>NC_136486.1:143434235-144014235 GCF_053919585.1 Euprymna scolopes
ACAGAAATAATGAAAATTTTGAATTAAAATGGTCAGTAGTGAACAGGGAGAGAAAGTACAACCCTGGGAAATCAAAAAGGTTCAATCTATGTTTATTGGAAGCCTTCTACATAGTGAATTCCAAAGAGGAAATTTTGAATAAAAGACTTGATGCCATACAGGGATGCCTTAAGAGAAATAGATTTCTGCTATCGCGCCTTAAATGTAACTGAGTCATAACCCATTTACAACAATAAGGATCATAGGATGCCAGGATTAAATTTTAATGTAGAGTTAAATAGGTAGAACTGTTACAATATAAATGAAGGATCCAAATATAACATGCGAATATAGTTTCCTTTCTTCTTAACCGGGTTATAAATATAAATAAAGTAAATAGCTAATCTAGGAATGGGAATTTTTCTCCATAACGGCAACCATTCTTGTATTCAGTCGTAGCATTATTAACGGTTAAATAAGTAACACCCTCTTCAAATCAATAAAAAAATTCAGCAATTAATCTAGTTATTATTAAAAATTACATTAGCAACTTGGGGGCTGTTAATCCATTTAAATATTAATTCAATTGATTTTGTCATCTGACATCCTAGGTTGGTAGAATCCATGCTGACTTTCTTATTCTCCTACCTCACCCCATGGTCTAAGTGCTTTTCACCCATAAATGCAGGAGTAGACATCTTCCCACCGGAGTAAAACACACTTGGAGCCATGAGTGATTTTGCTGTCAGAATAATAATTAGAGGACATACAATATTTTATTTATTTAGACAACCCAAGAACACAACGCATGAATTATATGACAGGAGCAGCATAAGTGATTAATAACAGATGCGGATTAAACACTACCTATTCATTTAGATCAAAAGCACAATTTATATACTCAATTTGTTAAATAAGCCATTGTAGCACGTTCTGGATCCATCTGGTTAAATTAATTATTAAATCATAGTCACCTTCTAGTAAGCAATGAACCGAAAACACAAATGGCCTGAATTACCTCCCTTTTAACAATTATAAGAAACAAAATTGACCCAGTTTCAAACAGAATTAACTAGCAGTACTTAACAACTTAATTGGCTTATCTCCCTTCAAATCATCCTAAGCAACCACATAAAAACATTTTTCAAGTAAAGTCACTATGAATCTTCAGACAGTAAATAGATTAGAACACTTCACCCGAAATGTCCTACAAGGTTTGCATATATTTAATACACCCATTTACTTTATTCTCATATTCAATCAAATTCTAAACCTGAAATGGTCTTATATTTTTCAATAGTTTCTTATAGGCGCATTCGTTTGAATCTCTATTGCACTTGGTTCATCGGGTATATTTACCTGATAGTTTTTAAAATTATTTTAGCTTGGTATTTAATCATCCATATATTTATATATCTATATATTAATACGATCGCATGTATGTTATTATCTGAATCAAGCTTACATCCGGTTCGTTTAATTGTTATGTACTTCCATTTCTTGTATTAAATAATTTTACCAAGAATTCCTCAAAAGTTTTGTTTTCGGTTTCGATTATAGCTAATGCCACCCCAATGATCTCTTTTAAAAATTAATTTTATCAAGAATTTTTCATAAGTCATATTTTTTTATCAAGAATTTTTCATAAGAATTTTTCATAAGTCTTGGTTTCGGTTTCGATTTTAGCTGATGGCACCTTAGTAATCTATTTTTTTATAAGTAAATTTATCAAAAATTCTTCATCAGTTTTGGTTTCGGTTTCAATTATAGCTAAAGGAACTAAAGTTATATATATATATATATATATATATATATATATATATATATATATATATGTATACTAGCAAAAGTAACCGTCGTTGATTGGGTTCAAAAACAGCCTACAGAAAATGGACTCTGATTTATGAAAGTATGATAGGTTATGAAAAGGAAGGGTTGTAAAGAGATAGCTTCGAATTTGGGGGTATCAAAACGAAAGCAAAATATGATGAAAGTAAAAATAAAATAGAAAACCCCATAATTTATTATACCATACCTGTTCACACTGAAACACTTATCACAATATTCTGTGGATCTATATTAAAAAACCTTGTTAAACTTTGTGACATATTTCCATTCTGTGTAGGTCAGGCGCGAACGAACACCCCATAATTTTATTATACCATATTTCTTCAAACTGAAACATAATTATCAAAGTATACTTACACAGATAGATATGAAAAGTCTTTATTAAAGTTTGTGCCTATTTCCATTCTATGGAGGCCAGACGCGAACGCAGACCCCACAATTTTATTATACCATCCCTATATAAGTTAAAACATACTTATCAAAGTATTCTTATGTACATCTATATCAAAAACACTTGTAAACGTTTTTTTAAATTTTTTATTTCCATACTTTGTGAACAAGGCGCGAACGCAGACACCACAATTTTAATGAACCACCGTTCTGCCAGATCAAACATACCCATTCCTGTGTCTTGATACATTTTCTATCATTATATGCAATCAGTTTTTTAAAAATAGTCAACCATATAGGAGCCTATTCGTGACCAGACAGACACACACACACACACACACACACACACACACACACACACACACAGACATTCAGCTTTATATATATATATATATATATATATATATATATATATATATATATATATATTCGGTTTCTATGCAAACTAATGAATCCAAGTCGTATGAATATATCTTTTATTTTTTAAATCGCAACTTTATAATATATAAACATCGATAGAACATTAACTCTATAATAATATATACGAGATCTGCAAGAATTAAAATATCATATTTAAGCGTATTTTACGACCTGGGTACGCCGGGCGTCGCTGCTATCTTGGATAAATACTTTTGCAGTTTTAACAAAATAGCTATCAGAGCGTCCGCATTTACGCTGTATATCTACAGAATACCAATATCAATATATTACATATGAATCAGTCCACTTTTAAATTTCCACATGTCCTACTAGTATGTATGATATAAATATATTGTTTGACTCTTTTCAAAATGTGGCCCCATGTAAGGGCTCTTTTAACAATTACAATCTTGAGGAATAAGTTGAGTTACCTCCCACGAATATACAACACGATTTTAAGTTAGAATTTATTATTTCGTTTTTAATGGATTGTCATTTACTTTCATAGATTCCGTATAAATATAAAAATATACATTTAACTAAATCGAATTCATGAAAATAAGGAAATAAACTCTTTCATTTACGTTAAAAGATCAATTTATATTGACAATAGCTTTTCAATCATTTTAAAGTTTCAATTGATATAAACTTTTTCTAAATTTATCTTTTTGTCTTAAAATTAATAATTATATCCGCTGAAAAAAAAAAACAGAACCAATGATTCATTACTACACTTAGAAGAGGAATGGTTATGTTACTTTCTGGCAGAATTCCTTCGATAAAGTGAACCATATAGATAGACGGATAGAGTTCACATGGCCTAGTAATGTTTGACTATTTACCTAGTGAAGCTAGAGTGTGAATTTGTCATCCACATATCCACAGAGCAGATATGTGTTTTAATGTCTATATTTTGAAATGCATTCATGCTTCATATTAAGTAAATTATTATTTTGTTTTGAGCCTATAATTTGATAGTTTGCTTTTGGGCACAACCTACAATTCCAACTTTTTATACGATGTGCTAATTTTATCAATTTTCATTTTGTGTTCCGATGGAAGTCTTTGCTTTTATTCATATACATGATTATATATACATGATTATATATACATGATTATATATACATGATTATATATACTTGTATGCTGAATGTCATATTGCATGCTGAATATCATGACACATTGGTATCTAATCTTGGATGTATTTTTTGTTGCGAACCAAAAACTTTGAGTCGATTAAAAAAAACAGTACCCACTGTTCTCACTACATACACATACAACATCTACATACAAATGTATACATATAATATATATTTTTATTTAAAATCTTATTTAATCTAACTCTACTACAAGGAGAGTCATCAGTACGAAAGCGAAAAAGATAATAATAAATTAACTGAAACCACAAGCAGCAGATGACCATATTTAATTGTACGATTTACTTTCACTTTTCTTTATTATCCCTATCTCCATTTTGGTTTTCTCTATTATTATTATTATTATTGGCTCAGATGGAGGTTTCACACAAGTAAACAACCGATCTGATTGGAAACCTGTAGTGTTTTCTGGGAGCTGAGTGACAAAAGTCTCCCCAAGCGTCCAGCTCTCTCCACCTCCTTCGATAGCATTTGCAAATAAATTTGTGTCATCGCAACAGCCATTTACCATTGATTTCTCGCTGGCAGTTGCCATTGGTTTATACTGGAATTTGAGTGACACTAAGCCTCCCCAAGGTCCCAGTTCTCTTCGCGCTTGTCCAGCAGATGTCTGGTCAGTACTCTCTCCTTGGTTTTTCCATCCTCCTTGATCCTTCTCGATTATTATTATTATTATTATTAGCAATTTTTATTTTTAATAATAATTTTCAAAGGGTCTTCTTTGTTCACCAAATACGAAATCTGAAAATACAATCGATATGTCATCGTAATTATGCAACTTGAACATGAGTTAAGTTGAATTCGTGAATTGTATAATGTTAATAGAATATCATTGCCATTAAATGTATCCCAACGTGTTTAACGTAAAATCTAACAACTGAAGACAAAAAGAAACAAATATTTTAACCAAGAGAAAAGAATTACTTACCATTTTGCAATGCTGTAATGTCCGATATAAAGACACTCTCGTTATCTTCGTCTTTTGTAAAATTTATGTTTGTGATATGCAATACAGACGCCAACAATGTAAATACCATTGAGATTTCCTATAGTCAATAAAACAACAACAATTTCAGTGAACTAGTGACACAAAAATTCTGTACTCATACAGAGAAATATGAATACTCCTCCTTATATACGGACTATCAAGGAGACTCGACATTGCCCGGAATGGAATGAAAATTAACGAATATTCAACATAATACTTTTATTGTCATCGAAATACATACACATTGTCTATTTTTATAATTCAAATCGATTGATTACATGCTCTAGTCGGGGATCCACTGCAGTGCACCGGAAAGCAACTTGAATTAGTGCAAAATACATTGTAATCTAAATTGCACTGTACAGAACCTACTGTTGATTTTATAAAACCATTCTTATATAATGGCTTGAATTTAAGTTTAAAATTCAAAAGTCAAGTATCATGGTTCAATTTTGCCCTAAACAGAAACATTCATTTTGAACGCACCCTTGTGTTATCAAAGAACCAACTGTTGATTTTATGAAACTATTTATACATAACCGCTTGAATTAAAGTTAAAGGTATAAAACGTCAAGTATCAAGGTTCAGTTGTATTCTAGACAGAAACATTAATGTCGAACGCAATCCTGTCTTATCAAAAACATAATTTTGATTTTTATACGCCGAGCTCTTCTGCCTGCAACATGATAAAACGTCTGAAATTCACTTGTATTGTTAGTCTATATAAGGTGGTAACTTTTATCAAAATCGAACTGTTCCTTTTTTAGTTGGATTTTTCGATTATCAATTAACAATTTTCGATACTTTTCAGAGGCATTCCGATACAAAACCTATCTAAGAACGCTCATAGACACATAAAGTATATTTGTGTGACATTTCATAATAAATCGCCTCGTCATTTGAGAGTCCATAGGAAACGAACTCACACATACAAATTGCCATTAGTAGATACATAGATAGATAGATACAGAATTTTAAATACGAACATAATGAAACACAATCAAGAACTGATATATTATTATATGTAAAGTTTAGATTATAATATCGCACATACAATAGAACAGATTTAAAATATTAACACACTCTTGGACCTAATTTTGCTAAAAGTTTAGGAATTTGTACATTTATACGTGATTTGTTTTCACTCTGGAAATTTATATGTGATTTGTTTAGAAGCTGTATATTTCTATGTTATTTTGTTCTATCCTCATTTCTATCATTATCTCCATCCCTATTTGGTTCATTCCTAGGTCCAATTTGAAATGATTCAATGTGATTTCTAAATCTGTCCTTAAAAACTTCCCGTCACCCTAGATATACCTTCTTACTATTATCCACTTTAACTTCACATATCCACTTTAACTTCACATTTATACACACTTTCAGAAATTAAGCAGTAGCCCTCCAATGGACTTCGTTAGGTATTCTACAGTTATATTTTCTCCCCAAGTTTAGTTCACTAGATTCAATCATTTTGTTGATCACTATTTTGCTGATTTTACCATTATTGGAGCCTATTATAGTATTTGCTAGATTGACAGCGGTTAAGAATGAAAAAGGAACACCTTAATTAGATCTAATGATGAATTATAGACAAGGAAAGATTTTGATATCACGATTGGATCCTTGAACTCAGCACCTGCAACTGACTTTGTAGGTCTGTACATGTACAGGAGATAAACAAAAAAAATATCAGGTTTAAATGAGGGGCTATATAGAGATAATGCAATATTTTTAGTTAATTAAAGCGATCAAATCACAGAAATAACTATAATGAAAATTATAATACTTTTAATGAATTTATGTTAGAAATAACAATTGACATAAAGTGATTTTTTAGATGTACCTCTAAATCTTAACGATAACACTTATAAACCGTTTCACAAACCGAACTAGACACTTTTCTATATAGATTATAAATCGAATCATCCCAAGTGTATGCAAAAAGCAGTATATAAAAATGTATATAAATAAGTATATAAAAAGAATATCTGGATTATCTCAACAGGAGAATGTATTCGATAAAAATAAAGAGTATTAAAATTAAGCCTTAATTAGATCGGGATATCACGGGAAAAGGTGAATAATAGGAATAGCAGAACAATATCATACAACATGACAATGAAAGAAAGAAGAAATGCGATAAATGAAAATAGGTATGAAAATAATAATAAGAAGAATAAAATAGAAGAAAACTAAAAATAATAAGGAAGCATATAATGGTGACAATAATATAAGGAATAAGAGAAATAGACGCCAAAAACAAGTCTGGTTTAATCCAACGTTTAGTTAATATGTTCCAAACAATATCCCTAAAGATTTCTACGAAATAATTGATAAAAACTTCCCCTCAGAAAGAGGAGTAAGTAAAATAATTAACAAGATAACAGTGAAACTTTCATTCTCAACCGCTGCCAACACTATAGTAGACTCCAATAATGGTAAAATCAACAATAGGATTGAATCTGGTGAACTAAATTTTAGGAAAAAATATAACTGTAGAATACCTAACGAATGTCCGTATTTTTTACACATAGATAAATAATACATTGAAATATGATAAATTGTGCAACTTACCCAGTCTGTAAATCCAATTAATTTCATCACATTAAGCTGTTTGTGAAACATTATTCGGCAATTTTCGAGATCTTCGAGACTTTGATAAATTGGCCTTTTTCGGTTGTCACTATGAAGAATCCTACAGAAAATATTTTAAAACATAATTTTTTCCAGAAATTATATAGATTATATCTTTTTTTGAGAACAACACTTAATAATCGCCTGGAATTGTAGTTATTTTCATATTTTTCAAATCTAAATTATGCAAATTTAAATTGTATTTGCTAAACATTTTATTAAAATGTATAAACATGTTAAAACGATCAAATGTATGCCTATATTCGCATCTATCAGAATGTTTTTATTTATACAAACGCTTAAAGCAAGTTATTTGTTGAGATATATATTTAACCATATTTTTATCGAAGAATCTACATGTAATACAGTTTAATCATAAAGATTTTCTATTTCTTCTTATTTTTTCAGATGAGGAAATTATGTTCAAAATGTCTCCAGAGACCGAACTTAAAGATATGTTCGACATATTCCCGGGTCTGATCCTGCAAACAAGTTCTGAACAACGAAGATCAAAATGAAAACGAAAAAAACAAGAAATATTACGAATTTCCTTGTGAGAACCCTAACAGGAAAAGTATTGTCTCCATCCAGAGATTATATGTGTGTTATGGTGTGATGATTTGCCATATTTCGTGACTACAGTAGCACCTCAGATACGACATACAAATTAGTAACAAAACAGAGTACAGTATATAATACACATGTATATAATCAAATAACCTTAGAAAAAACACCACAAGTCGGGGAAAATACTGTAACCAAGGACTGAAAGAAACATCGTATTCCACATCATAACCTGAAAAAGCTGTAAGTATACCACCGTATTGTGTTATTAGCTATTGCCCTTTCAATGTTACAACTGGAAAAATAAGTATTCGATAAAAGTCTAGAACTAGAACTAGAACGATGTCATTTTATTAGAAAGATCATTGCTATAACTCAAAGAAGACATTCCTTTGCTATCATATCGTTTTGTTTTGAGTGGTGGATTTGATTTCTCTAAGCATATAAAATTTAAGCGTGACAACATACATACAAAGCCTTTAATAAAAATGCGAGGTCACATTTCAAAATGGTGTTGATACAAAATTCGTTCTAACTTGTTAAAATTCCTTTGGAATAGAGATATACACGTCACATCTGTGTCCAACTTCCGCATAGGGAGTTAAATAGAAATAAAATATTTGTCGACAGGATCCCCTGATGTAGAGAGTGCGGACTTCAATAAAACATACCTGAATTCCTCTGGTGAAATTAAGAAATAATTTTGTAGTTCTTCTTTGGTCATTCCAGCAAACATGTAATAAAATATGTGAAAGTTCCGTTCGCCTGCACCTTGTTGGACGACACGCGTCTTCTCCAGCAAAAAATCTTTTAATCTTGCTATGCAGAAAGAAAAGACAAAAAGAAATAATTACCTTTTTAACAAAAATTATGTCTCTGTGCACGTTTTAGTGTTTTAAATTAGATTTAGCGTTTTAGATACAAATAAGAACTTTAAATATATTAAATCTTGCAATTAATTTTAAAATTATTTGTAAATAATATTCTCTCACAAAATAAAGACTGCGTGCACTCCCTACAAAGATGTTTGTTTAGTTAAAAGTATTTTTAATGAAACGTTTTTTTTCTCATACGTCATACGTAATTCCGTTTATATATTTTAATGATGAACACTTTCCAGTTATTTCTCTTCGTAGCAAAATATTTTTCCAGCGAGAATATCGTCAAGCAAATGTTGCGTAGAGCAATTCAAATTCACATTCTAACACTTTATTCGTTATGAAAGTAATTGTTGTCATATATTTTATAAATAATGTACAAAATAGAATGCATTGTTTCAATGCATTTCTCTTTAATTTACCTCCAACCAGATCTCCATCCTGTGTAAATTTCAGTTCCAAATATTTGCCAAATCTGCTCGAATTGCCATTCATAACAGTTTGAGCGTTTCCAAAGGCTTCTAACAATGGATTAATCTAAAAGGAAAATGAATAAGAAAAAAACATGTATAAATTCAATTAAATCCTAGTAAAAATCGATTATGAACGTAACTCATTTAACGTTACACAATATATTAGAAGACTCAAATGTGCTTTCTCAAAATGTAAATAAAATATAAACACATTTTTTGATTAAAAACAAGAATGATCGTCACAAATATCAATAAATCATTTTTACGAACTCAGAATAACTCAAACCTCATTTTTATTGCTTAGTAAATGTAGGGGTACATTATCAGATACATTTTTATGTCTCAACATCTTGTTTTGCAAAGAGATTACATGTGGTAAATTTTCTCAATCGTAGAAAAAATGGTTATTATATAAAATAACTAAAATACATGCTTTAAAATATTTGTAGATCTGTAAAAAAACACACAAAAAACTTAAAGAATAAATCAATTAGTATATTTTCAAGATATAAACCACTTTTGTTTCAAAAGAGAAAAAAGAAATGTTATTCCAAACAAAATGGCAGAATCAACCCAGAGAAGCTATGAATTGTAAATGCTTGCATACTAAGACGAGGAATAGATTTTCCGGTAGATAGCCAATCCGAAAACATCTTGAGATAAAGAGCAGAGTTCCTTCTCGTGTGAAGACAAAGAATTATGTGCAAGAATTCTTAAGAGATTGAGTATATTTTATGGAGTAATTCCGGTTTCTAATTGGTTGGTAGCAGAGCGTGATTCTATCTTATTGATTAATTCTTATCACTCCTGTGTATAAATATAACCTTCCATTTTTTTGTAACCATACATAAGGATACTAAAAATAGTGCAACACATATTATGGACGAAATGGAACTGACTTTTCTAAAATATTGCAGATAATTTAATAAATCACGTTACATAGAAGTAGTGTGATACGTTGGAACAATAAATGTCAGTGTGTAATGAGTTTATTTTTACAAGTTACCACTTATCAAGGCCCGAAAGCCAATCGTGGATAAGGATTAATGAGTGTAAGGTGGTCACTGAGATAACAGCTTAGTGATTGGTGATGGTGAAATTAGGTAGAATTTGGTTACTTAAAGGGTTGAAACATCCAAAACTTATCTACATTGAACTTGAAGACGACCATGTTGTATTTAGCGGGAAAACAGGCAAACGGGAACGAGTTCTACAGGCGGTTAGTTCTAGGAAAGAAGATTGTTCATAAAATTTGCATTCAAATTTAGGTGCGGATAGAGAGCAGGAGAAATTGTTGGTAGTGATTGCAGATAGACAAGCGTTTTTGCGAAGTTTGGTGTGTGGGGGCAGTAGATTGAAGCTCAGACGAGAACATGCCATGAAACAACAATAGAGAAGAGGCAGGCTCACAACGTCTGTTATGTGGTAAAAAGGTTGCAAAGCACAGAAAAAAGGACATCTCTAGATATAGTGTGAGTTTATGTCATTGCGAGAGTGTAAACATTCATGAATATTCATAGTCAGCTCGATGTGAATAAATCTTAATTTTCTCTTATGATTGTCTTAAATAAGTCTTTTACATGCGTCAAGATTAATCGTAACAAATGTTGTCATGGCTTCATAAAACATGTCTGTAAATATATGTGGACATCATACACCTTCAGCCAGAGTACTAAAACATAACGGCTTTCGTTGTTAACGTTTTAACTACTACAAAATCATCCAACGTAAAATTTCCATTTATATTTTCTTTGTATATACCTTTATGCGGAGTAAGCACCGAGTTTATGCAAGTGTCTTTTATATAGTACTAGTTAAATGTCTGCCATTAGACGACTTTAAACAATAAATATAGCATTTGTTGAAATATTCATGCTTTTTCTTTCTCTAGCAGTATGGCACGGTTTTGATCGCATTCTTACATAGAAAAAAATAATGTGCCCATATAATTTATCTTGTTGTCTCAGATATATGTATATATATATATATATATATATATATATATATATATATATATATATATATATATATATAGTCATTCACATACAATACTGTTTCGCGCTCATTAGTGCGGCTAGACAGGAAACTGCCTCAAGCCAGGATCGAAACCCGACCGCCCAAATGACAGTCAAAGCTTTTCACCATTGCGCTATACGGCTGATGTTGTGTTGGTAATGGATTAACGATGCTTTGTTTTGACATCGTCCAGATTCCTCCGCTCAATTTGTTTTCACAAAAAGCGTCGCTTAATACGCTAATGGCAAATTGTATATCACTTCCCGATATGCTACACCCATGATAGGGAGCATTATAGTCATCCACATACAGTACTGTTTTGCTGTTTCACAGCTCATCAGTGCGGCTAAACAGGCAACTGCCTCAAGCCAGGATCGAAACCCGACCGCCCAAATGAAAGTCAAGGCTTCTCACAAAATTCAATACATCAAATTTTGATTTATATATAATACAAGTTAAAATAAAATTTGAATATTGATAAATATTTTATTTATTATTTGCATATGTTGTTGTTTATTGTTGAGTTAGAAAGGGTGTCAGTCGCTGGATTGAGCTTATTTCCCCCCTATTATTTGCATATATTTATGTAGTGAAAATTCAAATTTTATTTTTAGCTGCAATATTTTAAGTCTAAAAAATTCTTATTTTTTACTTTACTAGAATATCTTGTTCTTTACTTTTCCCGGTTGAATTTCTTGTCCTTTACTTTTCCAGGTTTAATAAAATCTTAAGAATATTACTTTTCATGCGCGCATTTTTCCATATAATCCATGATTTTTCCAGGTATTGCTATTGTATTGATATATAAATTTATAATATTTATTAATGATTGTCAAAAAAATTAGCTCTCAAACACACATTTATGCAATATTTATCATTTAATCACAGTAGTTCCGAGCCAGGGTCTCTACCGAGACTGCGGTTCATGAATTCGTGATCTGAATAGAGCGTAAACTAACAAAAAAGAAGATGGCACTCGGTGTCTTTTTAGATTTTTGGAGCTTTTGACAACATACCCTTCAGTAGTATGTTCAAGTCGCTACGAGAACTCAATGTGCCACCAGTACTCATCCGATGGATTGAGTATATGGTGAGGCACAGAACAGTTCAAGTAGAACTACTGAGGGCAACTGTTAAAAGGGAAGTAGTTAAATGAAACCCCCAAAGTGGGATTTTATCACCTTTACTATGGAACTGTATGCTGAATCCTCTTTTAAAGGAGTTTAAAAATAGGAATATTTATGCCAGGCTGATGCTAATGACACCGCAGTGCTGGTCTTGGGTTCAAAAGCATCATTGGCCAGACGCATTGCCAAAATGGCATTAAATATTCCTAATAAATGGTCTAATCGAAATGAATTAGAATTCAGTAGCCGTAAAACAGAAATGGTCTTGTTTACATATAAAAGGAATTGCCAACTTGGTGACCTTTTTCCGAGTGGACAGAAATTGAAACTTTCGCAGGAGGCAAGGCTGTTAGGGGTAATCCTGGACAGTAAGCTAACCAGGAAAAGCCACATTTTCCTCCAAGGCAACTGCAGCCCTTATGCAATGCAAACAAATTGTGGGGAAAACCTGGGCAGTTAACCCGCATGTAATGAGGTGGATATACATTGCTATGGTATGTCCCATTTTGTCGTATGCATGTGTTTCCTGGATCCGCGGGACAGAGAAACTGTACTTGAGGAAGAAACTCCAGAAGGTACAAAGACTTGCTTGTTTAATGACTTCTTCAGCATATCCGAGCACACCTACTGGAGCATTGGAGATGCTGTTGAATATCCCTCCGATTAAAGAATTCCTGAAGGCAGAAGCGATACGGAGATCCTATAGAATAGATCTCATGGGTCTGTGGTGGTCAAGATCTGTTGGGACTACTGGAAAAACAAAGAGTCACGTGGATTTGTGTAATGAGGCTAGGAAGGAACTACCGCTCTTGCATGTGCCGGGTGACCTTATGACTAAAACCAGATCATTTAAAAAGCATTTCACATGTATGGTTTATGACAGAACAGGCGCAAGAGATTACGAAAAAGAGCTGGAAAGCAACGTAATTAAATGCTATACTGATGGATCTAAAATGAATGATAGGATTGGTGCGAGTGTTTATATAGAATACTCAAACCACCTCACCTGTCAAAAATCTTATTATCTTGATAAACTGAGGACGGTCTTCCAGGCAGAAAGCCTTCACCATACAGGTATCATCGGATACAACACCAAACACCAGTCATGAGCTGGCACCATTGGATGTGGTACCAAACACCACCGAAGAGCAGGATCTCAGACCTAAGTCTGACAAGTCAGCTCTAACATTCAGTAAACATCACGACAAAAACCGAAGAAGAAGGAGAGATAGCGCATGTTTAAGGCTTTTGAATCTGAGGTTCTGATCATGGAAGAGGTTCAGGGACAGGAAATAGCTATCCTTTCAGATAGTCAGGCAGCTATTAAAGCATTGGAGAATAGTACGGTAAGATCCCAAACCGTACTGTGCTGCATTGAAAATCTAAACCATCTAGGAAAAGAAAACCGCATATCCATTTCCTGAACCCCGGTCATGAAGGGTTTCTTTTTTTTTTTTTGTAAATAAATATATATTTATTATCATTATTATTCCAAGTTCGCTGTTAATATTATATATATAAATACACGCAAAGAAAAATACAGGAATAATCGACAATGTTGTCTGTTTTTCTAAAAAAAATAGTTCTCTTTCATTCCCTGAACGAATGAGATAAATGAATAATAAAATAAAAATTCAACAATCTTTAAACTATTTTCAGTATTTCCGAGTCAGTTTAAATAAAGTTGTGTTGTTTTTTCTTTCATTTCTTCTACTAAAATAAAAAAAAACTAAACCTTTTATTTTATTCAAGTTTCATTGTCATCGACATTTAAAGTGACGTCTGCTTTTATCCTTTTTTTAATTTACCTTTAAAAATATTTAAACTATTTTCAGTATTTCCGAGTCAGTTTAAATAAAGTTGTGTTGTTTTTTCTTTCATTTCTTCTAATAAAATAAAATAAAAACTAAACCTTTTATTTTATCCATTTTTTTTCTGGCTTCTTCTGATTGTCTCTGCCACTCTCACTAGTATTTTCTTCTTTTTAGTCTTTTAAGTTCACATGTATTATTCGACTTATTTACTTCCGAAACTAGGCAAGCAGGTTCACTGCTGCTGATGATAATATGGACAAGACACGATCTCACAGCAGCAGCAGCAGCTCTAAGAGTAGTAGTTATAATAATAAGTTGGAACCGGCGAATTATTAGCATATTAATAGTTCGATTTTCATCGGTTTTTAATTAAAAAAAAACCATTACAATGGATTGAACATAAAATCTTTCCACCAATCCCAGCTCTATACCCGTTACGGTAACATATAACATTTTCAATTTAATTTCGAATCACTGTAGTTGTTATGAAATGACTACATTTTTCATCAAATGTAATAACGAAACATTTGAGTTCATTCAAAGAATATGTATATCATAGAATTCACTAATATTATTAATCGATAAATTCACCATTTTTTGCTATAAAATCATAAGGAAAGTTACAAAAAATTAGTTATTAAAAAAAAGTTCGGTTTTTTAATTATAAAAAAACCGATACACGGGATTGAACCTAAAATCTTTCCACCAACCCCCGGTACTCTAACCGTTATGCTAACATGTCATATTGGCAAAATCGCAATAAAATATTTATATACAAAAAAATACTTATGTATGTACTTACTCTCCTGTTTGTGAACCCACATATTTTGTTGTAACTTTTTTTCTACTGAACCAATTTTCGAATTTTATTTTCAAAATGTAGCTAATGAGGTGTTCTATCCAACTATATAACCTGTTTGCAATTTGGTTGCGAACGGAATTAGTGGTGGGGCTTTGAATGTGTCTCGATTCATTCAATTTCGGACTAACGCATATATTCAACCACTACCATGGTTGAATGATATATATATATTTATATATATGACATAACTAATTATAGAGATACTATATATTCAATGTTTAATAGATGTCTATAAATATTTTGGCTTTGTGCCAAACCAAATGAGTTATTATAAATAAATTACCTCTTTAATTTTGGTATCGAGATAAGGGTGCGTTTTTGATGCACCCTGTTGTGCAATATGCCTCACCATGTGTTTGGTACTTTCCGTTTTACCCGATCCCGATACGCCACTGACCAAAATGCATTGCGGCCGTCCAGTCTGGCGCATGCGCTGATAAGCATTGTCTGCCACCCAAAATATGTGAGCGTCCAACTCTCCTCGAATATGAACATTGCTGTACAATTCGTGTTCCTGTCAATGATAAAATAGAAAACATGAAGCCAAGTAAAATTAAGAACATTCCCCCCCCCCGCTTTCTATACATATAGATATATGCTAATGAGGTGTAAGTCATTATAGAGGGTGATTTTCCATTATTAAAGGAAGGCGATATTACTCGTCTGATTTTCGCTGTATGACCGCGGCGTTGACAATAGACCGCTGTAACCGGCTTGCTACGAATTAACATTAAATGACAACATCAAATTCACTAAAAAAAGAAGACGATGACGTTAGGTTTTTGTAGTTCTTGGTATATCTGCATGGCCATCTATCTGATACTCATCAGACTCGTTGCTTGATTTCGTTGATCTAACGATAATCCGTGATTATGCCGCGTTTTGCTATGACATCGAATTTTATTCTCCTACCCTTGGGAATTTTTTTATTTTTCAGTTCTATTGTTAATTTTGATTGAATGTGCTGCTATTATAAATCAAACATATTGATGCTTTTCTACGGCTAAATGTAACGAAAGTAAATATAGAAGAAATAGGAAGTGATGACAGGAGAAGAAGGTTTGCCTGTGTAAAGCTAAAATCAATATAAAAAAGAACACCCAAAAGTACAGATGTATAAATCATTCTAGATTACATGTACATAACTATATTTTAATTAAGCACTCATAGATATTAAATAGATAAGATATAAAATGTAAGAATCTAATTAGAAATACTTTTTTTTTTATTCGAACCAATATTTTCTGGAGTGACTGAATAGATTTTTCATGTAGTATTTTTTTCAGAAACTGATGTAAAGAATATGTGTTCCTCCTCACAATAACATGATTGGCTGGTTAAGCAATGATTACTTACAGGTAAACCAGCTTGAAAAGGCGTCGAAAGATACGTCGTAAACCTCACGCTTAAGGATATACCAGATCTGACCACAAATATTCGTATCGCGAGACATATCAGAAACCTATTTTCTTTGTTTTTACATGGAGGACACCACTTATCAAGGCCCGGAGGCCACTCAGGGATAAGGGTTATTGCATGTACAGTAATCAATGAGATAGTATTGTAGTAATCATTAGTATTGGAGATTTCATAGAGTGTCTTACTTAAGGGGGCGGTTCATCAGGAATTTGTTTATGTTGGACTTGAGACATCCAAGCTGTAGTCAGGTGGGAAACAGGCAGGCAGAAGAGAGTTCCACAGTCGTGCACTTCTGAGAAAGAAGCTCTGCTCATGGAATCTACGTTTGGATTTAGGCACAGATAAAGAGTGGGGAAAATTATTGACAGTAGTTTCAGTCAGACGTGTGTTTCTCATGAAAGATTGGCGAGGGGGGGGACGAGAGATTGGAGCTCAGACGAACACTTTTCATGGAAATAAAGATAAAACAAAGACTGGCTCGCAACGTCTCTTCTGTTAAAAGTTTTACACACACATATATATCTATATCTATATCTATATATCTATATATATATATATATATATATATATATATGATAAGAAAGTTTATGCAATCGTTATACATGTTTGGAGTTAGGATTTTTAAAGAATTTATTAATAAATCAACTAAAGAAAGAAAATGAAAAGAATAAAGGTAAGGTAGTTTGCAGTAAAAAGATATAAAGTAGCAAAAACTAATGTGAAACTTACTTTGGCTCCATAAATATCTACAGTTTTGAATGGGTTGAGGGCAATCAAAACTTCTCCAACGTAAGTCTAATAAACAAAACAAAAATATAAAAAAAACAAAGTGAATAACATGAAAATCATAACATAAAGAATTGAGGAATTACTGAATGATTGATACATTTTCTAGATACAAATATATAATACAATAAACCAATAATTGTAAAAGTTTAAACTTGTTTTCGAACCAAGAAAGCTTTATCCATACACCTGTTTAATCAATGCAAATATAAAGATTTCATTAAATATAAAAATAAATTATAATTTAAGGCAAGGTAACTGGAATGTCTTGAAGAATACATTGTTAACGCGGTACGAATCGAGTATACTAGACGCTACTCTGCTCGATTTGTGTGCTTCCTAGATGAGAGCTTGTGTGTCCAGTACAGATCTACTGAGGCGCATGCGAACTCGCAGCTGGAACCAGATACAAAATAGTCACATAAGAATTATACAGTGTTTTATACAAAGAGAAGCCATTGGTATCGTGTTTTATATCTGTAGCAAAACTTGTAAAATAAATCGTAGCTCTCTTGCCACTTGCAAGACAACAAAAGAACATTGTAATTTTGTGAAAATGAGCTTCTATCGTGAAGATGTGGCGAACACTGTATGCATGTTTTAGTTCTCTCGGTCATTTCAAATGATGCCATATATTGTTCATCTAAATGAATCACATAGTCAGCGAAAAAAGAAAGAATGTTCAAAATTAATAACGTATATTAAACTTTGGAAAATATTAAGATTAATAAATTTATTTTATTAGTATAAAACTTTGGTTGAAAAATCTATATTCTGTAAACGATGTATATTATGTAAATAGTTTATATTCTGTAAATGTAATGTTAAATATTTATATTATGTAAAACATTTACATTCTGTAAATAATGTATATTGTATAAAAAGTTTATATCATGGAAATGTTTATATTCTGTAAACGATTTATAGCAAGTAAAATGTTTATATTCTGTAAAGTATTTTTACTTGTAAAAGTTCTTATGTAAAAAGTTTAGATTATGTACAGTCTTTATATTCTGTAAACAATTTATATAATGCAAAATGTTTGCATGAGGTAAACGATCTTAATATGTAAAAAGTTTATATCATGTTAAAACTTTGGATTTTGTAAACGATATATGTTTTGTAAATGTAAAAGGTGTGTATTATGTAAACGATTTATATTATTTCAAAGGTTTATATTCTGTAAACGATTTATATTATGTAAAATGTTTATATTATGTAAAAATGTATATATTCTGTCAACGATTTACATTATGGAGCAAAATTATATCACGTAAAAAAGTTTCTATAAAAGATTTATATCACGCAACAGTAATGCTTTTTTTATTTAGACTGAATTGATTAGACAGAATTGCTAATTACATTGTTATGATTATTAAACACGCATTCATAACCTGGGATTTTTACTTCTCTGTTTCAGCTGTAAGCGGTGCGAGACTTTAAGAAAGCAACCCCTATCATGGATGTGTATCAGAAGCAGAGATGCGCCATTGAACTGCTCCATGCAGTAAAAGTTGAACCGATCAACATTCAACAGTGTTCTCGTTCGCTGCCGAAAAATTACACTACATTATATTTATATTTTGAAAATAGTGATAGACACGTATAAAAACCGACACAGCCCAGGCTATTGAGTTAAGTATGTTTTTTGACGTGAAGAAAACATGAACACCAAGCAATTGATATTTGGTGTCTTAACTACCTTGTCTACATCCTTTTTGTTCCTCAGGTAGAATTTTTTCCTTTTCCATTTGCCAGGAGTTTTTATATCAATAGAAGGCAGATGATGTGCTGATATCGACTGCAGAATTTATTGATATATCCTGACAGAGAACTGTTCATCTATGAGTGCTCCATTCAGGAAACACATCTGTCAAAATTCCGATAATTTGAGCTGCAGTCCTTTCATGCCAGTTGATAAGTGTATTTTTTAATATCCCTGAGCACAATCTACTTCGAAGACTTCTCATTTAGAATTTTCCTACGTTATTTTTTAACTTTCCTTTTGTTCCCTTTCACCACGTCTTACGTTTGCTTGAACTTACTTTCTATTTCATTTTCCAAATTTTTCTGCCAGAAAGCACTTCAGTTATATTTCTTTTTTAACACTCAAAATATCACCCCAAAACATTGTGCATACTGCTAAAATTTGTATATCATTGACGCAATTTGATCTTTTCTTAAGTTCTTCGTAGGACTTCTAGTCCAAATTAAACAACTTATTCTGTCTAAACTGTTCAATTATATCGTCTTCTCCGTATCCTTTCATCTTAGCACTTTGCGCTGTCGTTTTCTTGTTTAAATTTCCTTTAAGACAGTTTTATTTGTTTTTTCCCACTCATTACGTTGTTTGACCTTTTTTTTGCCTTCTTCGCACCCAATTTTTATATTATTTTTAATTTTTATATAATTTTTTAATATTCGTTTCATGTTGGTTCATTTTCTTCTGACGCGCACTTTTTCTCAATCCGAATTTTTCCGCGACTCAAACACTTCCTGCTACTATCAAATTATTTTTATTTGATGATCTTGCTTCATTGTTTCATTTATTTTTTTTTACCTGAACATTCCGGTCTCTTCTGTCTTGTTTATTAAAAACGATTTTATCACTTCTTTTTCAATCCACCATGATCTCTTTCAGTTTGTCAACAATCAATCTCACTTCCTTATATTTTCTATCACTTTATCCTCAGTTTTTCCATCATTACCGATTACCACGCACCTTGTCTTCTCTCTATTCACTGTCGCTTCAGCCACATCTATCACTTCATTCTCTGCCTTTTACTGATTAATCTGTAAGTCTCCTTCGTTTACCGCGTCACCCCAATTACTTCTTCGTTTACCTATATTTTTAGAGCCATCAATTCCAGTTCTGATAACAATCTATTTTTCGTATTCCTCTTGTCTGAGCGCACACGCTCTGTTCTGTTGATTCAAACATTTATCGTTCTCTCCTTTCTCTAAACATACGTCGTCTGTCCTCCTTTGATAGGCTTCCCATTTTCCTCATAATGGTTGTTTCACTCCAAGATTACCTTGTTAATCGCTTACTCCACATCATACTAACAGTTCCAGGATTACGACCATGTTCTTGCAGCTGTACCAAGATATACCTGTCTGACTTGGTAACTTTACTCTGAGCTCCAGTCCCATTAAGCCCTTATTCTCAGTACTATGACTTGACATTTCATTCGTAAAAGGTCCAGTGAATGTTTGGTCACACAACCACCAATTTTTTTTATTTTAAGGACACCATTTTTTTGACAGCGGTGATTTCAAATCGGAATTTTCCTTCTCATATATGGTCGGTTTTATCACTGTCAAGCACCATCTACCCAGAGCTACTGGTTTTAAGGCGACAGTTATTCGCCTGATGCACCCCCTCATGTTAATAAAATAGGTGCGCCGGGATTAATGACTATACCACACGAGAAACCCCAAAGTAGAACTAGATTTCCAAAGGCTATATAGATATTAGTATGCCTTAGTAGTATTTTATAAGAGAATGGGAGCTCGTCTCCACTTCCAATTTAATATGACAAGCATTCGACAATTATTATTATTATTATTATTATTATTATTATTATTATTAATAATAATAATAATAATACAATAGCGTGTGTTTTTTTTTGTGTCACGCTTACATCCGCGTCGTTTAATTGTTATGTTCTTCTATTTCTTGTCATAAATAATTTTACCTAGAATTCTTCATAAGTTTTGGTTTCGGTTTCGACTATAGCGGATGGTACTAAAATCATCTATTTTTTTATAAATAATTTTATCAAGAATTCTTCATAAATTTTGGTTTCGGTTTCGATTATGGCTGAAGGAACTACAGTATATATACATATATTTTTTTTTCGGTTTCGATTAAAGCAAATGCATCCAAGTACTATAGATATATTTTTTATTTTTGAAATCGCAACTTTATAATATATAAAACTCGATAGAACATTAACTCTATAATAATATATACGAAATCTGCAAGAATTAAAATATCACATTTAAACGTACTTTACGACGGGCCTTACCGGGCTTTCGTGCTAGCTTAGATAAATACTTTTGCAGTTTAAAAAAAAAGCTACAATAATATCAGAGCGTCTCCATTTACACTGAACATTTACAGAATGACATCAATATATTACATATGAATGAATCCGCTGTGGAATTTCCACAGGTTCCGCTAGTTATTATTATTATTATTATTATTATTATTATTATTATTATTATTATTATTATTATTATTCGGTTTTTGTCCCCGTTAATCCCGTTATTATTGTACCAAACAGACTGGCAAATGTTAAGATGAAACAAATATATTTGTTGTCGCTAGTTATATTCATGCGATAAAATATTCGCGTTTAAGGTTATCAGCCATGTTTTCTCTCTGATTGTATGTAAAGACTTCGACTAGGCCATGTTTGTCACTTATTCATTGACTTATATCAATAAAGCCGCCCAAGTGTCGTTCGTTCATTGGTTCCAATTGTATAAGCTGTTGGCACCTGTACGTAAAGCTGCGGCGAGTAAAATCGCCACAATAGTCCCCAACTAGCGAAAAGAATGTCTGATCTGAATTTCTGTTGGATTTTCGCGGTAACGGGTTAAGGAGGAAGGACGACTGTATAATTCAGTGTTAAGGGGTGGACTATTTATCCCAGCACGTGTCTCGACGGACTGGATCTACCAGTTTGATTCATATAATAAGGAAACATTATGTATGATTGTATTTTAAGGGCGTTTCTACGAGCGGAAATTCTGAATAACCTTTCCTAATAGACTGGATAAGTACAGAAATATTTCAGATGATTTTTGTAACAAATAAACATTTATAGACAATCGTTATTTTACGTATGAATCGACCGCATTAATATCACGAATATGCTTGAGAAAGATATGAACACACATATTTTCTGCCCAGCTCAGGATGTAATAATAGAATAAACTTGGCAGTACAACTAATGTAGGAGAAGGAAAACTCCGAAATAATAGCAGTTTTCTGTTGCCGAAGTTTTTAGATGAGGATTGCTAATTCGTATTATATGCATTCCTCTTCTCATCTTGAGGGTTATTCTCACAACGTTTCGGCCGTTATAACCACCAACCTTCTTCAGTTGTATCTTGTTAAACTTGAGAATCTTTTTGGCGAATTCGGCAATCTGTACGGAATTTCGTTGAGGGTGAAGAAATTAATGTTTTTAGCAAATTTTTCGATATTTGTCGTCCGAAGGGTTGACTTTAAAACGGTACAAATCTTGTGGACATCCGTCGCCTCTGTCAAAAGTTTTAGACATACATACACACATATATACATAAATACATAAATACATACATACATACATACATACATACATACATACATACAGGTGAGATTTATATTATAGAAGATAACACGGGTTCTTGCGGACAGTTCTAGGATGAATTCTGGGAGCTTAAAACGTATTCTTGTTTGTAAGATGCCCAGTTTTACTACTTATCACTATAGATCTCTATTTACTACTATACACATATATAATGAGATTATTTATTACTTATAATAATGGTTTCAATATTGCATCAAATTCTCTACTGGGTATGCTATGGAGTTCTTCGTCACCCAATATATGCGCACACAAACTGATTATAATTAAAAATTATAAATAAACTAAGATGAATGTACAAAATATTAAATATTTTTTTCAATTTTTACCCTTTTTTGATCCCTTAAAACTATTTTAACAGGCTAAAGACTTATAAAAGAACGAACGCAAAAATCCAATCATTTGAGGTTCCTATCGCCGTTCTGTGACTTTTAGTTTCGGGAAGATAGAGTTTGAAAAGATGGAAACAGACAGATAGACATACAGCCTTATATATATATATATATATATATATATATATATATATATATATATATATATATATATATAATTTTATTACCGTTTTATCTATTTAGTTACACATGTTTCTGTTACCAAATCGTATCAACGATCCAGCAACTTCGTCAGACTTGTACAGAAGTGGTTATTATGATTTGGAAAAAACGATATTAGAAAAAGACGAAATGAAAAAAAAGAGGGGGGGGGTCTCAATTTTGATTTGACAGCATTTAAGTTTTAAGATTTAATAATTAAATAAACATCGAACAATGGTGAAATTGAGTTTAAAGACTTCAACCAGATACGACACGGATTGGAGTATAGGAAGAGGAGTGAGAGAGAGAGAGAGAGAGAGAGAGAGAAAGAGAGAGAGAGATGGAGAGAGGAAGATGGTGGAAGAGAAGAAATGAGGGAATGATGTAAGATGCGTAAGACTTTGAAGGCCGGAGTAGAGGGATAGAGAAAAAGAGAGAGGTAAGTGCTAAATGGAGAAAGGGAAATACAAGTGAAACAGGTAGGTAGCTATCACTAGTGCGCTGTCAGGTTGTCGCGGTGTCATATGGAATTTGACACGTTAAGGATTTATGCGGATTGGGGGGCTTTTTTCTTTTTCCTTCGTCTTCTTCTAGTATCGTTTTTCCAAATCGTAATAACCACTTTTGTTAAAGTCTGACGAAGTTACTGGATCGTTGATACGATTCGGTAGCAGAAACATGTGTAACTAAACAGATAAAAGGGTAATAAAAAATATGTTTTCTCTGCAATAGTATTGAGTACTTTCTTCAGGTTTTTACTAATGGCCATTTATCCTATATATATATATATATATATATATATATATATATATATATATATAATATAAAGCTGAATGTCTAGCACAATATTAATTTTGAGTATTTATTAGTAATAATCATAATAGTTTATCTCATTTGGGTCAGTTCTATATTTAAATACAATGAACACTATGTGCATAGAAATGCTAATAGATTCATAGTGCCTGCGTGTTATTAATTTTTCTGTAAAAAAAAAATTGAGCTATGTAGAAAAATGCCAATGTTATCAAAACATGTGAATTGATTAAATATATTTCTTATTCTGTGGGATCTCTACGAGTCCTACTAGTGATAATAATTTATTTAATTCAGTAAAATTTATCTTTCGCCCCCCCCAAAAAAAAAACAATAAAAAGGTGATTTTCAAATAATAAAAGTTGGAATTTGTTTCAGTTAGGCAACATACTTTTCTGAAAATTATTTAGTTTCATTTAACTTTTATTTTTCTTAAAACATATTATTTTTTATTTATACGACCAAATGAAACCATAATGCTAGATTTTTAAAGGTTTTTATGAAAACAAATGAATGAAATCTTACCTACATAGTTACTCTATTCGAAATAATCCTTTAAGTGCAATTGTCAATACCCCTTATCTGGAGTAAATAATGAGTAAAAAAAGCCGAAAGAAACAAAAAAAAAATATGCCATTGTCTCTCCAAACAACTCTAGTTTCTATGGGTTTTAGTTAAACAACATACCTTACAAAGAATTTTAGATTAAGTTAATTTTAAATTTTGTATCCTTCGTAAAATAGGTTTTCTCTTTGTTTTATCAGCATTGTAAAAATTCCTAATAATAATAATAATAATAATAATAATAATAATAATAATAATAATAATAATAATAATAATAATAATAAATGATAAATAATAAAATAATGATAAATAAGATAATGATAAAATAATAATAAGTAAAATAACAATAAAATAATATTAAACTCAAATATATTCAGCATTTACTTAAACTCGTAGTAATTAGCTCGTAGTGATGAGCAGAGTTTTTTCGTAGAATTAAAATATGTGGAAAACTACTGCACGGAAATGTGTGTTTCAGTTTTCTTTCATGGCCATTTTTTACCTGAAATTTCATTCTAATTCTGTACGAATTTGCCCCTGACAACAGACTGACAATAAATCACTGCATGACACAACTATGATCTGTCAATTTCTTTATAGACAGACATATAGCTGGAAATATTTACTCGTGACTTAATAAGTTAATATCGTCTCCTTACAAAACTAAATTAAGTTAACTATTTTAGTATTATGTACTCGTTAGCTGGCCATCATATGTGATTTGTCATTGAGAATAACTGCTTGTGTACCCTCAAATATAGGCAATAATAAATCTTCCCAGATTACCAGTACTATCCACATTTTTCCATAATCAACGCGAATGACTTTGCGTTATCGCAACATCAACTTACTATTGATTTCTCGTTGGCAACAACTACTGGTATTCTATAGGATTTTGTTGGAAATAAGCTTCTTCAAGGTCATGCTAATGTCCTTATTCTTTTTGTACTGGTTAGTGACCTCCTACCTGTGTTATTATTCTTACTGACGCATCAAAACTATTTTAATTGTTTTTTTTTAGGGTGGAATTTATAAGGTTCTTGCAATTTTAGTTCTCTGGAGTTCAAATTGTCTATGTTTAATGATTTTGTTTCATTTCTGTTGTAATTATCATGTGAGTATTTGGTTGTTGTTGTTCTTTTATTTTCTCTTCTTCTTCTTCTTCTTCTATAAAGGCTTCATTATTTCTTATGATCGTTTTATAGATGTAAAGAGTATTACTATGTCATGTAATGTACATGTCTGTAATATATCCACACATACGTATGCATGTGTGATGGACACGTTAAAAGAAAAGAGAAGCCCTTACTTTTAATGCTTACGCAGGTATTAAGAGATATTAGAGAGTGGTCGAATCAACATGGAGTAAGAGATGGCGAGATAAATACGCAATTAAGAAACAAGGACAAGTAAGTGACCTGTTCATTAGTTATAAATCACTGCTATTAAGAACATCCAAAACAGATTGTTTTCAAGCATAACTCAATCCCTGAACTAATATATTTTAGCATGTATTTAGTGTTATTATAATACGTAGGTATATTATCATGCAAGACAACGTTTATAAACTCATGTTTAGTAAAATAATAACTAAATGCCACAAATGATACTCACGTAATATTTTCCTTTTAAATAGCGACTTCTTAAGTGATCAAGTATAATAGTTTCCTTTAAGACCGCTAAGTCCGTGAGATCTTCGGCTTCTTTGACCATGCTGGCCGTGTCGAGCTCCTAAATCCAGTCTACAAGACGGATGACCTGCAATGAAAAGAAAATTATTCTTATTTATTTATTGCGCTTGTTTGGACATTTGTTTTTCAGCTAATAATCTCATTTCACATTTAACAAATAAGCATAAATATAGAAGCCGTGTGCGAGAAAGTCATGAACTTCCTGTTCTATTTTAAAATTTACGAAATTATTACGCCCTTTATTATGTCACCATTTTGATTCAAGACAGCTGCTGGAACCAACACACGATGTTGAGTCTTCTATGAATTTTCTTTCTTTTTACTTTTTTCTGGCATTATATTATCATGCATTTTCTACTTTCTAAGCTAGAAATTTCTATTTGACTGAGGGGGTATAAATAGTCGGTATTGACACAATAATAACCAATTGATTCTGCATAACGAATCAGATCTGTAAAACATGTTCCGAAATTTTAACATGCTGGCGGAGCTGTTTTGCATGAAAAATAAATATTTTGATCTTGAAATGTAGCTACACTGCATACAGTTATATTTGTTTGTTACGCTAAAATTTGAAATAAAGTTTCCATTGGTTTTTCTAGCTGGCATTTAAAACAACATCTTTCTGTATCTGTCATGCTTAAATATATGTATATAATATATGTATATGCTTAAATGTATAGAATGTGTCCCTACAAGTTTCAGAGTCTTTTGTCAGACAAACGAGGAAAATTATGACCAAGTAATAATAAGAGTACCATTAGTAGAAGGCGATAATAAGTTGCCATTTTACGTCTAATATAACATATTTTCATGCTTTTTCCTCGATTTCTTATTTTTATTGCTTCCCCACACAAAACGTAATAAACCTTACTTTTAATCGTTCCAGATTTTTTTGTTTTGATTAACCAAGTTAAAACACTAAAATTGAACTAGAATTGATATTTGGGCTTGACGATGAATGCGCCAGAAAAGTCACTTCTTGTTAATGTTTAGTGTTAAAATATGAAAACGAAGAAAATATTTGCGGTTATTTTAAATGGTAAAACATTTTTTTATCATAAATTGAACTCATTAATAAGAAAAAATAGAATTAAATGTTTAGGGATTCGATCTGTAGTCGAATGCTCTACCACTAAGCTATGTCTCCAGATTTTTTATAGATCTGATTTTTAAGAAGAAATGATTTATTAAAATTCTATTATTTCCCTTGCTGGGGTAACGTAAAATATTCCCATGTAAAAATTATTTTATCTATAAGAGAGAAAAGCTACTTTTAAGATTAGATGTTTTCGATTTGCGATACTTGTTGGATGAATTTTTGTACACATATCTAAGAACACTGCCAGACATATAAATTAGCTTTGTGTGAAATTTGGAAAAGATGGGCTCAACCGTTTAGGAACCTATGAAGTAGAAACTCATACACATTGTCGAGATAATATGTAATATAGCATTTACGTTGGTTTCATGCTAAATTTTTAAATTGCATTTCCATCGGTGTCATCCTAAAGTTTTACATAACATTTATGTCGGCAGGATTTAAAAGTTAAGCTGCTCTTTGCAGACGACTGCACACTCCAAGCGCGCAGTTAAATTGCTTTGCAGTCAGCTGTCAATCGGTTTGCCGATACAGCAAAAGCCTTTACCCTAACAATCAGACGCAAGAAAATAGTAATACTGTACCAGAAACCTCTACTAGCTCAAAATACACCATCGATGGAACTGTGCTAAACGCAGTTGAGCACTTCCTATATCTTTGGAGCGTTATTTCCAATGATGCTTCAATTACCAATGAGATACAGCTTCTGGAGCGCTTCCACCAATTATGCTTCCGTTCCATCGTGGGCATCAAGTAACAGGACTGTCACAAACAATAAAGTCCTGCAGAGAGCGTACATCACTAGCATTGATCAGATAGCTTCATTGGGCGAGACACCTGTTTCGGGTTGCGAATACGAGACTGCCTAATTGAGGCGATATCTATGCGCAGTTGAGATCTTTGAGAAAAACTGGGAAAGCAGAACCACAGTCAGGGGAAATTAGAGGGCTTTATCAAAGCAAGACACTGCGGCTTTCGAAATCAACAGAAGAAAAGCTGCGGAGGACAAACATAGACGAAATTCATCAGCTGCAGAGATTTCCATGCCCGAGGTGATACAGAGTGTGCACATCGAAGATTGGTTTGCACACTCACCGCAGGTCATGCGATCAAGGACAACCTTCTCATGGATCCTCGGATCCAAGAAACTAGTCATTATCATTCAAAGGTTGAAATAGTATTCAAATTAGTGTCATGCTAAAGGATAAAATAGCATTTGGATTAGTGTCCTGCTAGTTTGAAATGCTATTTGGATTAGTGTCATGCTAAAGTTTGAATTAGCATTTACATCAGATTGATATGCTAAAATTAAAAAAATAAGTATTTTCTTTAATGAATTTCCATCAGTAAATGCACAGATTAAATGGACGCATGTTTTCGTTGGCAGATGCGGCTGCTCATTTAAACATATCCAAAAGCTGATGCATGCGGTGAAAACATTCACCATACGTAAGAATTTTAAAATCTTTCATTCTAGTGAAAAAGTGTCAATGGTTTGTGTATTTTCAATTTCCTGTTAAATTTGTTGTTTGAGGAATGGGTGTTACGAAAACGAAAATCTCGTTCAATATCGTGTCAATCTATTTGCCATGTGTGTCACGATGATAGCATTCACTTGGGCATGCGATATGACGTCATCACTCGTTTGATTGCCACTTTGGAAAAACAGTTCTCCTTATTCATTTTCTTAATTATTAAATATTTTCTACTAAAATCTTGATATTATTGTATTTGTAACCGTACACACTTTGCTGTTTTATATATACGGGCATGTTTGCAGGAATGACGAAAAATGTAAATAAAGGACGAGCCATGAAAGAAATGGTGAGAGGAATGAAAGCTGGTGATTCAGAAACAGCAGGTGAGAAAAACAGAGAAAAGGACAAGAGAGTGGAAAGAAAAGAAGGTAAGAGGGAGACAGAGATAGATAGATAGATAGATAGAGAGAGAGAGAGAGAGAGAGAGGGAGAGAGAGAGAAAGGAGAGGAGAGAAAGATCTATTATACAGCCACAAAGGTGAGATATTATTTAAGAATGAAAGTCATAAAATGTTCTGGTACATTCAAATACGAATGGATAAACTAGTCTAAGCAAGAAAACCCGACACGATAAAAGCCAACAAGTAGAAACCATGCGAAACAGTACCATTTGCAGTCACAGAGATTCCTAAGTGATGATCAATAAGGCAAAGAAACTGGTACTTTTGCATTAAACTCACCGGATTTCCGTAATTTTGGCTGGGGCTCACCCGACAGCTGATGTAAACCGCCGGAATATGCCGAGCTCTGATCAAATTTAAAAAAAAAAAACGCTACGAAACAAAAGATAACAATATTTGTCGGATACTAATTACAATGAAAAAATATAAAAATCAATGAAATAAAATATAACAACAACCTACCGAAGTTTCATAATTTATTTTCTTTTTATTTTAGGTTTTAAATAAATAGAAACGTGATTTTTTTTTCAAGAGGATTTTAAGGAAAATTTTTTTGTAAGTTATTAATGATTATTGTTAGGAACACAAACTTTTTATTTGTTTATGTTTTATTTCAAGAAAAGTTGTAACAATTTTTAGGAAAACTTAATAATTTTTAAATGTCTATGGTTGAACTGATTAAATTAGTGCGTGATTAAGAACTAAATGTTCCTTAAATGGTATCTTAATGTTATCTAATTAATTCTGGTTAATGATCGACCTTTCACATCTTTTAATGACGCTTTCTCTTCCTAATCCTATCATTCTATCTTGCCATATGAATTCATTCCTATTAATCAAATGGATCAATAGGAAAAAATATCATCAACTATGGAATAACTATCTAAGCACGTTATCATTTTTTTTTAGAGAAAATTACATTTAAACGGTGTTGTCTTTTTAGGTTAACGTATGTTGTCTTTTTAGGTTAACGTATACAAATTCAGAATAATTTGCAATACTTGATCTTCTTTTCAAATGTGGTTGTTCAACGAAACCTGGTTATTCAAAACGTCCTCAATATCTCTTCTGCGCAGGTGTCCCAACACGAACTTTTTTCTCTTGGTTTGGACTTCTGCATTCCTCCCATTTCCCTCAATAAAGAGTAGATATATTCTGTATTCGAAGCTGTCCTTGCTCAGTTATAAAGACTTTCATTATGTTCCGACTCTAAGATTAGTGACCTTGAGGCGAAATTAAATGGCGTCGCACATTCTTATGCCGATACGTTAGTTGCGTTTACGGAATCTAAATGGTGCAGTGAACATTTTCGAACAATTAAATCACTTCACCATAATAAATCCCTGATCATCACAAAACCAGACAAAGGTTCTGGGGTGATCATACTTGATCATCAGAATTATGTCAATAAAATGATGACCATTTTGGGTGACACCATCTAATTTTGTTGACTTCGGTCCGGTGAACACATATGATTATACTGTATCTATTGAGACCAAGTTTCAAAAATGTCTGATCAGTTGGGTAAAGAGTGGAGCTCTTTCCGCCTCTACTTAAAATTTAATCTGATAAACTGGCTTTTTATGTCCTCGACTCTATGGCTTACTTAAAACCCATAAGAATGGGATACCACTAAAGCCTATATTATCAATGATAGGATCTCCCCAATACAAGTAAGCTAAATAACTTTTTGCATTAAATATCCTTTCAAATTTTTACTGATTTTATGGATAACTGTAATGTTTTTGATAAATTTATGAGTTCTTTTGATATTTTTAGTTCATTTTACTTGTGTTCCACCTTTGAAGACTATTAATATCGTTGCTGACGCACTATATCGTAGTATTCCCGAAAATATTTTCGTGGAATTAATGAATTCTACCATTATGTCAGTGGAATTCAGTTTCAACAATATGATGTATAAACAATTAGATGGTGTAGCGATGGGTTCTCCCTTGGTACCAACCTTGGCAAACATTTCTGTAGGTTTCCATGAAAACCTCATCTTTACTTTTGTTACATTGAGGACAGCTTCTGTTTGTTTGACAACAAAACGAATATGGATGCTTTGCTTTTTTTGCGTCTCTCATTAACCTTCATCCAGCCCTTAAGTTTACGGTTGATAAAAAAGTTAATCCTCTTTTGGATGTTTCTAAGACTTCTAGTTTTGTTACATTTGTCTATCATATAACTGCGTTTACGCGTCCCCCAAAACAAATAATACTCTCATTTAGACCCTTATACATAGGGCGCCAATGATTTGTTCTAAACCCTAGCTGAATGATACGTTGAAAATTATTTAAAGAACCCTCTGTAACAATGACTATCTTTTAGAAATTTTGGAAACCACAATAAAAAATAAAGTTTCTAATCTTTATAAAGTCACAGAAACTACAGTAGAAACATGTCCGATCAACATCATCCTACCCTGTCTGAGTAATATTAATGACAGGTTTGCCCGTCAAATATCATTTCCTATTCAATATTGTTACTTTTCATCGAATCCTCGTGTTGTTTTTTTATCAGGACTATGTTATCACCAATCCCAAAAGACGTCCTTTCACCCACAAGAATAAGTGTATTGTTTATTTATTTAAATGTATTTGTGGCTTACAATACGTTGGGAGGACGTTGCAGGGATTAGATTCTCGCATAAAACAACATATTTCAGCAAAGATTCGCCATACAATTTTTTCATTATCAGGCGTTTTGAATATTACACATACTTTTGTGCTTCCAGGTTTAGTATTGACTTGTTCTCCATTCTTAGCAAGTCACACTGACTATTATATTTGAAATTCCTAGAAATCATATATATATATATATATATATATATATATATATATATATATATATATATATATCTATTAGACCTACTCTTTGCAAACAAAAAGTAAATCTTTTGGGACTTACTGTGATTTCTATTTGATGCTTTCCCAACATATTTTTCCTTCCCTCTCTTTTTTTGTGTCCCCAACATATTTCCATCTCATATATAGATTTTGAATCATAATTATTCCTCAATGTAGATTTATATGTATGTATGTGTGTATGTATGTATGTATGTATTATTTCATATATCCATATATAATGTTATAAAGAATTATAATGTTCTATGCGCCAATTTTTAGTATTTACTTCAACTAATATGGGTTTAGATATAGGTAGTATATTATAAAAAAAGATATTTATAGCAGTTAAGTTACACAGAGGTTTTCGTATTTCCTTTTCGTAGGAAATCGTCAGGACTGAAATACATGTTACCGCATGTTTTTAGATATAAATGTGGTGTTTATTCCAGCTAACTAATCAATCAGATTCATTGTTATTCCCTCCTATGGAATAATGTTTTCATTATATGTGTCGATTAGAAAATATATGCACGTATAAACAGATTCTTTCATGCTCTCATGCTGAATCGGTATGCATTGATACATTTTTAGACATACATCGTGGTGCAAAATTGCATTTTTTTTAGTTTTCATCCCAAAGGTCCGTTTTATAATTTTTCTTTGTAGACTGCAGACCTGGAAAATTATTTTTACACCAATATTGATTCAGATGGACATTATACTATGCAGCAGCAGATAAAAAGCTTCGAGACGTACTTGGCCACAAAATCCGTTCTTCTGACACAGTGACAATACCGAAAAGATTTTAGCAGGAGCAATGTACCCTGTAAAACGTTTGGTAGTCACATGCCTTCTTAACTGTATACGGATGTGGGCATCGCCGGTGTATTCACGAGATAATAGTCCTGATTTTTTCTTGCTCTTTGCATCTTTGATAGTTCAGCAAAATCTCAATTCAGCAAACTATCCGAAACCTGTCGAATCGGACCCGTAATTAATCCATATAATATCTATAATTAATACAGCTCTTACATTCATAGTTGAAGTCTCTTTATGTAAATTTCAACTCAGAAATGCCTATACATACATACATACATACATACATACATACATACATACATACATACATACATACATACATACATACATTGATGATGATTGCTGCATCTTTCCAGATGATCGCCGCCCCAATTTTGTCGTCCATGCCATCTCAGATGACTCTGCACTCCCGCCGAAGATTTACACATCTTAAAGCAGATATGACATACAAATTGAGCAATTTCCATCGAGTTGACTTCCTCTGGAGGTTGAAGGGTATTCCTATGAACACTCACATGTCTTCTCAAACCAGCAGTAGACTTTCAAACTTTGCTGCATGTTAAAAAGATAGTTTCGTTCGGACCAATAGGTGCAAAGTACATACATACATACATATGTGCATATAAAGATTTCAACTATTGCTCATACCTTTTTAGTGAAAGATACCCTATATTATAAGGTCAGGACTAATAATATTTATAAATATAGAGCTATCAACGTAGAAATATTTTTTGACCTTGACAGCCAACGAGGAAGATTAACAACTCTCATCACAATAAAATCTGAATAAAATACAAAACTTATCTTTCAATTTTTTTTGCAGTAATTGTGCATAAAACCAGGCACTAAGTTTCAAACATGACGGCAGGTCTATCAATTGAGGTATGGAAACTCAAAATGGATACAATATTCCCGCTTACTTATATATTTGGGCAAAATATCAAGATTGTTTTGTTAATTTATTTTTTCCAACCGATTTACCTTTTTCACATATAGTCCCATTTTCTTTTTTACATGTACGATATTTAAATATACTTTGTTTACATATACTTTTTGTAAACCTTCGTAGTCTATAACGATTGTCGCCGATTTAAAAACATATTATTGTTTTAGTTTATTTTACGTTTATTTTTTTACTCCCTTATAATAAAAATATATAAAAATATGTAAACTTTCTTTATCAATTAATTTTGCGTTTTTTATCGCATAAAAATATCTAAACAATTTGACAAAATAAACAGTTACTTAAAAAACGATATGCGACTAAAAACACAAAATCAATTGATTAAGAATGTTTTCGTATTTCTATATATTTTTATTATAATGGAAGGTAAAAAATGCACGTGGTATATAGTTAAATATAAACATATATTTGTTTGTTTTTAAATCGGCGACGTCGTAATAAACTGCACAGATTTACATAAAGTATATGGAACTAAAGTATATTTAAATATAGTACATTCAAAAAAGGAAACGTAACTATATTAAAAAAATGTAACTATGCTATAAAACATAATCGAGAAATCAAATAAAAGATCCTGATATTACTTGAAGTACGGGGATATATACAATAGAATGGTATATCCATTCAACATCTGATACACTGTGTCAACACCTAAAAAGATTTTAGACTATATCTACCAAAAAACACTCAACGCACCAACGAATACAGCTGCCCCGTATACCTTTCGGAAAATCAATAAGGAGCAACCGCGCTTTTTTGTTATATGGGACTACCGCCTTCTCCCCTGGACCAATATCCTGCCTACCTGGATTTATAACCCCGGAGGACATTGTACTCCTTCCGATAATGGACTACACAGGTTGTATCAAATTCCCTTTTCCTATAATTATTTCCATATAATTATCATTCACCACTTAAAACACTATTTTCAATATTTGTGCTGAAAAGCAAAATAAGTGTCTATTCACAGCTGAACATTTTGCTAACCGCATTTCATTTCCTTTGATGATATCCTTTATTGAAAATCCATAGATTAAGGAAATCAACAAACCCCTTCTATATATTCCTTTTTTTCAAACAATAAATTCTTAATTCGAATATATGTGTCTATATGTTGTTTTTTTTTTTTTCAGAATTTAAAATTTAACCGCTAAACTTATGTTATAAAACATTATATTAGCAAAAATATCTTAATATTTTGCACAGAATTAATCAGTTATGAAGAATAGCGGAAGTATTGTATCCATTTTGTGCTTCCATAACTCACTTGACAGACCAGGCGCCATGCTTGAAACTTAGGGTCTGGTTTTATGCACCATTAATTTTTCTCCTGCTGTTTTCTATCTCCGCTCTTTATTTTATTTATTTTTTTTTTTTTACACAGTGATAACCACTTACCAAGGCCTGGAAGCCACTCAGGGATAAGGGTTTTTGCAAGTACATTACGTTAGTGTGGAGATTTGATGAAGTGTTTACTTAAGGGGGCGGTTCATTAGGAATTTGTTTACGTTTGACTTGAAGACATCCAAGTTGTTGTCAGGTGGGAAGCAGGCAGACGAAACAGAGTTCCACAGGCGTTCATGGAATCTGCGTTTTGATTTAGGCACAGATATAGAGTGGGGGAAATTTTTCACAGTGGATTCGGCTAGACGGGTGTTTTTCGTGAAAGATTGGCGAGGGGGGACCAGAGATTGGAGTTAAGACGAGCACCTGCCATGAAAATAACGATAAAACAAGGATGGGCTCGCAACGTCTCTTCTGTGGGAGAGAGGTTGCAGGTAGAGAAAAGGGCATCCCCCACTAAGCCACGAAGTCTATTTTGTACTCTATCAAGGCAGGATAGGCTGTTTTTAGCAGCTCCTGCCTAGATATGGCAACATTATTCCATCCTTGGACGTACTTGGCTTTTATATAGATAGAGAATTGCATCAGTAGTGAGATATCTTCTGGAGCGGTAGAAGGATCCCACCATCTTTCCAGCGACTTTGGCAACAGATTTGATGTACGTGTTCCATTTCAGATCAGGAGTAAAGGTCAAACCCAGAAGCTTGTCAAAACACGGGGCCTCACCCAGACGAGAGCCATCCATCCCAATTGATGCCAGATGGGGATCAGATCGTTGATGATGTAAGGATAGGAGTTTGGTTTTAGATGCATTAAAGGTAACCAGCCACGTCTTCCCCCACTGAACCACGCGCTCGATATCAGAGGAGAGAGAATCAGAGAGAACTTTGTCATTTATAGCCTTTGATGTGTTGCCGTAGATGGTAGTGTCATCAGCATAGATGTCAACGAATCATTTAAGTATGTGTTTACTACAAAAATATCAATATATGAAGCTACAAAAAATGAACGCTACGCTTATATCTACAATTAGTATCTCTCTAAAAGTGCACATTTAAATCAAACATACATCTGACAAAGGGAAATTATCCCGAAATATATCACACGGAACTTTTATAAAAACACTCTGACGCAATAGGAATATGATATAATGAAATAAAAGTATGAAAACATCACACACACACAAACACACACACAGTTGGTAAAAATAGCTATTAAGGATGAAAATTAAAAATTGAAACTGGGTAGGTGTAAGTCGACTTAAAATGCCTTCATAGGCATGCACAAATATACATTTATACTTTAAAGTTGACAAATTTTTAAAGTTTTTATATCCCTCTGTCGTTAGCTTAGCTAGTTACGAATGCAACTAGAGAGCTAAATATTTTAGTTTCAATTTTAGCTGATGGCGCACAAGTCATGTATTAAAAAAAAACTTTTATCACTTTTATATATTGAGTAGAAGAAGAAATCGTCAGAAAATTGGCTCTATAATAATAAATATGAAATCTGCATAAATTAAAAATATATTTCAGTGTATTTTACAACAGGGCAACGCCGAGCTACATGCTAGTTGTGTATACTTTGTGTATCGCTTTATTGCAGGTCAATATTTTTTTAATTTTTAAATTGCTATGGGATGCGTGGAAGTGAAATTTGGTACACTGGAGGAGCATAACAAGGCACCTTGTTATGTTCTTATAGTGTACCAAATTTTCCTTCTCTGCGTTTCATAGGAATTTCAAAATTGACCTGAAATAAAGCGATACACTAGGTTTATAATGATTAAAATTTAATGTGATTATTGCACAACGCGTAAGTTTTCTAAACTGTAACTTGTTTGTGGAAAGTTTTTTCTTCTGTTTCATTTTCATTTTCTAATCACTGAAAACTTTATTTTAGAGATATACAAATTAAAATTGTGGTTTATAACTCAAATGAACCTCTAACCTAAGCCCATCAACTTTGCATTAAAAAATGTAAATAAGATGTAAATTGATAGTAAATAAAAATACAGGTATTGTATAAATCACGTGGACATGTGAAACGCACTCTGATTTATTATAGAATTTAAAATTCATTTCATATTTAAATAAATCATAAATACAAATCAACCAATGAATAAAACACAATGTTTGACTTTATTCTTGATATCAGTGTATTCGCAGTCGTTTTAGAAACGAAAACGTTTGCCAGGATTTGCTGCTTTTTATTATTTGATTTTTATTAATGTGATATACTTTCAGCATTTATTATAATTATGAACTTGCATTCATTTGCGTCTACTTTTTAAAAATACTTTGTAGTAATAGGATGAGTTTATTATACTCTTGTTTATTTATTTACTAATAGGGAGACCCGACACTGTCCGGGATTGAATGAGGATCGGCAAATGTTTCACACTTCCGTACTTTTATTGTCATCGAAATCTGTGAAATCACCAATATTTTAAAAAATCAAATCGATTGATTTTACTCTAGTTTGGAAACCCTTCGCATTAACTTGAAGAAGCTTCAGTAGGTGTATCAGAATTTTTGTAGGAATTTTTGACACCCCTAACACGATACTGCGAATAAAATATAAAAATCTCGTAATTTCTCTTTTAAAAGTGGGTTGTTTATTTTCCTTATGGATTATACTTCTAAAATAAACTATTAAAGTTGTATAAAACGTAATAGAAATATTATTAGAAATATATTTTTTAATGAAATTAATTGAATTTTACGAGTTCAGTATTTTTCAATTTTTAAACTTTAAAAATCTATCAAAATTTTTCTATTGATTCTATTTTTACGATATTTTCAGGGTCAATGTAAAATTTTATGCTCTTTCCAATAAACCGAATATAATATTTTAGACAAACGTTCTTTTTAAAGTTACCCCCCATTTTGAAATGTCTATTAAAAAGTAAATAATTAATTTACTCGCCAAAGTTTTATATATCACAAATTGAAGATAAAAGATCAATAAATAATATATTCAAATTTTAAAAAAAAGTAGTGTTTTTTTTTAGAAATGTACCTGTAAAGTCCGAAGTTTAAAACATTTTTTTTTTAAACCACGTTGTTTGACTTCGTTCCCTATGACCTTCGAAACGGCAGGGCAGTTTTTTGTTTGCTTTTTGTTTTTTGTTTTGTTTTTTTGTTGTTTTGTAATTTCATCCGAGGGTACTTGATGTGTCTGGGAGTGTTCTTACGTAGGTTTTGTAGTGTATGCGTCTGACAAGTGTCGATAATCAAAAAAATCCGATTAAAGAAGGAAGCCCGATTTTGACCAAAGTTATAGTATCTTGTACTGGATTATTGGCGAGCGTCCGATATATCTATATATCTATAAAAGTGAACGTGTCTGTGTGTCTGTGTGTCTGTCTGTGTACATTTCCCTACGCAATAACTCTGTCAATTGTCTACAAACTCGAAATTTGATATACAGGGTACTGAGATTTGGAAAAATCGATGTGATCGGTTTTCAGCCAGAAATTTGTCTGTTAAGGGGTCAAAGTTAAACGATTTTACCTTTGAGAACTCTACAAAACTGCTCCGACAATTTTGGGTCTAAACACTTGAAATTTTAGATATATGTTCCTTAGACATGGATCTAACTTAATAACTTGATTTGAGCCCAAAACAATAAATGTTAAGGGGTCAAAAAAGGGGTCAAAGTTTTAAAAAAATTACTTCTGCGGTTTGTTCCAAATTACTCAGACAATTTCTGGTCTAAACATTTGAAAATTTACATAAAGGGTATTCAGAGATGGGGCAAGCTCTTTAATCGGTTTGGGGTAAAATTTTTAGTTATTAATATATAAATGTATGTATATATGTATGTTTGCATGTCTTCCTAAAACTTTCGACAGAGGTAATGGATTTTACCAAAATCAGTACCGTTTAAAAGTTCGACCTTTCATAAGACAAATATCGAAGAATTGGCTAAAAACATTAATATCTTCACATTCAACAAGGCACTTTTTACAGGGGGGGAGTCACTTTCTTTCGCCGATATTTTTAAAGTTATCCTCTCCTTTAGATTGTCTAGTCTTAATTTAAAAAAAAATGTTGCTTCCGGTTTGGCAGTGGTCGTAACAGCATAGACGTCAGGTTTTTACCCCGTTCTTTTCCTCCTTCGCGGTACGGGTTCGAGCCTGCCTTCCTACTACCACTTTTTTCTTTTTTTTTGTTCAACAGACACATCCAAACACCCGGACAACGCCGGGCTGAAATGCTAGTATACATACACACACACACACACACACACACACACACACACATATATATATATATTATTTCACATTTTTCATTTTATTTTATTCTATATTTTTATATATGTGTGTATATGCATTTATACAGTTATATATGTATATATGTGTATGCGTACCATTATAATTATAACCATACTTTAATTTATTAAACCATCTGCAAACCCCGCCCCCATTTTAACTTCTCTTCAAATTTAAAATAAATAAATCTGAATTAAGTTCCTGTCTGGTTGAAATTGACATCAACTGACCTATAATTATCTGTTCTAAAAATAGATTTATAAAGATGATTATTTATTTATATCATTTCCATCTTTTTGTGTTCGCATCCTCCCTCAACTATGTCTATCTCTCTTTTCGGCTTCTTAATTTTCTTTCTTACTCTTCTCTGCTTTTATCTGTCTTTTTCATTTTTCTCTCTCTCTCTCTTACCACTCCATTTTTCCTCTCTTTCTATTATCACTCCAGTTTTCAATTTATTTAGAATTTTATTTTTGACACTTCCATTTGCCTAATTCGTTATTTTGTTAAAAATAATTTAATATAAACAAATGAAATTTCACTTCTCCATTACCTCATGTTTTTCTCTGGAAGCTGCATTTTATCCTGAACATTTATACTTCTGTTTTCCTATGGATTATTTATAACTTTTCAACGGACCCATTTCGGATTTTTCCTGTTATGGATTTTACCGGCTTTCTCATTGAATTTTTTTCATACGATTTTTCTCCCTTTTCTTCCGTCTCTTGCTTTCTTAATCTCATTGAATCCCTATAAACTGTCACTAACTGTTAAATGATTTTTTTATACAAGTATAATTAATTTAATATTGTTTTTAGTTTTCCTTTAATTCATTAACCTGCAAAATATATTATATACTATGAAAACTTATTCCCTCTAAAGAGAAGAATTGCCTTCTTAAAAACTCCTAGGTGTTTCTTATTTATTTGTACTCCTTGTCGAATAACCAACATTTTGTATACTTTTCTTACAGGTTTATAAGTTTTTTGTTGGAAATTTGAATAAAATTTCAATAACAACTTTATTATATATATATATATATGTATATATATATATACAGCTATACATATATATATATATGTACAGCAATACATATATACATATCATGTTATACATTTATGTTTATATAAAGTCAACTTTGTGTGTACATTTCTGTATTTCTATGTAAAAACTCATTTCTGAACTATTTAACTGATACATATGGATATTTATGAACATAGCTGGCTATATTTAGTTTTATTTAGTTTTTTTTTTCAAATAGGTAAAAAGTGTATATATATATTATTCCTTAATGGAATTTTTTATTTTTGAGATGAGCATTGTATGTTAATTTTATTTTATTTCGGACTATTAGTCTCATCTTATCTTTTTATTGGTGCACAACGTTTCGGCCAACTACCTCTGGCCTTCGTCAGGTGGTAACCGCGACGGATAGGAACTTCGAATCCCCTAACTGCATTCTCAGCCATCACTGCCATCCGTAGTTGTTGTCGTCTCACCACATTTTTGACCAATTACCTCTGGCACGCTTTGGGTGGGATTGAAACCGCTATATATTTATATATATACCAATCGGTACGGACCCGACTATGGAAGATCAGATAATAAATAAATGTGGATTTATAAGATCAAAGAATCCAACCTTGATCGCCTTTCGGGGCCCGTGCCGCAGTTGATAGAGACGTTGAATCTCTACGGTTCCAGATGAATATTGTCTGAAGATAGCGGTTTCAATCCCACCCAAAGCGTGCCAGAGGTAATTGGTCAAAAATGTGGTGAGACAACAACAACTACGGATGGCAGTGATGGCTGAGAATGCAGTTAGGAGATTCGAAGTTCCTATCCGTCGCGGTTACCACCTGACGAAGGCCAGAGGAAGTTGGCCGAAACGTTGTGCACCAATAAAAAGATAAGATGAGACTAATAGTCCGAAATAAAATAAAATTAAAATAGGTAAAAAGTGATTGAAGCTTTTTTACGGAAATTATATCTTACATTGTTGGTAAATTTAACAATCAATATATTAACTTAAATAGAAAATGTTTCTCATAATTCAGTGTTTTTGACTATTTGATAGAGGTTCTAGCTCATATTTGTGTTAAATTTCATAGATAAATTTTGGACTATAATTAAGCAATATTTTCTTAATGTCAATTTTTTCTTTCAATTCCTACAAGTGAATCTAAAATTTTAGAGACATTTCCAGAAAAATAATAACGTAATGGATTCCTATCAAAATTGGTTTACAGATTCTAAACGTGAGGTTTACAACAATTGTATTTGAATTTTAATCTTTGTTAGGAGACGATATTGGTGAAAAACAGTTCTGTTCAGGGATATAATTTTACTCCTTATGGACAAGTAGACACACACACACACACACACACACACACACACACACACACACACACACACACACACACACACACACACGGGAAGACACACACAGACGCACACATATATGAAGTTGTTTTCTTAATGAAGTCACATACTTCTCTACATTTACTCTAGTAAAATAACTATGCTCCTAAGTGTTCTACCTGTACCCGGTACGCAAAGGTTAAAGCGTATGATCTTAATGGGTCAACGATCTATTTTCACTATGACTATAAACCACCTAGTCTGTTTGTAGTTCGTTTGATTACAATTTTCAAGTTTATGGGGGTGAACACGCTTATCGGGAGTGATTCCTTAAGATTGAAGGAGTGCTACATATCGATCAAATTGGGGAATCAAAACCCCTTTAAATTTGCGGCTTTATTCTCCCAAAAATTAAATTTAAAATTCGAAGTGGATAAATTCAATAAAGTTGTCGATAATTTATCTCAGGAAGGTTTTCGGCTATATCCCGGATATAAGAATTTGAATGGAACCCATCTTATAGGGATTATTGAATTGAACCTTCTAAGCAAGTTAAATAGTCTTAAGCTAGTCGAGTGTCTTAATGGAAATGCATGGCGACATGAAAAATTCATAATTTCGTTTGGCGAGAGCCGACATTTTTTAAAAAAAGATTTGAATGAGGTAGAATCACCTCCCTTTAATTATATAGTAAAATCACTTCCTCAATCCAACAGTTATTTGATTGATTCGGTGCTAAATCCGACGCTCTCTTATGAGGACGGTTTGAAGCCTTTTTTCCCGAGTCCGCGGTCGAGCGTGGGTTCGAGATTCTGCTCAGTCTCGATTCATTAGGTATTGAAGAAGATGCTAAGTTGTCGGATGTGGACAAGAAAATATAGAAGAGTTCAAAACATCTATCGTATGGGAGGGGGGAAAATATCACGTAGACTTACCGTGGTATCATGACAGGAGCTCACTGGTAAACAGTAACTTTGTGACTTCCTTGAAAGTAATGGACAGAGTGGCAGAGTCCTTAAAAAGGAAGGGAATGTATAATGAGTACCTCCAAGTGTTTGAGGATTATGAGGAATGTGGAAGAGTGGAGCAGTTTTCGTCCTACCTGGGAAGTATGAAAATTATATTTGGCTTCCACATAGACCCGTTATTAAGGAGGGAACTGGGGTGATGACAAAAATTTATCCCGTATTCAACTGCTCCCTAAAACGTTGAGAGGGGATGTCAATTAATGACGCTGCTTACATGGGCGTGAACTTATCTGCTAATTTATTCGATTTATTGCTGGGATTCAGCAAAAATAAATGTTCTTCTTGGTGATATAAGAAAGGCCTTTTTACAAATTCACCTTAAGTCAGAAGAGGATAAAAACAGATTTTGTTTTTTCCTTAAAAAGGTGACAAATTGTAAACTTATATGTACAAAACAATTATATTTGGGTTCAACACTAGCCCATTCATTCTGAACTTCATTTTGAAATTTCATACAGAAAAATATGCAAAGGATGCAGTATCGCATGCTATTCCAACAATTTTTATGTGGATAATCTTGTCACTACCAGTTGTGATGGAGATTCCCTAATTGCTATTTATAATAATGTTCGTAGCAGACTGTCAGATGCAGGCTTCGATTTACGGTCCTGCACTTCCAACTGTTCTGAGATACAAGAAAAATGTTGGAGGATGAAACTATTTCTTCTCCCTTCCCAGCCTTTGAGAAGGTATTGGGTTACTTATATGATCCTGTGCGGGACACGTTCAAACTTTTTCCCATTTTAGTGGACCCCGAGGTCAATACCAAACGGGGAATTCTTTCGCAAATATCAGGAGTGTATGACCCTTTGTCAATGCTACTCCCCGTCACGATACATGGGAAGATCATTGTCAGTTCGATATGGAAAAGTAAGTTATCGCGGGTCGAGTGGATACCCGAAGATCTCATTAAGCTGTGGCAAACCCATGCGAAGGACTTAAACGACTTGGGGAATTTGAATTTCCCAGACGTGTATTATCAGAAAATCAGTCTGTCGAATTTATCTATTTCTGTGACGCATAGAAAAACGCGTACGGATTCACCCTGTATGCGAAACAGGGAGCGAATTGTTCTTTCACTCAGGGGAGACAAGCCGTAAAATCCTTCGCGCGTACTTGCACCGTATGTAAAAAATAAATGCTCTGCCTTGTAAGGCACCTGCAGGGTCGATATTACCTGCTCATAGGGTGAACTTTGTTCAAACCATTCAAAAAAATCGGTGTGGATTTCACCGGTCAATTTTCTATTAAGGTTGAAGGGGTAGAAGTTAAACTGTACATATTACTCTTTACATGCATGAGTTTGCGTGCAATTCACTTAGAATTATTGCCGGATATGAGCACTCGCTCGTTTATGCTGGCCTTTGTAAGGTTTGTAAGGTATCCCTACGCATGTATATTCCGATAATCTTTGGTTGCTTCCGGAATAATGCTATCAAACGTGCTCGAATCGGACGAGTTGAAGGAACAATTTAAATCCAAAATGGGATATCAATCTCGTTTGTTTATTAATAATTATGATGCTGAATTATGCTCTGACCCCAGAAATAGGACTGCCTTATTACATTCCCTCGAAACGAGGAATAAATTTGTTGAAAAATTCAATCGTATCTGGCATAATGATTACCTCTTGTCATTAAGAGAAGTTGATGCCAAAATCGGGAGCAATTGTGCCCCCAAGTTATCTGTTGGAGAGATAGTACTTATTAAGACTCCAAACAAAACCAGACAATTCTGGAGTCTTGGTAAAATAATCAAATTAATTACTGGAAACGACAATAATGTTCGTTCCGCGGTTGTTCTTAAGGATGGGTGCGAACAGGTTCATTCCTTAAAAATCCTTGTGCCCTTGGAAATTAAGGGTAATGACGATATTGCATCAGCTGAGTTTATAGAAGAAGGAGGTCCCTTTTTCTGTCCAACCTGTTCAGTTCCGAATGATGGAACATCGCCAATGGTGTGCTGCGACTCTTGTGACAGCTGGTACCATTTTAGCAGCGTAGGAGCTGATCATCAAGATACCTTAGGGGAGTGGTTTTGTTCTAATTGTAAGGATGAGGCTCCTCAGGTCGGTCCAAATAGTGGAAATTAGCTAATGTTTGGATGCATGAAAAGTTGAAGTTTATACTGAAGATTGATAACAGACAGGGGCACACATATTAATATTAAAAAGTTTAATTTTTTTTTTTTTTTTACACAGAGATCACCACTTATCAAGGCCCGGAAGCCACTCAGGGATAAGGGTTATTGCAAGTACATTACGTTAGTGAGGAGATTTGAGGAAGTGTTTACTTAAGGGGGCGGTTCATTAGGAATTTGTTAACATTAGACTTGAAGACATCCAAGTTGTAGTCAGGTGGGAAACAGGCAGACGGAACAGAGTTCCACAGGCGTGCAGTTCTAAGAAAGAAGCTTTGTTCATGAAATCCGCGTTTTGATTTAGGCACAGATATAGAGTGGGGGAAATTTTTCACAGTGGATTCAGCTAGACGGGTGTTTTTCGTGAAAGATTGGCAAGGGGGGACCAGCGATTGGAGTTCAGACGAGCACCTGCCATGAAAATAACGATAAAACAAGGATAGGCTTGCAACGTCTCTTCTGTGGGAGAGGGGTTGCAGGGTAGAGAAAAGGGCATCCTCCACTAAACCACGAAGTCTATTTTGTACTCTGTCAAGGCATGATAGGCTGTTTTTGGAAGCTCCTGCCCAGATATGGCAACAGTATTCCATCCTTGGCCGTACTTGGCTTTTATATAGATAGAGAATTGCATCAGTAGTGAGATATCTTCTGGAGCGGTAGAAGGATCCCACCATCTTTCCAGCGACCTTGGCAACAGACTTGATGTACGTGTTCCATTTCAGATCAGGAGTAAAGGTCAAACCCAGAAGCTTGTCAAAACACGGGGCCTCACCCAGACGAGAGCCATTGAATTAAAGTTGTAATTAACTTGTATTGTGAAAAAGTAATGATTATCCATTACTTTTTCCTCTCCTCCTTGGCAGTGGGTGAGAAATTTCCATAACCAACGCCATTTTGTTTGCCCGCCTAACATGATTTACTAGAGTTTCATTTGCTATCTGCAGGGAGGAAATTGGGTGTAGGGAAAAATTTCTTACAATATATATATATATATATATATATATATATATATATATATATACATTTAATTATAAATATGCTAAAATAATGTAACCAAAGAATACGATGAATCAGCTTGCTAGTTTAATAAACAATGCCGCAAATTAGATTTGCAATCACCACATGTCATTCTGCGGATTTTTTAAAAAGTAAGAACCTCTATAACCCACAGAGAATCCTATAGTAGTATTCAAACGATGCCGGAAAAATGTAATTTAAAAACATTATCTTTCATCTAGCAATTAATGATATAGATATAAAATTTTCAATGATTTTTTTAAAAAGTTCATCAGAATGTACATTACATGAAATAAATCCAAGGTAATTTTTTTATTCAATGTAAATTAAATGTTTATACCTTACTTTGTAAAATTTATAAAAGTGCACTTTGAAGATAAATAAATTTCAAATTGAATCTTGTACCTTTATTTTTAAAGCCTATAGTAAAAACATTTTGTTTAACAATTTTCATGTCTTGGATGAAATGCTCTTCTCACACACACACACACACACACACACACACACACACACACACACACACACACACACATATATATATATATAAATATATATATATATATAAGTGAGAACGTGTCTGAGGACTCTTCTCAACTTATATACTCAGCAAAGTTTTGATCTACAGTCTGGAAATTTGGTATATAAGATATTCAGACACGAGGAAAACTTTTTAATTTGTTTAGGATGCTAAGGGTTAAAAATTGTAAAATTGGTACGTGGGAATCATTGGATTTTTAACTGTTTGCTGTTTCACGAATACGCATAGAATATTTCACGTGACAGATTCCTTATGTAAAGAATAAGTTGGTTTAAAACGTGTTTTAAAGATCGTGTCACGTTGGTCTAATTGTTATTGTACTTGACTCACTTTCATTAGGTTTCACTTTCGATCTCAGCCCGAGTATTTTTTTCATTTTTGCTTACAAGTGAACTGTTTAGAAAAAATAACATAATAATGCATGCAAATAACTCAGTTTCTGTATTAATTATAATATAATATTTATGCGTACTTTACTGCTGGGCAACGCCAGGCGGCCTGCTAGTATATCTATAAAGTTGAGTTTTTGTTTTGGTCTGGCATTGATTACTTATTCTATTATTTTATTTATACATAGTTTCTGTATTCTGCATAATTGCGTAGAATTTAAGATAATCTAGTACACGAGATCATTTATTCCTCCATCTCTCTCTCTCTCTCTCTCTCTCTCTCTCTCTCTATATATATATATATATATATATATATATATATATATATATAGTAACTTTGTCATTGTGTGTGTAAAAAGTCTCTACCAAACTCTTCTATTTGGAGCTGTAGCACACTTTACTTTTTAGCCGGCAAAAATTGCAGCGAAGAGGTCCAAATTGAAAACAAAACAGTTGACTTCGACAAGGTAAGTCGAATAAGGCATTAATCCGGCCGTTACTTTTGAGCATGGGTAAAATTAGACATTCACAACTTAAAGGCGCTTAGTTTAAAACATCTTTCGATATTTCAGTTGGTAACGATTCTGGAGAGATGAATAACGACTAAGGTTGGAGTGCTAAGCATTTTGGTTTCGATTCTAGCGAACGGTAATATTTTCTGAAATCACTTTTGAACTCGTTACTATATGTTGCGTAATAATTGATAGAGACTTGTCTCTATAATAATAAAAAAAACTGTATAGATTCAAATATAATACTCATACGTATTTTACGATCAGGCAAAATACAAGATAATGGTCATCGTTTTTTGCTCATATCATTTTTTCTCGTTTTTCAGAACCGTCAAATGGATTTTCAAGTAGATAAAAAATCACATTTTCGACACCTTCTTCTTTTCACCTTCAATCGGGGTCAAAAAGCAGGTGAAATGACCAAGGATATTTGTACTATATTTGGAGAAAACGCTACAGCTGAGAAAAATGTTTGAGATTGGTTTACCATATTCAAACACGGTAATTTTGCCCTCAGTGACGCTCCTCGTTCCGGAAAACCAATCATGATAAACGAAGACCAACTCAGAGTTCTTTTGAAGGAAGGTGTCCATCTGTCATGGAGAGAATTGGGTGAAAAGATGAAGAGTAATGTTGCGACAATTTCACGCCACCTTCAATCGATTTAGACAAAATCTTTGAGCTTGGGTCCTACAGGAACTTACTTTTGCTGTTAAACTTCTTCAATTTTCTTACAAAAAACCGTCGTGAACTTATTTAACAACTTTACACACACACACACACACACACACACACACACACACACACACACATATATATATATATATATATATATAATTTATCTATTATTTAAAAAAAAACAATAATCTACGTACATGCATGTTTCGGGGCCTACTCCTCTTCAGCGTAGCTTGACTGTTATGTATTTCAGCCCAGCGTGCTTATCCATTACCCTATGATGCCATAGACAATTTACTGTTTAGTTTTTATCGTTTATATATTTACATAGATTTTGTTGTTGATTTTTTAAAACGATATTAAGGTTAGCTTCTCCACCTTAGAGATCGAGTTTTTTTTTTGTTTTTAGAAAGTCGCCCATTTTTTATTTGGACGTAAACAAATAATATTTTATTTTATTTTTTAATATTTGTTACGTCCCAATAAAAATGGGCGGTTTTCTATAAAAACACCAGAACTCACAGGTGGAGACGCTAATCTTAATATCGTTTAAAAAAATTAAGAACAAAATTTACGTATATATATATATATATATATATATATATATATATATATATATATATATATATATATATATATAAGGATATTTAAAGGAAACTACTATGATTACACACACACACACATATATATATATAAATATATATATGTGTGTGTGTGTGTGTGTGTGTGTGTAATCATAGTAGTTTCCTTTAATCATTATTTCTTTAAAATTTCCTTTAATCATTATTTCTTTAAAATTTTTCCATCAAAACAAATATTAATTTCCTATTTAAGAAAATGTTTGCGCATTTTCTACTGCAAAAAGTCATAAGTCAAGATGCAGCTGTTATGATAATTATTCAGAATTTACCATGGCGAGGATATAAAAATAAATATTCAAATATTATACGATCTCAATACAATAAAATAAAAAAAGACGAAAATAAATAAGAACAGGCTTATTCTTAAAGCCCAAGTCTAATAAAAGTTGAATAGATAAATTAGCACAAAGTTCAAGTGCGGGGTAAACAACCGGAAGTAGTTGTAGAAAGAAACAGAAGAATTTGATTTTAACTCCGAATTCGCGTGTTTAAGAATTCGATGATCGCAAAGAGCGTTAATCACACACACACACACACACACACACACACACACACACACACACACACACACACACACACACACACACACACACACACATATATATTATATGAAGATGCTGATAAGATGCTGCTGAATATTGTAGGTATATCATTAATATTAGAATATATATATTTAAATTATATCATTATCATATGTTGACCTATCTACTTAATTTTGAATCTGCATTCCTGTCAATATCTTGACCTTCAACATAGTTTATAATTCGATGAACTTTTGGCTCTGGACTCTATTGTATTCAAGCGCCTAACTGGTCAATTTAACTTGGTCATTTTTGAATTGATTCTTTGAATATTTACATTAATACAATGCTTTTCCACTATATTTTTGAAGATTTTCTGGAAACTTTTCTACTTTAAACAGTAAAAACTTATTTTGCTTGGAATTTTACAACGTTTCAAATTAATGTTAACTTGTAATTTGTTATTTTAATGTATTTCTCCTCCGTGTGGAAGAGCTTATCTATTAAATCTCACAGATTAACGACCGGCTTTATATTCCTTGCTTGAATAATTGATGATTCAATAAATTTTCCAATTTTCTTTTCAACAGTTCAACGTTAGTTTATATATACAGGATACCCAAAAAGTCGCTGAAGGGTTTTGAACTTAAATAGATTTATTTTATTTTTTTATGATATCATTCTATAATTTAACACTATCTGATTAAGACATTGGTGAACTTAAAAAATGCGAAATTCAAACAATCTTTATTCATGAAAAATAATGTGTTTTTAATGTTGGCCATTTTAGCTTCGCATATGTCTGTTATTTCCAAAACATTATTCATGACAGATTGCAGAATCTCTGGATTGCGATTTAACTCCCTTATTATTTTCTCTGATGTTTTTCTTCAAATCTTGCAGTGAATCTTTGGGCACCCTAAACCTTGGTTAATGGTTCTAACATCGGCTGGTGCCATTTAGATTGAGCATGAAGAGTCTAGAAGGATGAAAAAGGCTGATGAGGGAAAGATGCAAAGATTACTCAAACTTAGGGCGACGTCAATTGAAAAAAATTACCAGTCATTATCAATGAGAAGTCAATGGTAAATGGTTATTGGGATAATACAAAATAATTTGCAGCATTTACCGAAAGATATAGGAAGTGCTAAAATTTGTAGAGTCTTGTCAATCAGACTCCAGGAAAAAACAATTATTATTGCCAGTGAACCATCACTGACAATAAGTCATGTGAGAGGTACTACTACTACTACTACTACTACTACTACTACTACTACTACTACTACTACTGCTGCTGCTACTGCTGCTGCTGCTGACTCAGCTGCTACTATTGCTATTACTAATGATAATGATAGCCGCGTTAAATTAGTAATAATTAGCCATCGCGATGATGATGATGATGATGATGATGACGCTTCTTCTTAAGTATAAAAATGGGTTACATAACAAAATTTTAAATGGAATGTAAATAATGAAGTTTACTTTCAACTAGAGTTGAAGGATTGACAGTTTGGAGAGATCTTGAATGAATACATTTAGAAGCTATGGGGAAAAGTAAAGTAAACATTGAATTTGTTGTTGAGCAAGTAATTTTCAAGTAAAAACAAATTTTGATAAATACGACCAGCTTATGGCAAATGAGGGCAGATAACATTGAACAAGTTTTTTTTTTTTTACTTTGCGAATATTGTCTACATTTCTGCAACTGATTTAGAGTATTTTTCTATTGCTGAACCAGTAAATGGCATCTGTTTCTCTCCATCGGGTCAGGTTTTTTGTGCTAAATAGATTCGACAAAATCAGATCTTGTGACAAAATCGATTACATTTTTGTGACATTATTAGCTGATTTTGTCCATACATATCGTCCCAAATATGTTTTTAAGAGAAAAAATAGTTTGCCAACAAAATATATTGATTACCTCATAGAAACATCGATTACTGTAAACTGAATAGTGGGCATTAATAAAAGTAAGTACATGTAACTTGCATGTTGTTTCACCATTGTTCAAACTTCAGAGCTTGAACATCCGTATCTTCGAACTCTTGGAATGCTCAGCGTCTCTCTTCAGATTCCAACAGTAGTCAGCAATCATGACTGCGTCCAAGCGACCCTGATACTCGATCTCTCTTTCTTTCAGGTCTTGATATAATCTCCTCCCTTGGTCTTGACTCATGGAACCCATGTTCTCAGGAAATCGATCCATATGTGAAATTAGGTAGTGCATCTTGGCGCTCATGTTAAAGCAAAGGTTTCTGAAAGCAGTCAGAATGTTGTTCACAAGTTCTACGCAGTTTGTGACCTTATTTTTGCCAAGAATGTTCTTTATTACCAAATGCTTTCCACGCGTCCACTTTTAATTCCATTTCCACTTTGTGAATTGTATTTTCGAACTCTGGATCTCTGATGAACTGTTGGATCTGAGGATTGTCAAAGATGTCAGCTTTCAAGTTTTTCATTGTCAATCCTGGAAAAACCTGGCACAAGTAAGTGAAACAGTCATCATTCGTATCCAGAGCCTTAGTGAATTGCTTGATAAAGCTGAGCTTGATGTGCAGCGGTGGGGAGTATTCTGTTCCTGTCTATCAGACGGTCGTCGATGACGTTCATTTCTTTGCAAGGCACCACTTCCTCCTTGTGTTTTGATGTATCAACTTTGTGCTTTGTTGCATCAATTTCTGGAAGATCTCGATGTTTAATGACTATAAACTTTTGGACATAATCACCCAGAACCATCGGACCTGAATACTTTTTGTCATTAAAATCATCATTACGAATCCAAGCAATTACGAGAAGGGCCAAGGAGGATGGAAAGACCGAGGAAAAGGCGCAGACCATACCTCCGCTGAACAAGAGCAAAGAGAACTGGGACCTGTGGAAGGCTTATTGCCACTCAATTTCCAGGGAGGAATTATCTAAGAGGACAGCTTTTGTTTGCATTAAACTTGAAGATAACCATATTTTAGTTGGCTTAGAAGCAGCTTCACTGTATTTTATTCCACAGATGCTATGTTTTAGAAGAGAAACTTTGAAATATGTATTTGCACAAAATATAAAAATTACAAGTTGAACAAATTAGGCATTTTTTAACCTCGACAACTTTTAATATGCTCTACACATGCGCACATGGGAACAGAAACTTAGAAAACTACATGTGCCCATAGATAAAATCCCGACCTGATTAAGAAAAATCAACGCGATTTTTGGATTCAACGCACCAGATTCTTTCTAAATCAGCTAGAAAAACAGAGACAGCAATTTTTTTGACCAGTGTAATATTTCGATTTCGACAAGCATTTTTGTTCGTTTCTTGTAGAGAAACCTCCTTGTGAATCACGTTTAAAATACATAGGAAAGAGTAAGCTTGGATTATTATGAATAAAATTTATTGTATTTATTTGCTTCCCCATCAAAGCAAATTAGGCACAAGGACGTTTTTAATGTGGCCTAAAAACCAGCTCCCCTAAAAGTAGGCAAAAAAGGGGGCACTCCGGTTATCAAAAATAATAATTGTCCCAGTATAGAGGGGTTTACCTCCATTGACTGAGACAAATTACCTTAAGTGCAGCATCTGCAAAACAGTACTACACTTTGATCCCGGCCCGAAGGCCAAGAACAACAGAAAAAAGGCAAACTTGTTTTCTATGAATAAAATTTATGAGCAGAAATAATTTTGTTTCGAATCTTTCGTTATGATTCAACTTTCCTGATCATAACTTTATACTCCTTAACTTAGTTGATATAATGCTGTTAACAACAAAGTTATATAATACTTGTGTTTCTGATTATGTCATTTTCAAGATGGAATTTTGATAGTGTTGCGATGTCATGCATTTTTTCGCCTAGCTATGTCAGCTGTAGCTGGTTTTTGGAGTCTTCTAGTACAAGTATGTCAAACATGCGATCCACGTGCCACACGCGACCCATTTCAAGCTGGTATGTTACCCGAACACGTGATTCTAAGCAACTTTGTAAAATTGTGCGAGAAAAGTGTATTATCAAAATATGAACTGCGTCCGAAAAGTAGTGAACAATTCTTATCTATCTTAAGTTTAGGACCTAAATAATGCGATTTCAAAATTGATTTTTTGTCATCTCTGGAGAAAACCTCGGAAGTGCACAGAATTATCAGCCTGACATGTCAAAGAGTGTCGACAACAATAAGTCGTAAGTCTCGTGACAAAACATAAAAATGTTTGAATGCATGATAATAAATGACCATTTTGCACTATTTTTATTTCTGTGCATTGCATGTGTTACTGTTTAAATATAACTGAACCATATTTGTTGCCTTTTAAATTTTCATTATATTAAAATGAATCAATATTTATAGCTCACGCTAATTTATGTCTATATTCTTTTGTTAAGCTACATATATGCTTGTACTAAGATTTTTGCATAATCTATCTATATATCTATAAAAGTGAATGTGTCTGTGTGTCTGTGTGGCTGTGTACATTTCCCTACGCAATAACTCTGTCAATTTTTAGTCTACAGACTCGAAATTTGATATAAAGGGTACTGAGATTTGGAAAAATCTTTGTAATCGGTTTTCGGCCAGAATTTTCACTGTTAAAGGGTCAAATTTCAACGATTTACCTTTGAGAACTCTAGCAAAATCCTCCGACAATTTTCGGTCTAAACACTTGAAATTTTAGATATAGGTTCCTTGGACATGGATCTAACTTAATAATATGATTTGAGCCCAAAACACTAAATTTTAAGGGGTTATAATAGGGGTCCAATTTAAAAAAATCACCTTTTTCTTTTGCTCAGCATACACCTCCTAACATCCTGGCAACGCCGAGCTGAAATGTTAGTATATATATAAAAGTGAATGGGTCTGTGTGTTTGTGTGTCTGTCAACCGGAGAACCGGTGTTTTCTTAGAAAGTCGCCCATTTTATATATATATATATATATATATATATATATATATATATATATATATAACCTCGCATATATATATATTACTGGAAATGACATAGTGAGAATTTCTAGTAAATTGAACATAATTATAAAGATGTAGATGTACGTTGAATTGCTACACAAATGCAATCGCATTTCGATCGTAAATATTGTTTCGAATTTAATTCCGGTTAACGACCTGTATTTCATATCTTTAAACCACACCTTCTTTTCCTAATCATATCATTCTACAAAAGTAATTTAAAAAGTAGTGCTTCCTATTTTTTAACTCCAAATCTAAAACGTTGATATCCTCCAGAATTTATTATCTATATAGTTATCATTATTATCATTGCACTTTTGCTAGCCACTTTTGTAGCTTCCTTCGTCAAATTCCGGAGTTCACTTTGTCATGATCATTTCTGTCAACATACTGAAAAACGCACCCAGATTTTAAGCCACCTTAGGTAGGTGATGATTGAATACGCGGAGAGATTTTATGTCTTTTTCTTTTGTGAAATGTCCCTTTGCGCAACGAATTGTTATACCAAATATTTAGTCTTATCTACACAAGCAGTTGGTCCATGAATACGAATGAGGTACATCCAATTCTTTCTAAAAGGTATCAAATGATGCTTTCTTTTATTTATGATACCATGCAAAAACTGTGACCCATCTAATTGCTGACCAGACTAAATGTTGCTTTACATCATTAATCATATATTGTATTTTTATTGTGCTGACATAAGCAAGGCACCTATTAAAATAATCATATTTGTGAATGCAAGTCGAAAGGTGGTTCCTTTTGACAGCCTATCGATTCTTATTTGGACGGAGGCTGTTGAATTTGTTTTACAAATATTTTTGCGTTGTCGGGCATTATAAATCTGTCAGCACTTAGTAACAACAATGACTTTTCCAATAGATCGATATTACGTTGATGATATTATTCACTGTATTAAGATGAAGATTGCAGTACGAAACCTGCAGAAAATGCCATTTCAATTATATACGCGATAATATATATATATGTATATATATATATATATATATATATATATATATATATATATATATATATATGCCGTGTGATTTGTTCCTTTTTTTTCAAATATCTATAAACACTATTGTCTCATCCTTTCGAGAGTCATCAGGGAAGAGAATCACAATTATGCCACGAAGCAATCTCAGACTCCATAATCAAGGAACAAATTACTCGGCCAATATATCTATCTATCTATATATCTATAAAAGTGAACGTGTCTGTGTGTGTGTCTCTGTATCTGTGTGTATGTCTGTGTACATTTCTCTACGCAATAACTCTGTCAATTTTTAGTCTACAGACTTGAAATTTGATATACAGGGTACTGAGATTTGGAAAAATATTAGTAATCGGTTTTCGATCAGAAATTATGCTGTTAAGGGGTCAAAGTTCAACGATTTGACCTTTGAGAACTCTACCAAACTCCTCCCACAATTTTGGGTATACACAAGTGAAATTTTAGATATAGGTTCCTTGGACATGGATCTGACTTAATAACTTGATGTGAGCCCAAAACAATAAGCGTTAAGAGGTCATAATAGGGGTCAAAGTTAAAAAAATTGACCGCTTTATATCTATAAAAGTGAAATTGTCTCTCTGTCTGTGTGTGTCTGTCCCTGTACATTTCCCTACACAATAACTCTGTCAATTTTCGGTCTACAGATTCGAAATTGGATATACAGGGTACTGAGATTTGGGAAAATCTATGTGATCAGGTTTCGGCCAAAGATTTGGCTGTAAAGAGGTCAAAGTTCAACGATTTGACCTTTAAAAAATCTACCAAACTCCTCCGATAATTTTGGGTCTAAACACTTGAAATTTTAGATATAGGTTCCGTGGACATGGATCTAACTTAATAACTTAATTTGAGCCCAAAACAATAAATTTTAAGGGGTCATAATAGGGGTCAAATTTAAAAAAAATATCTTCGAAGTCGGCTTGAAAATCAACACCAAAGTATACCTGGATGTGTGTGGTGATCCTCTGATGCAATCAGTTGGCCATTGGCAGACCCTGGGTGTGGCAGCAGAATTCAGCGCCGGCCCACAAGTTCAAAGAGGTCCAGACTTCAGATCGACTTTGTACCCTTATTTCACTACCCTCTCCTCCCCCGACCACTACCAGCTGAACTACTTCGTTTGATCATACGTCAAGAACATCACTAACATGACCTCCCACAAGACCAAAGTCAGCCTGATCGGAACCATCGAAACCATATTCGCCTAGCTCCTGCCAGCGCTTGTGTAAAAGGCATACTCTTTGTTCCGGGCCGGTATCGAAGCGGTGATTGAGGCTGAAGGCGGCTACATTGAATAGATGTTAGATCTACGACGTAATAAAGATACTTGATTAGATTTTCTCAATAAATGCTATAAAATAAAGTTGTAGTTTTGTTTTGTTTAGGGCGACAAATCCAGCCTGTACACTTGTAGAATCCAAACATTTCAAGGGAAACATTCGATAAGTGTTCACATTTAATAATAGTATATATATATATATATATATATATATATATATATATATATATATATATATATATATATACGGCGCTAAATTTTAGTAATTAAAATATCAATTTATTTTCTAAAATTCAAGATCTCGATGTATATAAACAAACCGTTTTACAAATAGATGAGCAACTAAAAATTTACGTCGATTCAATTTTGTCATCTACGCGCCATTCCAAATTTATAAACCCGTCTTATTTATAAATTATTTCCTCGTATTTCTAACTGATTCTGTTTGTGTTTTCTATTAGATTATGATTCAAGTTTTAGTTTATATTCATGCAATATGTACCAAACAAAACAATTATTTATAAGATAATATCTTATGATTTCTACTAGGTGCTTGAAAATAAGGGGTTCATATCTTTTCTCTTATATTTGCATGATTCCATTTCTTGTCACGTACCCCTTGTCACTTTATGTTCTTTACCCTGTGTTCGCCCCAACAAATAATCTCACCAACAACATATAATATGAAAACGAAAATCCTAAAAATACAAAAAATAATTGTGTAGCACTACTATTGCATGGATATTCTGTTCGTATAAAAATACGCACGGCGTCACATATAAGACTAATATCAAAGACACTATGGATATCAATATGTATCATAAAAAATACAATATAAATAAATATCTGGTTTCAAATAGATAACTCGAATCATACACTGTTAGAGTTTAATTTATCAAGTCACTGGCTTTAATAAATACTATAAATACTCCACGCAATTCGATGTAGATTTCGACCTTTATTTTAGAATGCCATTACCGATCAGACTAATATTTAAAAATCCTCAGTTTTCACTAATAACTTTTGACGGTGCCACTGAAACAATTAAGCGTGTTTCTCGACCCCAAAACTCCTACTTTGTGTCACCATTTATCAAAAGACTAGAGGCCACTCTAGGATAAGGGTTAAATGTTACGTAGATAGTGAGACAACAGGATTAGTATTGGTGGAACTAGGCTAAATTATCTCAATGGACGACTTTATTCACATTAGATTTGAAGACGACAAGTTATAATCACTCGAGAAGAAGATACACTGTATTGCGTTCCAACTCTAGTAAAGAAACTTTCTCATATTTTCGTTTAGTTTTGGACGCGGATAGAGAGTGAGGAAAGTTGTTGGCAATTGTTCCGGCTAGGCGAGTAATTATTGTGAACGTTTTACGAGGTGGAACCATAGATTGGAGCACAGCTGAGCGCCTACCGTAAAAGTAACGATAGAACGGAGAAAGAGTCGGAAGTCTCTTTTATGGGAAAGAGAAACCAGAGAGGTGAAAATTTTAGTAGACGTTTCTGTACCCTGTAAATGTAGGAAAAAGTGCTGTTAGGAGCTTCATCTTAAATGTGGCTACAAGACTTCATCTTAGGACGTCTTTGACTCTTGCACAGGTAGAGTATTACTTCGGGAGTGTGATAATTTCGTAGGCGATAGAACGCTCTCATCATTTTTCCAGCGAATTTGATGTAGGTCTTCCATTTTAGGTCAAGGGAAATGGTCAGTCCCAGAAGTTTGTCGAAACCGGTTGCTTCATCAAGGCGAGAGTTATTCTTTTTAATTGTGACAAAGTGGGCGTATGAGCGTTAGTTGTTAAAAGATAGAAGTTCGGTTTTTGGATGTATTAAAAGTCATTAGCCATTTTTCTATCCCGTTGCACCACATGCTCCAAGTCGAGGGAGTGAGAAATAGAAAGATCCTGATCTTTGTCGGCCTTTGAAGTATTACCATAAATGATAGTATCGTTTGCGTAGATGTCGTCGAATGAACGAATATGTAATTTGAGAGAACGTTGATGAAAATCAGGAAGAGAGTTTGGCCAAGGATAGATATCTTAGGCCAGCGTTAATAGTGTGAGCTTCATTTTTTTTTGGTCATCAGCTGATGCTATTCTCTATCTATATAAGAGCCAAGTACGTCCAAGGATGGAATACTGTTGCCACATCTGGGCAGGAGCTGCTAGAAAGGACTTGGCCTGCCTTGATAGAGTTCAAAATAGACTTCGTAGCCTCGTAGGAGATGTTCTTTTCTCTTCCTTGCAACCTCTATCTCACAGAAGAGATGTTGCGTGTTTGTCTCTGATGTATCGTTATTTTCATGGAAAGTGTTCGACTGAGCTTCAATCTCGCCAAACTTACACAAGAAACACTCGTCTAGCTGTAAACACTATCAATAATTCCCCCCACTCTCTATCTGTGCCTAAACCTAAACGTAGATTCCATGAACAAAGCTTATTTCTTAGAACTGCACGCCTGTGGAATTGTCTTCCGTTTTCCTGCTTTCCGACTGACTACAATATGGTTGTCTTCAAGTCTAACGTAAATAAGTTCTTGATGAGCCGTTCCATATAAGTTATCAAATTTACCAAATTTTCATTACTAATGATTACTATATTGTCCAATTTCTACTGTACACTCTTTAACCCTTATCCTTGAGTGGCCTCTTGGCCTTGATAATGTGGTGATGCCTATGTAAAAAAAATACTTCAATAGCACTTTCCGAGAGAAACGATATCATGGTTGAGAAAATATTTTGCTGTTAGAAATCTTATGAAGTAGAACTTTTGCTAGACCCTTTTATGAGACGAAGCCATTGATAATAAGTTCACTAAGTTAATATATTACCGTCAGTACATCGCAGTTTATCTCTCAGAACGGAAACCGTATTACATGTTGCTGAATAAATTTGCGTTGTCTTCTTTATTTAGCATGGAAAGCAATTTACTCATAACGCAGAGAAGGCTGATTGATCTGTACTGAGATACAGAAAACTGATGCCTCGCCTCTTTACATACTGTTCAGAATTGTCAAGGTTTTCAAATGTGTTTGGAAGCATCTTTCCCTAAAGCAGCATTTGAGCCCCTTTGTTAAAATTAAAGCTATTTCCGGTTGTAGCTTTTTGAGCCAAATGATAGGGACGTTGCCAGAGCCAATTGTCTTTGTTGGAATCAAGATTCTTGATAATTTTGAAGACATCTCGTACAGATATATAGATAGATATAATAACGGTGAGGAGAACCACAGCAATAATCGCCCATATTTGGCTTGTTCCCTTTGTAGAGAAGCACTGGCGCTCGAACCTGAAACCTGTCCGATACGAAGAATAAGATAAATGAAAATTTAGTCGCTATCGTGGTTCGAGGTGGCAGTATAAAATGATGTTTATTTTGTTCCATGACAGTGACATTATTTCGTGCAGGTATGGTTGCTGTCAGTTAGGGGGTGAACGAAAAGAAAAATACGATTAATCGAACGAGTGATGGAAGGGAAAAGCCTATTTAGTACAACGACGAGAGTTAAAAAAAACTCTGACATTTTTTACTTCTTTATCTGCTTTGAAAATAAGCAAACGTTTCGTCGCCGAACAATTAAGCTTCAACGTCGAACAGATTTACGGCACTAAACTAGGAATCAATTCCCAGAAAAATATAGACAATCTTTCAGTAGTGTCAGAAATTCAGGAGGTAGGAGACCATTATCACACAAGTTTAATGCGAAGTTCTTTTTGAAGAGTTTAGCTTTGTCAGATGCTGACGTAATCACTTGAGAACTTTTGATGACGGTTGGGATGGAAGTTACACACCTGTTTAGAATCCTGTTTCATATGCGTCAAAACTCGTTGGAACATATCCTCTGACACACCTGCTTTTTCAATGACCTTTCGGCAGCGATTGCTAGCAGTCCTATCGGCGGCTTTAGTTTCTGAACATCTGCTTCGTTTAAATAAATTAAAAAAGTGATTTGTATGTGGAATTGCAGCAGCACATTCAGGGATGTATCGCGAGTGGCTATTTGGTTTAATTTGAACATTTTAGAGGGTATACAACTATCTATGCCAATAATTAGCCAATCTGTCAAGTCGTATGTTATAGAGGACACGTAATTTTTAAACATGGACTATACGGATATATCTGATATGCACGTATGTCCCTGTCGACCATTCAATAGCGATAAACAGTGCGACAGATAGGAACATCAGATAACTTGTTATTGTTAGTTTTAATGTTAATTGAGATAATCGTGTGATCGGGAGATCCTGGCGGAGACATAACGGAGGATGTTCACAGTTCAGGTCAGGTAGTTAGAAAAATATACAGAAGGCTTGCAAATTGGCCATCAGCATCAGACACGTGAGTACAGGGAACTTACACGCTTTGAGCAAATGGATCTAACAATAAAACTGAAATACTAATACAGTGGTCAGCATCAAGTCGACTATTTTGATTTTTCCACTCAGCACTGTAGGATCAGCAAATACTCAATTCCGTTTCCAAATGATATCTTGACTAGACTCAATGGCGACACCTGCTTCGCGAAATTAGATCTGGTAGAGGTCTATCTGCATAACCAAGTCTCAGTAACCTTCAGGGTATTAGTGACCATTCACACACAGGGTATTAGTGACCATCTACACACATTGAATTATTTCAATTCACTCGTAAAATCTTTGGAATTAAAGCGACAATATTTGAGCAGATATAATCTAGGAATAAGATGCAGGTTGGTACTTAGATAACATCATTGTCGTCGATTAATCAGACTGTAGCAGAGAGCGGATGCGCGTATACAAATACCGAAAATGACGTCACGATAAATAAAAAGAAAAATACTATAAAAAAGAAGAGGAGTCGCGTTAGGGACATGATAGACGTGCGAGAGGACAGAGGTTAGAGAGAAGATGCACGGTCACAGTTAATTTGGAAAAGTGCCCGGAAATAAATGTCGTTGTTACAAAAAAAAGAAGTCAAGCTATTAGTTTTTCTATGTTCCATGCGGCGTACTCTGCTACAACGTGTTGGGTCCCGGATATTTACATGTTAACGCCCGTGTAAGCGTGTTTAACGTTTCAAAACAAGCATTTTAAAGAATGGATCAGTAAAGTTCTGATACGCATTCAAGATTTTGTTTTTATCTTTTATCCGAAAATAGCAGTTTTATTTATCTAGAGTTAAATACTTTCCTCCAGTACTAAAGACAACAAAATCTACACCATTTCTGAAATAGCTTTTCTCCAGTTGACCGCAGTATGTTGCTCGTCCTTTGCAGTTCTAGGAGGTTCACCCTCCCATACTTTGCCGTCTCTATGAGATGGATTTAGTTTATTGCTAATCGCCTGAGACGTCTCTACCGGGGAATATCGATGACGTTGCTCAGACATTTTGCAAGTTAAAAAGCTCCGCCTAGGGGGCCAAAGTTTTTCGATCCTATTTTCCTACTCTTGTCTCATACTCTCCTGATGGAGGAAGATCAACTGTTGTCGTCCATTTTGTTCATATAGCAACCATTAAACATACGTCAACCTCATCAAACGTTAGAAGTTTACCCGAATTTCTACGGTTTATAAGTTACTATAGAGGTTTCGTAACTTCTCTACACTAAATTAAATCACCAGTCAACAGTTGATGACATAAATCAGGTTATTGTAGCGATGAGCTTGCGTACATTCTTCAATATTATTGAGAAAACCATCATGTTGGTATCCGTTGAACGCAGTGTTCAGTAGAAAAGGAAGTGCATGCACTGGTTTCTTCTGTTATCTAATCTCACACCGTGTTATTCGCGCATCACTTCACACTCTTTGCTATCCACCCACCTCGACATTGTTTCCTAACGTTCTAAATTTCTCCTTGCCGCTCGAATCAAGCAGTACTGATTCAAAATAGGTGTGGTTGGTATTGCACAACCTTTGCTTCACTATTACACGTGCTGCCATTCTTACAGAAGTATCAATTGCCTTTCAAGACTGAAACGAGACCATGATTTCGTACTCCTGGCAGAGCACAATTAGCTGTCTTGCATATTTGATTTGTAAAATGATATTCAAGTATATTCAGTCAAACAGTTACAATCATCGTGATCATTTTATTGGGGAGTGATTTAAATATTCAATGTCGCTGGGCAACATAATTCAGTTAGTGTGATGCATTGATACACAACACCAGTTTGTAAGTGCTAGACAAAGACAACGTTATCGCTGCCATCCGTATTAGGAGCAATTTTCAACACAGACTGACTGATTGCATCTGAACAATTCGAGTGATATGAATCAACATAATCGGCGAAACACAAAAAGACATAGTAGTTTCCTATCTGTGATTAAGTATTGTCTGATGATTTCGTATCGTGTTTTGGTCCATACTTAAATAAAGCAAGCTGTACTTAAGCAATTACATTCGAGGCATTCAAAGATAACGCTGATGAAATCCGTAGCCGTAGCCAAGAATATCACTCGTAAACATAGACATAGATATTAAAAATTCAATAAAAAGATGCATTCCGTGTAAATAGATGAACATAGGATTATTGACTCGCGCTTGGCATATTCAGAGCGATCATGGTCACGTATACACATCCATTTTATAGACATTATCAATGCTTTTAATTTTCTTGCGAATGTCCATTGCACATTCGATTAAACGATTGTCTAGGACACTACTCCCAGACAATCGTTTACAATTAACATCTTTGTCATTTCATCATTTAATTAATTTTGTGTATGATTTGGGTGCCCAAATGATTTTTTCAAATATGAAACCCAATTACGTGCGGATAACTTTATTACAAAAAAAGCTACACTCATTTATGTACGTGTAATTACATACACACATACTCACACATATATACGCACATACATAAACATAAATATTTGAGGACTAGTTCCTTCTATGGAAAGTAACCATTTATTAAGTCGCCTGACGAAGAAAGACTTTTGGTTTTAACCGACCATTTGTCCAAAACATTAGCATGTCGAGTGTCGCATTCATGTAAATGTGTTTGTATTAATAAAAATTATAGCTTTCTCTTCTGTTATTGAGCACTTTTAATAACCTCGTTAACTTCAGTAGTAATCACTCTTGAATACCTTTAACCTGATATATATATATATATATATATATATATATATATATATATATCTCGAAACACCTGTTTTCACGAACTTAAATAAATAATGGTATTTATTTATTTTATATACAAATACATCTTTTTTCTTAGATTTACAGGATAAAACACACCCACATTCGTTTTCCCTCTCTACTTATCTTTCTCTATCTCTCCACCTCTCCTTCCTCTCTCTCTCTTTCCCTCTCTATCTGTCGCTCGCACACACACACACACACACGTTTATATATATATATGCATAGGTATATAGTTAGATGTAATGGATAGAATAAGACTGAAATGAAATTAATTGACCTCGCACGACTTGTTAGTCCTGTCCATTAGGCGCATGTAATTTTATTGACAAAGACTGACTGCATTCAGACAACGATTGAGTTGAATTGTGAATGAAAAGGCGCGTATTGTCCAAAGGAAAAGTCAACATTGCTAATTCACAATCCATCGAAGCATTAGAAATCCATATTTGGTTCCGCCCAGAAGTTAAATGGACCCTCACATTTCAATCATTTAGACCGGCTCTGGGCAGGCGACGACCATTTTTCAACTGGTGACTCGCCAGAATTTAAGATAGGAAAAAAATCAAACAAAAGGTAGCGTGTGTGTGAGTTCAGCAAATGTTGGTGCGGTCATTTTCTTTTCTTTTTGTTTTTGTTTTTTTTTTTTACAAAAGGCCAATAAGATTTCATAGCAGAGATGCGTCCACATTTCTCTACGAGTAAATATTTCCCATCTGTCGGCCCGTCACACTTCAATTTGCAATAAAATATGCATCCTTAAACTCTAAAATCAGATGGACACATCGTAACAAATAAGTTTTCGTTTTTAGTTATGTTTTTGTTTCTATGTTGGTCAACAAAACTGGTTTTATATATCCTATTCATTAGCTTAATCATTGCATACATTATTGGCTTATATATATATATATATATATATATATATATATGTATATATATACATAAATATTTGTGTACATCTCTATGTTTTATATATATACATGTATATATATATACATGCATAATTTATATATATATGTGAATATACACATATATATGTATATAAGTGTGTGTAAGCATTATGTATCCCTATATATTTATATGCACACACACACACACACACACACATATATATATATATATATAAATGCATATATATATAGTTATCCATATGTACACATACCTATACATATGTATGCATATATATATATAAATATATATGTATAAATATAAATGTATATATATATATATATATATATATATATATATATATATATATATATATATATATATAGAGAGAGAGAGAGAGAGAGAGAGAGAGAGAGAGATAAAAAGGAACAAACCGTATTATGTGTTCATCAACGTTTCGTCTTTATTTCGAGACTTTCTCTGGATGAATGAGATTAAAGAAACAAAAAATACCAGTACAAAATATTTGAAAATTTTTCACGTGCACAGTGTGACGCAGTTCTATTTCAGAAAAAGGGAAAAGGACGTTGGAAATTCAAAAAAGGAGGGGGGGGGGAGGCTGGCGCTGTTAAAGAGAGGGAAATATTAGTGACGTCATATAGTCAGTAATGTAATTTTAAAACTATGAACGCAGTTAATATTCTTACTGGAAAAAAGATATATCTGTTGAAATTCAAATATAGGTTTGTAACAGAAATGAAATGAGTGTTTTTTATGTAATTTATTGATTGAGATTATGTGTTAATTATTATAGGGGTTGTTTGAATGGTGTGAGAAGGTTAACCTGTGTCTACAGCTAAATGATGTTCTTTACATAAAAGTTTATTTATTAATGGCGCTATGTTATAGAAACCCGCACGTTGTTTAATTGTGTTTGAAATTGCTATAAGCGCAGATTCAAGAAGTCTCCAGCGCTTTATTTGAAATAGATTTAACTACTTTTGTTTGTTTAAAGTCAAAGGTGTGATTATGTTGCAATGAATGAGAGAATAACGCACTTAGAGAATTGCTATTTTTTATATCTCTTTTATGTTCCTTGAGCCTTTTTTCAAATTTACGCTGAGTTTCACAAACGTATTTATGATGGCAATTATAGCAAGGAATAGTGTATATATCTCCATTGGAAACTGGTTTGTTATGGAAATGTTTCATAGTTTTTAATATATGTCTTATGGTTAGTGATGTGGTTTGTACGATAGGAATTTCTAGTTTGTTTAGTGTGTTACAGATTATTGTATTATTGTTGTGTGTAGGTAAAAGAAGATGTCTGTTTATGAGAGAAAGGTCTGGTGGGTATGATTTTTTTATTATTGTTTATTCTGGAAAATATTTGTGTGGCTTTTCTCTTAGCATTCAATATGAAATATGTCGGATATTGTAAGGTTTTCAAAATGTTTGTGAGGTATTTGAAATCTTCGTCCAGATATTCAGGACTGCAAATTCTGAAAGTGCCTAAGAAGAAACCAATTATCATCCATGTTTTTATTTTATTATTATGGTGTGAATAGAAATGTTTGTAATCGTTTTTGTGCGTAGTTTTGCGGTGAACTTTGAAGGATAGTTTATTATTGGATTTTATAATAAGTATGTCTAGAAAAGGTAATGAGTTATTGTTTTCTGTTTCATAGGTAAACTTTATGGAAGGTTCGACTGAGTCTAATTTGTCTCTAATGATATTTTTTTTCATCATACATATATATATATATATATATATATATAATTTGAGGTTGCTATTTTTCAAAGGTAGGGTAACCAGTGAAATATAACGAGGTCCATACAAGAGTGCTCAATACAGAAGTAGAGCAAGTTACATTTTAAATTTGTCTTTGCATAAGCAGTACTTTCTTGCTACACAGTCATGAGCATGTTTCGGTCTACTAGTATCTACTAACTAGATACCTATTCAGACAACAACCTTTATTTTCGAAGAGGTCTCTAGTTAGTGAATATTAGTAGACCAAAACATGCTCATGGCTGCGTAGCAACAAACTACTGCTTATGTAAAGAAAAATTTATATATATATATATATATATATATATATATATATATATATATACTAGCAAATGTACCCGTCGTTGACTGGGTTCAAAAACAGCCTACAGAAAATGGACTCTGATTTATGAAAGTATTATAGGTTATGAAAAGGAAGGGGTGTAAATTTGGGTTGAATTTGGCGGTATCAAAACCAAAGCAAAATATGATGAAAATAAAAATAAAATAAATAAACCCCATAATTTATACCATAACTGTTCACACTGAAACACTTATCACAATATTCTGTGGATCTATATTAAAAACCTTGTTAAATTTTGTGACATATTTCAATTCTATGGAAGTCAGATGCGAACGAACACCCCATAATTTTATTATACCATATTTCTTCAAACTGAAACATAATTATCAAAGTATACTTACGCAGATAGATATGAAAAGTCTTTATTAAAGTGTGTGCCTATTTCCATTCTATGGAGGCCAGACGCGAACGCAGACCCCACAATTTTATCATACCATCCCTATTTAAGTTAAAACATACTTATCAAAGTATTATTATGTACATCTATATCAAAAACACTTGCAAACATTTTTTTTTAATTTAAATTTTTTTTATTTTCATACTTTGTGGACCAGGCGCGAACGCAAGCCCCACAATTTTAATGAACCACTGTTCTGCCAGATCAAACATATCCATTCCTGTGTCTCGATACATCTTCTATCATTATATGTAATCATTTTTTTTAAAATAGTCAACCATATAGGAGCCTATTCGTGACCACACACACACACACACATACATTCAGCTTTATATATATATATAGTTATCAATTATCATCAGTTATCATATTCAAATCTAAAAGATTGAATTACTTTACACTCATATTGTAATATTAGTTTTTATACAGATGCCTTAATTTTCACTATATTACATTTTACGCAAATTTTGTTAAATTGCATAAGATCATACTAGAATTACCTCAAAGACAAAAGTTGTTCCTACGAAGACTACTACTAGGTTTATGATATGAAATGAAAAAAAAAAATTGGAGAAGAAAAAAAGAACATTAGATATATAAATTCCGCAAAAACAAATGAATTATTGTAGAGTTTACAAGCATCCTACCTAAAAATAATTAGCTTCAAAACAAACATTTGATATTATATTACGTCAACATATTTTCCAGTCTAAACTAAAAATAAAAAAAATAATCACATACAAAGAAAATTTTATTTCTAAAATATTTTTAACAAATATCAGCTGTAAAATGTAATCAAGTTCATAAGATAGAAATAAAACTTTAAACATGAATTACAAAATTAATTCATATACACACATATATATATATGTGTGTTTGTGTATGTGTATTTTTTATTTATATTGAAATAAATATTTTTAATGTAGCTACACTATCGTCATAATGTTTCGGTCGATTGGATATAAACAACTAGCGACCTCGTTAGGCGACACAAAGTTCCTATTTAAAAAATAATTAAGTTCGCAAATGAATGCGAAAAATCAAATTACACAATCATTGTAATTTAAAAAATCACGTGATTACAAATTAAAAGCAAAAGAAGAGGAGAACAGAGAAAAAAAGGGAGGAAAGAAAGAAAAAGAAAATGGAGTGTGACTATACGTATAGACTCACGTAAAAACACCAGGAAATCGTTTTACTAAAGGAAGAAAAACGGACTTTTGTTTCTCATTTGTTAATATGAACAAACTTTAACATTTTGCTAATTTAGATGCAACGTTATTTGCATTTTAAATGTAGCTGTAAAGAAAAGAAGAAGCCAATTTGATGTATCACTTGAAATGCACAAATCGATCTCAACTTGTTTAAAAGCAAGTCGGTCCCTTTATAAATGAACACACATGCTGAATGATTGTCTCAAAGAAAAAACAACATTGTGAGACAGAACTTTTCGTTTTAAGCACAATTCGCAACCCGTAACAAAAACATTGTCTTTGGTTTTATAGGCTTCTCTTCAAAGACAATCACTTATTAATTAACAGCATCAGACATAGTATTTCAAAACAAAACAGAAATGAAGAAAGATGAACAAGAAAAATTATAAGAACGGCAAGCCTAAAATACGAAAACTCACTTTAATGTAGACTATATATATAAAAATCACGTGATTACAAATTAAAAGCAAAAGAAGAGGAGAACAGAGACACATGACAATTTTTGATTTATTACTTTAGACCAGCACATCTTGGCAAACGATTTTTTGTGCCCATTTTCTTTCGAATGTTCCTTTTTTATATAATGTTTCGCAGATTTTTTCTTCGATGAAGAACCGCTGCACGTCGAAATTACTACAAGATCCTTTCTCACACTAATACACAATTATATATTATTATAATGTTATTCGAAAAGTAGGATGCATCAAAGGGAGGTCACTCTCATAATTTTGTCCAGGGTTGTCAGGTTGACTTTTTTAAAGCCAAATTACACGACTTTGGCTTTTTAAAACAGTTTGGTCGTTAAAAATTATATTCAACCCTTTTAAAAGCGTAGCGTACCGAAAAATTAAGATATTATATAGATCGGCGAAGTTATTACAGGCACGATTAATTGTCTTATATTTGTGTAAATCTTACGTTTTCGAGAGATACAGAAATAAATAGCATTTACTATCCAAACTAGAACAAGAATCTGAACTAACAATACAAAAGCTAGTGGGGGAATTCCACCGAATAAAAACATCTAAGCAAAGACACTGTAAAATTGAAAGCGAGTTAATACAGTCAGTATAAAAAATGCGAATAATATAAAATAATATTTCCTTTGAAAATTTACACTTGTTATTATTGGAGTAGAATACAGTTATATTAAATTTGCTATAATTTGTAACAAGAACTGCCATTAAGTTGTCACATTACGTTAAAGGCCACCACACGCCCAACGATAAAAACTATGCCTCCTCTAATGAATATCTCAACGTTTTCAGTAGATTCGCAAATTATTACAGAAATTTCATTCTCAGAATGCACGGATTAAGAGCCCCATTAAATGAATTACATCAGAAGATATGGATTTGAATCGGCCATTTTGAATGCAAAAAATATTTAATCAAATCATAAAGGCGTTAATATATGATCCTAATAAGTAGATATACATAACGACTGATGCTGAAAAGCCATTCTAAAAGACAAGAAAGATGATGAACAGCTTATTGAAGTAATCCACGCATCAAGAACATTATGCCCAGCAAAAAATTATAGCTAAGAAGAATCTATTGTTATTGTTATACGCGTAGTAGAATATTCGTATAGTTTTACATAGATTTATTTTGCAATATTTAGATTAAAAAAAGCATACAAGCTCATATTTTGAATCGCCTGAAAATACAATTGAATTCTTTCCAAATTAAATAGCACATGTGGATAAATTGTCAAAACTGATACCAAAACTAATTAAAGATCTAGAACAAACAGTCATTGTTTAAATCAACACATAATTGGAGATAAAAATAAAACAATTTGCAATACTATGTAAGAAATACCAGTTATCTCTGAGGATAATTAAATTTAAAGTTAAATCTAATAAATTTATTATAGAAAAACGAAAGGAATCGTATTTTCTTATAAAGTAAACGTATGATAGTACCGGTATCACTAAAGATAAAGATTGAAGCTTCTCTCTTTTCATCATAATCGTTTTGACTCCCATCAGGCCAAAATTGAAATGAATGGCTCTCGTCTTGGGGAAGCAACATGTCTTGAAAAACATCTGGAACTAACCTTCACAACTGACCCATAATGAAACACGTACTTAAAATCTGTTGCCAAAATCGCTTGAAAAATTGATGAATCATTCTACCGCTCCAATAGGTATCGCACTGCCGATGCAATCCTCTATCTGTATAAGAGCCAAGTACGCCCTAAAATGGAATACTGTTGCCACATTTTCCTCGATAGAGTTTAAAACCGGCTTCAAAACCAAATAGGTGATGCACTTTTTTCTTCCCTACGGCCTCTTTATCATATCGTCGCGATCATGTCTCTGCTCTATAGTTATTTTCATGGCAAGTGCTCTTCTGAGCTCCAATCTATTGTCTCCTCTTACCAAACATTCCCCAAAAACACTCGACTAGCTACAACCACTATATACAGTTTCACCAATCTACATCAGTGCCTAAATCTAAACTGAGATTTCATTAACACGTCCCCTTAAATAATCAAATAGTACAAAACTTACACCCTTGACGATTACTACACTACCATATTATGTTCATTAACCTTTATCCTGGATTCACTAAGATGAAAGCCTTTATGAGCGATTATATTTATTGGTCTGATAGGGATAAAGAAATAGCAATGGCAGCAAAAGCACCGATAGTATACTTTAAGGTATAGCCTAAAACGGACAGATAATTGTCAAGAATACATAATAAATATGCTGTCTCAGTAACAGAAATATTACTCTCCTCGTCTGTTTTTCATGTAATCATCTGTATATAAACACTGTAGTACATTTAGCGTACGTACGTGAGTCACGGTTTCCAGATTATATATTATTCGATAGGGAGATCCTATTTATTGAAAACGAGGATAGAAAGTGATAACATACTACAAACATTAGCTTATTACCATATAGATAATTTAATGTTTGTAGTATGTCATCTTTATCCTCCTTTTTAATAAATAGGATCTCCCGATCATTGAAGACGCAATGTAAATAAAATTAAACAAATGATGTCGCTTTTCGGCCGTACGTGAAACTAAAATAGACCTTCCTGTCTTCTGGCTAAGGTCCAAAGGTAGTATCTGTTCTGTCTAAAGATGGTATAATAATACCGTGGGGTTTCTGTTCGCGACAGGTGTCCATACAATGGAAATATGCCCGGACTCCTCTAAGAATATTGTAGATTAACCGTTACAACCAGATATAATATGACACTATATTAACAAGATTATTTAGATAAATACTTTTACAGTTTTAACAAAATAGCTACAAAAAATATCGCGGGGTCTCCATTCACACTGAACGTCTACAGAATGCCTAGCAACAATATATTACATACGAAAAATGCCGCTGTGGTATTTCCACAGGTCCAGCTAGTTTGTATTATTACTGTATGACACACTAATCATATCAAGAGTACTTCAAACACTGGCGTTCTACTCAGATACACACAGAAAAATAGTTAATCGTAAGATATATTCCATGATTATGTTATCGTTAGTTAGTGTTTTTTTTGTATTTTTTTTTAGTAAGGCTATAGTTTATTTATATCACGTTTAAGTATGAAATAGGATTTCCACTATAAATGCGCAGATTAACTGAGACCAGCGAAGATGGCTTAAAACAAAATGATGTATTGGATACGTCCATACATCTTTATAACAAATTCGGTTGTCTGTCGGTCACGCATTATTAATTCTGATTTTTCACGACAAAACACGTTTCACTTTTAGATGTGGCCACATTTCACAATGACAGCTCAGTCAAGTCGGTCTATCCGTCGTTCCTTCCGCTAGTCCTTCACGTATAAATCTGAAATAATGCATTCAATGCGTAGACTAGATGAAAAAAAAGTAAATTTTATTCACGACATTGTTTCTCCTCAATTATTTCTAGAAAGATTTCGGGTACTTAAAACAAAAACTGTCTAAGAATAGACCATAAGAATGACATGAATCTATTTACAGTTTATTAGCCTCTCTGAACTAGTCGGGGACGAATGACACTCGCCAGATCTTTTGTTTCTTTATGAAAATTGCTCCAGATAACGCATGAAACCACTTGTTGTAAGGAACTGAAAAAATACTGCTTCAGTATCAGACACTAGCTAACAATTAGTGTTAGATGGATAAATTCCGACATCCGCAACTTAGCAATTCTTCTTTGTCGGAAACATCGTTCATAGGATGTGAGGACTAAAGAACAAAATAAGGGGAGCAGGAGTTACATGGCTGATGAAAGTAAACCCGCGACCCACTTTGTACTCTCTTTGCTTAGACACTAGTCGCTGGTTGACAAATATCTAACGTTGACATAATCGTTAAAAAAAAAAAAACTGAGCTCACTGGAAAACGGAAGTCGCCCGAGAACTTGACGCTCTAGCCGATGGGAAAATCTGCACTCCTCAATCATATTATTCAACATAAGTGGATTCCATGAACAAAGCTTCTTTCTTAGAACTGCACACCTGTGTAACTCTGTTCCGTCTGCCTGCTTCCCACCTGACTACAACTTGGATGTCTTCAAGTCCAACGTTAACAAATTCCTAATGAACCGCCCTCTTAAGTAAACATTTCATTAAATCTCCACACTAACGTACTGTACTTGCAATAACCCTTATCCCTGAGAAGCTTCCGGGCTTTGATAAGTGGTGACCACCGTGTAAAAAAAAAAAAGAAGACAAATAGAAAAATAACCATTATTTTGAATGAGTTAACATGCCAGTTATTAATTACATAATGTTATGACCGAAACCTGCTTACAAATTTTTAGAGCGCCCCCCACCGCTTTGTCGTACATTTTGAATATGACCCTATATAAATTGATAAATATTGGCAATCTTAGCGTCTGGAGAATCTATATTCATATTTAAGTGTACCTATTTCGGGCAGTTAGTTGTAGGAAGTTGCGCAACAACTCCCTCTCTTTTATTCAACATCATTATCGGACGTAATGCTGATGTGAACTCACTTATTGCAATCCTTCGGGTGTTGTTTATTTATTTTCATACTGCCTACGTAATGTTAAATATCTTTAACCTTGTAAGCAAAATACAAATTGATGATGAAATTGTCAAAAATGTATAAGTAATTTATGAGAAATACATGCAGTTCATATTTTAACTGAGCAAATTAAACGGTGCATTCAAGCCCGTATTACAGTTTTTGTAGATAGATTTTGTATCGGAATTCCAGCGGTAAGTATGAAAAATCGATAATCTAAAAATTCCATTGAAAAAGAAACAGTAATATTTTGACCTAAGTTAACACTCTAATACAGCCTAACACACCAACGGTATTTTAGAAGATTTACCATCGCACAAACAGAAAGGCCCGGCGTGTAAAATCAACAGTAAGCTCTTTAATAAGATGGTAGCGCGTTCGAAATTAATGTTCCTGTTTAGAACACTATTGAAACATGATAATAAACTTTTACACTTTTAACTTGAATTCAAGCCAATGTATAAAAATAATTTAGTAATATCAATCATAGGTTTTCTACAGTGCAATCTAGACTACCATGTATTATGGACTGCCAATGCAGAAAGGCATGTGAAGCTTCCTTCCGGTCCATCGTTGTGGATACCCGACTACAGCAGGCAATCATTCGATTTAATTGGAAAATGGGTAGTTTCACATATTTTGATGGTAATAGAAGTATTGGAAGTATTTTACATTCGTTGATCCTTATTTTATTCCTGGCAACGTCAAGTCTTCCTGCTAGTATATATATATATATATATATATATATATATATATATATATATATATATCTGTATATCTATAAAAGTGAAAATGTTTGTGTGTTTGTCTGTCTGTGTACATATTCCTTTTAATTATTCAATTTTTGGTCTACAAACTCGAAATTTAACATAAGGAGTATTGAAATTTGAGAAAATCTTTTTAATCGGGTTTCGGCCAGAAATTTTGCTGTTAAGGGGTGAAAGTTCAACGATTTGACCTACCAAACTCCTCCGCCAGTTTTGGGTCTAAACACTTGAAATTTTAGATATAGGTTACTTGGACATGGATCTAACTTTATAATTTAGTTTGAGCCCAAAACAATAAATGTTAAGAGATCAAATTTTTAAATATGTTATCGGCAACCCAGTGAGTCATTTGGGCACAGTATACTTTTGTAAACTTTAACATTTAGAGAGTGCGACCACCCAATCTGTCTCCAAACTTTTAATTTCCTAATCTAACGAACAGGTCATTTTGAATTATAGAATATATATTAAAAACGCTGTAAGTAACGTAAGCTCATTATTTTTGTGAACTTTACCATTTATAGGTGTAGTTATCGAAACTAGCATCCTCTAAAAGTTTAATTAAATTAAATAAAAAAGACATACACAAAGGATTGCTATCAACTTTTGTGTTATATTTTATAATACATTTGTAAAAGAATCTTGCACACGTCTAAATAATATGTGTGTACTACGTAACATCTTCAGCTACTGAGCTTGTTATTCTGCATTATTAAATATATTTATATGCAACAAGAAATGTAAGTACATAATTCTTGTTCATTTAGGAGAAGATGCCACCAAAACAATACTATAATCCTCCCATCCGATATTACAATTTAAAACTAATGGGATGAGTATTTTACTAGTATATAAATAAAAATACATATAGCTTAACATCCAATTAATTTCAATTCAAAGTATCATCTATCATAAGTGTCGTAGCCGACGGGAATAAATCGGAAGCGAACCGACAAAATTCTTTGTTGTCGCTATTCGAACGTTATGTTATCAATATAAAAAAATTTCGATTCTTCCTAGGATCATCTTCTAGAACAAATAAACAGAATTAGCGACACAGGATAAAATTTTATTATTTTAATCATTTTGTTACCGATTCCATACGAAATATTATTAATTTTGTGTGTTTGGTTTTAATAAAGATCGCGCCAAGTATTTAATTAAAAAAAATTGTTCCGGTATTTATTTTGTGTCAACTAAAATTCCTCTTAAGTCAGAGGAGGCAATTATCATTGCGTAAATGTTGGTTAACTGAGGTATTGTTTACAAAATTCACTGTGAAGCAGTGGGAGATGTCAGTGGTTATAAAATCAGTTTAGCGATTTACTTTATTATTATTATTATTATTATTATTATTATTATTATTATTATTATTATTATTATTATTGAAGGTGCTCGCTTCAAAAGGACATTTAAACTTATAAGTGTTTTGTCTAATGTTTTATAAGTTATAGAGAAGTGTTGTTTTGCTATAAGATTTTGGGTTTTAAATTTCTTATGGTAAATGACGAGTTTAATTTTGTTATTATTATTATTAATAATAATAATAATAATAATAATAATAATAATAATAATAATAATAATAATTGTGTATATATATATAAATGAATAAAACCAAATTTAGTGTTTCTTATATTTTTCTTTTCTTCTAATTTTCTTCTTTGGTTGTATTTGATCAAAATAGTATAGATTATATAGTTTGAGTTTGATGTTTGATATTATTATTATCTGCAGTTTATTTTTATTTTTTGTATCATCAGTTCAACCTATAAATCATAGGGATGAACCAATGTTATTCGTAGATTTAAACAATTTTAGTAGAATGTAAGTCCCATTATATTAACAACGCTAATAGCTACATTTGTTTTGCAACCACTGCCCTATCCCGTCGCCTCACTAAGCATATAGTAAAGTCTTGCTCAATTTATCAATATCTATAAAAAACATAATGTCCCTCTTTGATTTATACACAGTTTGTGAATAAAAAAAACATAATGCATTCCAAAGACAATAATATATATATATATATATATATATATATATATATATATATATATATATATATATATATATATTATTGTCTTTGGAATGCATTATGTTTATATATATATATATATATATATATATATATATATATATATATATATATATATATATATTTGTGTGTGTGTATATATATATATATTCAAAACATAAAGATATAATAGGTGTGTTAATCGAATGCCCATTCACAGTTAATGGGCTCAGTTATTCAATATATATGTTAAAGACTTTAAATGAATAGGAATCGAAACCCAACAAATTGGAAAATGTTCTATTGTTTCGTGTTACGGTGGCTGTAATCGATTAATCCATGTTCAAAACCAGATTCATTATGTTCACATACAATGTATAATAATAACATTGAGAAAAGTATAAAAATCTTCACGTCATTTATGTGTAAAAGATCAGATTCTGTTCGAGTACTTTTTCAATGAGCATTTTGGTGTTCCTGTATCAAATAAGTGTCGATGTGTAACAAAAGAGGCAGACCTACTCCCGATGAAGTGGCTGTATGGTATAGTCATCCACATGGAGTATAGTTTCGCTGTATTACAGCTCATCAGTGCGGCTAGACTAGCAACTACCAGGATTGAAAATCGACCGCCTGTGCGACAGCAAGTGTTTCTCAACGTTACACGATTTGGCTGCGCAAAAATGGGTATGCGAAATTACAATGTTTAAACATTGTTCAAACGCCTAAGCTCTATTTGTTTACACAAAGGGCATTGTTTTGTACGCTAGCGGCAGTTTGTTATTTCGCTCCCCAATATACTCAACCCAAGATAGGGAGCATTTATAGTAATTCACATACAGCACTGTTTCGCTGTATCACGGCTCATTAGTGCGGCTATACTAACAACTACCACAAGCCAGGATTAAAACTCGACCGGCTACGCTGAACAATAACTGCTGAATAATAAGGCAAACCTATTAGGATAAAAATGCTCTACCCGATTAAGAGAAGCAAAGATTAGAATAAGTTAAAAGGATAAAGAATAAAGGTACATAGGAACTTTCTAACATTATCAAGTCAATAAGGGTTACAGAAAATGGAATAGGGGAGAAACTTCTTTAGGTCATGTTATTTCGAAGCTAAATGCTTCTCATCAGAAGAGGAAAGAAAGCCAGCATTATACAAATACTAGGATAAAAACAACGACTTTAAAAATATTCAGATTAGAAATAAAAAATGGGGGATGTAATATGACAGAGAGAAAAGAGAGAAAAGCAAGAAATAAAAAATAAAAAATAAAGACATAAAATAAATAAATTAAAAAATGTTTTAAAAATTAAAAGAAAAATATTTTTTCAAATATAATTTAAAAGTTTAGAAAAATTAAAAAACTTTTTAGAAGAATTTAAATAATTGTTAAAATTGTTTTTTTATTATTAATTTAAAGCAAACTCTTTTCAGAACCCCCCCCCCCAAAAAAAAAACAAGCCCTATGAGAAATTAAGTACGGAAAGAATAAGGTAAGAATAAAAACATAAAAAATATATAAGAAAGTTAATGTTAATTTTTTTATATTTTATTTTTTATTCGCACTCGTTCCCTATTTTTGTACTTAATTTAATCTTATTTTATTTATATTCTAAAATATTTTATATTTTCCCTCTATTTTCTTTATAGAATTTGCATTAAATTTGCTTCATTCTAAAAGGGTTTCATCCCTATTCCTCTTTCTGTAATCCTTCTTGACTTGATTATGCAATAAAGTTCCTATGTAACTTTATCTTTTTAACTTATTCTCTCTCCCTCTCTCTGTACACACACACACACACACACACACACACACACACACACACACACACACACACACACACACACACATATATATATATATACGTGCGTTAGTAATAAAAAGAATTGAATGATGTGCTGATCAAAATAAAGAAAAATAGTTAAGGAAAGCAATAACCTTCTCAACCTGACGCGTTTAGTATATCATCTTCGAAAACAAATAAACAGAATTAGCGACACAAGATAAAATGTATCAATTTATTTAATTATATGATATATATCATTTAAACACTACCGCGTTTGAATATATGGTTAAGTGGCAGTTTTAGTTATATAGAACTGCTTTAAAGCTTCACCGCCCACTCATTTTCGACCAAATTTTAAGCAATTGTTACAGTATATAGATCACCTTCTCAGCTATATTCTAAAAAAAATGTCAATTTTCGTTCAGAAAAACAAAAGTTATGATAAATTTTCTGGTGTTAAAAATCGTTAAAAGATGTAAGGAGGTGAGCAACGCTTTTTATTACTGATTTCCATAGAAAGCACGTCGCTTCAACGACAACTGCTGCTACTAATTCATTGCTGTCTCAAAAAGAGAAGTAACAAGTGAAACAGAGAATGAAAGCATTAAATGGAGATAATTGGGGGGATTTTATTGAAAGCAGACGAGTTCTGTACATTGTGTTACATATGTGTTTATGGGGGCAAGAAATAAGACTGAAATTAAGAAAAGAACAAGTGAATAAGTGGAAGCCTGGAAAAATCATGGATTACAATACAAAAATGCGAACATGAAAAGTAATATGGTTAAGCTTAAACATGAAAAAGTAAAGGACTAGTTGTTAAAACTGGAAAAGAACAGGACAAGATATTCTAGTAAAAAATATAATAAATTTATAACTTAAAATATTGCAGCATTAAGAATTAAAAAAAAATCAATTCAATTGATCAATTGTAAATGTTGCAATATTTTAAGTTATAAATTTATTATATATTTTACTAGACCACAGGTCATCATCAAAGATTTCTCTTTAGGAACAACTTGTGGCATTCTCTAGAGTCTGAGTGTCAACAAGTCTCCCCAGATTTCCAGTACTCTCCACCTCTTCGATAGCCTTTGCAGTTGAATTTGCGTTATTTCAACAGCTGCTTACCATGGATTTCTCGTTGGTGGCGACCATTGGTCTTCACTGGAATTTGGGTAGCAACAAGCCTCCCCAAAGTCCTGGTCCTCTTTGTACTCGTCCAACGGAGGTTTGGCTAGTGCTTTCTCTCCTCTGTCTTTCCATCCTCTTTGATCCCCCTCGGTTTGGTATGATGTCAGTTTTTGGCGACACACAAGCACACACACATGCACACAAATTCTAGTTTTCGTGATCCATGTGATGCTGCTTTGTGTTTTACATCTGTAGCATTTTCTGCATATTTAGTTTGTGCCTGTAGTTCATGTGTATTAATCTCAGCACTCAAGGCCTTTCCTTAATATTTCTGCTGTTTTCATTACTGTTATCCATTGTATCTTATCAGCAATTCCTCTGATTCCGATCTCTCCCATTCTCTTTTCAAAGTTTTTCGATATTGTTCCTAGCGCTCCGACTATCAATAGTGTTATCCTGACTTTTTTCATCTTTCATATTCCTTTAAGCTCTGTGGGCATTTCAGTGTAATTGCTTCGTTTCTCCGTTTCTTCATTCTGAGGTTATCTGAGACAGCGAAATCTACAATCTGACAGGTCTTTTCCTTCTTGTAAACTAGTATGATATCCAGTAGTCTTGCTCGGATTGGTGGTATTATTATTATTATTATTATTATTATTATTATTATTATTATTATTTGTAGTAGTAGTAGTAGTAGTGATAATGGATTTACTTATTTTATTACCATCTAATTTACACACATGTTTGTGGTATATACAGATACACGTATATAAATTCGATGATAACACGAAAAAAAAAAAAAACGATTACCCTTTTTCTAAATGCTCACAAAAACATTATAAAATGCTACAAAAACTTGAGTCTAATAAGAACAATTAAATAAATCAATCTTTTAACATAACTCAATCCCAGAACCAAGTTACATATTTAGAATGATTATTTTGTGTTATAAAAGTAAATATAAAAACAACGAAGACAAAAACGTTAATTCATATTAGTATAATAATAGGTGGCTGTTGCCTATTAATTTAATGGATCTAATTAATAAATGATTGCTTACCGCTTTTGTTTTATTTTCTCTTTTGGTATTGGCGTATTAATCATGCGCATATATAAATCACAGGTAACTCCTCGTTGGTGTATGACTAGTTAATGTTATCCACTGATTGAAAGACATTTGGCCTTTCTTTCCCATGTTGAAACAATCATCAATATGTGATGCGCCCATGTTTGCAAAGCATGCAACGGCGCCTTCTGATTGGTTAACGACATCCACGTGTGTGTACTTTTCACCGGCATTCAAGCCATTCCAATGTTTACAAGAAGAAGAAGAAGAAGAAGAAGAAGAAGAAGAAGAAGAAGAAGAAGAAGAAAAACACATCGTAACTGAAAGTGAAGCATCTTTACTGAAATTGCCGAATTACATTAATAGTTACGCAAAATTATCAGCAGTTGATGCACGACACATCTCTTTGAATAGCACAAACAAATTCCCCTACTTACGAACAAGACTCGTTACCGCAACTTGCGTTCATAACTTGTGTTCATCATTTATGCTGTTCTAACATCAACTGTTATTAGTAAGTTTCCCTTAGTTGTTTTCCTGTAATCTGAGTGACAGCAAGTCTTTTCAATTACCTCCCTTTCTTTCCATTTTCTATCACTGATGATATATATCTACCCGAAACGTATACTATATTATTATTTGGTACTCATTCAGATTACGATGCTGCAACTTCGCGTCGGCATCCTCCGGCAGGTTACGTCAACTGCCTAAACATATCAAAACGATGACTTCCAAACAGTTAATTAAAACACGGTGTTCTACCATTCTTCATGTTAAGAGCTGCTTTAGAATCATGAGAAAAATGGAGGATTTCACGTTGACATGACATGTTGAAAATTATTTTCAGTTAAATCTTTCTTTTCATTTAAAGAATTTTACGCTTTGCAAATCGCTTACCATTTTTAATCTGCTTACGTAAACTGCCGCAACATGCCAACATGAATTGCAGGAGATTGGATCGTAAATTGGATATTTTTCTATTAATAAAAATAATAACGAATTGCCGGCTTGACTTTCACTTTTGAAAAGAAACATATTTTCATTCAGACTGGCTATACACTCTTTTGTGAAGAGGCACATGAGGCTCTATTTTGTTATTGTGAAACCATCATCCCGGGCATTACTTTCTCCTGTAGCGAATTTCTTCTGCGCTGACGAAGGGTAGAAACGATTGAAGTGTATTTTCCGAACTGTGCTCCTAGCCTAAGAGAGACTGCGTTGCTGTTAGGTGTAGGGTAAGGTCTTTTCTTCCATGCCATTAGACTTGATATTGTTGTTGTTATTATTATTATTATTATTATTATTATTATTATTATTATTATTATTATTAGGATCTGTGGAAATTCCATAGGAGACTCATTCATATGTAATATATTGATGTTGACATTCTGTAGATGTTCAGCGTAAATGGAGACGCTCAGATATTATTGTAGTTTTGTTTTTATTAAACTGCAAAAGTATTTATCTAAGCAAGCAGGGACGTCCGGCGTAGCCTGCCTTAAAGTACGCTTTAATATGATATTTTAATTTTTTGTGAAAAAATACATGTATATATATGAAACTTGAGATTCTTCAGTTTAAATCGAAACCGGAACCAAAACTTATGAAGAATTCTTGGTAAAATTATTTATTACAAGAAATGGAAGTCAATAAAAATTAAACGAGAGTCACTCGGATGTAAGCGTGACACACAAAATAAATAACACACACGCTATCCTATTAATATATAGATTAGTCACTAGGAGTTCTCGTACAGTTCATCAGACTTGAATCTGTGGTGTTCCCTGGAGTCCCGATATTCAGTACTCCCCATATCTTTCGATAACCTTTGCAAATGAATCTGTGTTATTGCAACAGTCGTTTACCATTGATTTCTCGTTGGGAATGACCATTAGTCTTAACTGGCTTGGGTGGCAAAAAGTCTCCTTAATATCTCAGTCTTCTTCGCACTTATTTAGTGGAAATCTGGTTAGTGCTTTCTCTAATCACTCTTTCAATCCCCTTTGATCCTTCACGACTATTCTGTGTGGCGCCAGTTCATGCCGACACAACATTTTGGGGGAGGAGACAGATAGATTTTAATTAACGGGTTTCCGTTTTCTTAGATCCATGTAATGTTCGTCTATCATTTGCTTTGATTTCGTTTAGATTTCTATATGGCCAGTTATATTTGGTACCTCATGTGTATTAGTCTCTGCATTCAAGAGTTTTCTTTAATACTTCAGCCGTTTTCGTTATTGTTATTCGTCATATCTTTTCAGCCAATCCCTCTATTTGAATCTCTCTCATTTTTTGTTCGAAGTTTTTCGCAATTATTTCTAGTGTTCCTACTATTATTGGTCTTACCTTGACCTTCTCCGTCTTCCATATCTCTTTTAGCACTCTGGTCAGTTCTGTGTATTTGTTTTGCTTCTGCGTCTCCTTGATATTCACTCTGTGGTCTGCTAGAACGGCTGAATCTACGATTTGGCATGACCTTTTCTCTTGTTAACCATCATGATATCTGGTCTTCTGGCTTGGATGGGTTTATCTGTTTGTACGTCCATGCCGCATAAGATTTTGTGATTTCCGTTCCTATTTACTGCTGCCGGTTTGTGTCTGTATCATTAGTCTGGGTGTTTAAGATGCAGTTGTTTGCATAATTCATGGCCTTCCCGCTTGTCCATGTCTATTTTTATATTATTTTCCACTACTTTGCTGCATTCACTTATCATGTAGTTTATCGTTTTGTCAATTTGTTCAAGAGTCTGCAATTGCTGTTTTCGTGTGTCTTGTGCATCTTAGCTTTGATATAGTTGGTTGTAATCGCGTTATATTGTGCGGTTGTTATTAGTGATTCAGTTTCTCTGTTTACGTGTCCATTTCGCAGCAATTGTCTAAGCGTTTACGTGCGTCTCATCTTTTGTTATCCTTATAAATCGGCTATGTAGTTGTTTTTCTTCACGTTTTCTCTTTTTTTGTTCAATCCCCTCTATCTTTGCTCTTCATCTTGTTCATTTTTACAGTGTCTCTTGTTGCAGTTATTATACTTTCTGTGTTCTGCGTTATGTATTTTTGTAATTTCTTTATTCTGTAGTTTACACTGTCTTCTGTACTAACCAATCCTCTTCCTCCACCTTTCCGCCTTACATAATGTTGGTCAGCATAACTCTTCGAATATAATGCATTATGCATGATCATGAGTTTCCTGGTATTCTGATCGAGATGTTTCAGCTCGTCTTTGGTCCAACCGATGAATGATCCATAGTATCTTACTAGTGCTACTGCCCATGTGTGTATGCCTTTTATTAGGCGCCAACCATAAAATTGATTTGATTCCCAAATATTTGTAGTTATTATGTTCGCTTGGTGTCCTTATATTCCGATGATTTGATAGTTCCACACCTTACATAGCCTCCATTTTTTCCCTTCTCATAACTTGAAGTGCATATTTTTCCATTTCGAATTCCATTCCGAAATCTCGGCTGAAGATTCTGGTTGTGCTTATTAATGTCTTTGGTCTCTTTTTGTTTTGTTTTTTTTTGCGAAAAGTTTCAGGTGTCCGTATACATTAAGTGGATGATTTTTCTATTTGTATTAGGAAAATTGTATCTGGCTTGGAATTTCCTTGGCATATTGTAAAGGAGCATCATGATAATGACGAACTATAGTGGTGATCCTGAATCTCCGTAGAAGATATAGCTTTCTATATTAATCTTAGTAATGTCCGTCAGCTATCAGTTCCAGTGTCCCAGTTATCATTGCCTTTCCAATCAAATTGATAATATTCTTTGATATCTTGTACACCCCCAATCATTCTATTGTCCATGGTTGAGGGATTCATTTCAATGCTACATTTTTTCATACTTTCCCCTCCTTCAGAATCTTTTGATGTAACGTACAGTAGATTGTGTTTCTCGTTTTCCTTTTTGATATCCTTTCTGTTCTTCGAGTAATAGTTCACAATTATTAAGGGAATGCTAAATGTGTTCTATTACGATTTTCCACATAATTGGTAGTAATTATATGCCTGTCGTTATGGGGGCGGTTTCTTTTTCCGTCTTTTAATATCAATGTAGTTCTGCCTTTGGCTATCGATTCTACTTTGTGGATATGTCTTTTCAGGTTTTAGATTAGCCTTTCATTTAATGTAAACATATTGAAGCAGTATACATTCAGACCGTTGTTACCTGATACTCTCTAGTTAGCCATTTTCCTTACGGTTTTCTTGAGGGTTTACTTGCTGATTTAATTCTCTGTTCCTTATTTGATTTGTTGTAACTCTTTCAGCCATTCAGTATTTCTATTGTAATCTTGTCACTCTTCCCATATCTTGCTCCAGTAGAGTTTTGTCTCTGTCCGTTCCTCTTGTTCAGTCTTTGCATTTATTCCGTTTACATTTTGACAGAATAAACTTTTATTGCTTTTACAATCCATGTCCTGCTGCACTTATTTTATTTATATTTGTATCGTCTTAGTCTTCCTTCTTTTGGTGCTATTTTTTGCTTTATTTTTTCGAGTTTTTTGTTTAGCCTTTCCCTGATGGTCACATTTTTACTTTTCATCCTTTTCCGGTCGTTGTCTTTTTTATTGCTTTGGCTTCTATTTTAAGCTTTTTTGTAAATCTAGATTTGCAGTGTGAATTCTCATTCAAGTTTTGTCAGTCAATTTCATGCTTCTGGTTTTTCTTTCCTTTTACATTTCATACTAATCCCCATGGTACCTGCATAAATTAAATTGTTTAGGTCTGTAATAGTATCTGTTGGAGTGTATGGGAGGAGTTTGTCTACCTTCTCAATTTCTACTTTCAATTTTCTTTCACTCTTTGTTTGTAAGGGATGAGAGATTTGTTTTTTCTTCATTCAAAAGTAGCATGATGTTTTCTACTTTGTCGGATTAATTATCAGTTCTCGTGTTTCGTACATCTCGGTCTCCACGTACATGTATTTCCATTAGTTCGCAATTTCTATTTCGATTAGTTCTAAATTTGTATTTTCCTTAGGTATGAAGTTATATTTCAATTAGTTTAAAATTTATATTTCCATTCGTTTTAAATTTGCATTTCTGTTAGTTCTAAATTTGTATTTCCATTAGTTCGAAAGTTGTATTTCTGTTAGTTCTAAATTTGTATTTCAATTAGTTCTAAATTTGTATTTCAATTAGTTCTAAATTTGTATTTCCATTAGTTCTAAATTTTTAATTTCAATTAGTTCTAAATTTGTATTGCCATTAGTTCTAAATTTGTATCTCCATTAGTTATAAATTTGTATTTCTGTTAGTTCTAAATTTGTATTTCCATTAGTTCTAAATTTGTATTTCCATTAGTTCTAAATTTGTGTTTCCATTAGTTCTAAATTTGAATTTCGATTAGTTCTAAGTTTGTATCTCCATTAGTTCGAAATTTGTATCTCTGTTAGTTCATAATTTGTATTTCCATCTGTTCGAAAGTTGTAATTCCATTAGTTCTAAATTTGTATTCCTATTAGTTCTAAATTTGTATTTCCATTAGTTCTAAATTTGTATCTCTATTAGTTCTAAATTTGTATTTCCATTAGTTCTAAATTTGTATTTGCATTAGTTCTAAATTTTTATTTCTGTTGGTTCTAAAATTGTATTTCCATTAGTTCTACATTTGTATTTCACTTAGTTTTAAATCTGTATTTCAGTTAGTTCAAAATTTGCATTTCAATTGGTTCTTAATTTGTATTTCTGTTAGTTCTAAAGTTGTATTTAACTTAGTTCTAAAGTTGTATTTCCATCAGTTTTAAATTTGTATTTCCATTAGTTCTAAATTTGTATTTTCATTAATTCTAAATTTGTATTTCCATTAGTTCTAAATTTGTATTTCCATTAGTTCTAACCTTGTATTTCTGTTAGTTCTAAATTTCTATCTCCTTTAGTTCTAAATTTGTAATTGTGTTAGTTCTAAATTTATATTTCAATTGGTTCTTAATTTGTATTTAAATTAGTTCTAAATTTGTATTTCCGTTTGTTCTAAATTTGTATCTCCATTAGTTCTAAATTTGTATCTCCATTATTTCTAAATTTGTATTTCCGTTTGTATTAAATTAGTATTTGCATTAGTTCTAAATTTCTATTTTCATTAGTTCTAAATTTGTATTTCTGTTAGTTCTAAATTTGTATATCCATTAGTTCTAAATGTGTATTTTCATTAGTTCTAAATTTGTATTTTTGTAAGTTCTATATTTGTATTTCCATTCGTTCAAAATTTGTATTTAAATTAGTTTTAAATTTGTATTTTTATTAGTTCTGAATGTGTATTTCTATTAGTGCTAAATGTGTATTTCCATTAGTTCTAAATTTGTGTTTCAATTAGTTAAAGCTTTCTATTTTCATTAGTTCTTAATTTGTAATTCCATTAGTTTTAAATTTGTATTTCTGTAAGTACTAAATTTGTATTTCGATTAGTTCTAAAGGTGTATTTTCATTAGTTCTAAATTTGTATCTCCATTAGTTCTAAATGTGTATTTTAATTAGTTCGAAATTTTTGTTTCCATTAATTACAAAATTTGTATTACAATAAGTTCTAAATGTGTATTCTCATTAGTTCTAAATTTGTATTTTTGTAAGTTCTAAATTTGTATTTCCATTAGTTCAAAATTCGTATCTAAATTAGTTCTAAATTTGTATTTCTGTAAGTTCTAAATTTGTCTCTCCATTAGTTCTTAATGTGTATTTTCATTAGTTCTAAATTTGTATTTCTGTAAGTTCTAAATTTGTATTTTCATTAGTTCTAAATTTTTATTTTCATTAGTTCTAAATTTGTATTATCATTAGTTCCAAATGTGTATTTCCATTAGTTCTAAGTTTGTATTTCCATTGGTTCAAAATTTCTATTTTCATTAGTTCTAAATTCCTATTTCCATTAGTTCTAAACTTTTATTTCTGTTAGTTCTAAATTTCTATCTCGTTTAGTTCTTAATTTGTAATTGTGTTAGTTCTAAATTTATATTTCCATTTGTTCTAAATTTGTATTTCCATCATTTCTACATTTGTATTTCCATTTGTCCTAAATTTGTATTTCTGTTTGTTCTAAATTTGTATCTCCAGTATTTCTAAATTTATTGTTTCCGTTTGTTCTAAATTTCTATTTCGATTAGTTCTAAATGTGTATTTCCATCATTTCTAAATTTCTATTTCCATTAGTTCTAAATTTGTATTTCCATTAGTTCTAAATTTGTATTTCCATTTGTTCTAAATTTCTATTTCCATTAGTTCTAAATTTGTATTTCCATTAGTTATAAAATTGTATTTCATTCATTTCTAAATTTGTATTTCATTCATTTCTAAATTTATATTTCCGTTAGTTCTAAATTTGTATTTCAATTAGTTCTAAATTTATATTTCTGTTAGTTCTAAATTTGTATTTCCATTCGTTCGAAATTTCTGTTTCTGTTAGTTCAAATTTGTATATCCATTAGTTCTAAATTTGTATTTGGATTAGATCTAAATTCTTATTTCCATTAGTTCTAAATTTGTATTTCAATTAGTTCTAAATTTGTATTTCCATTATTTCTAAATTTGTATTTCCATCATTTCTAAATTTATATTTTCATTAGTTCTAAATTGGTATTTTCATTAGTTCTTAATTGGTATTTATGTTAGTTCAAAATTTGTATTTCCATTAGTTCTAAATTTGTATTTCCATTAGTTCTACATTTTTATTTCTGTTAGTTCTAAATTTGCATTTCCGTTAGTTCTAAATTTGTATTTCCATTCGTTCGAGATTTCTATTTCTGTTAGTTCTAAATTTGTATTTCCATTATTTCTAAATTTGTATTTCCATTAGTTCTAAATTTGTATTTCCATTCGTTCGAGATTTCTATTTCCGTTAGTTCTAAATTTGTATTTCCATTATTTCTAAATTTGTATTTACATTAGTTCTAAATGTGTATCTCCATTAGTTCTAAATTTGTATTCCCATTAGTTCTAAATTTGTATTTCCATTAGTTCTAAATTTCTATTTCCATTAGTTCTAAATTTCTATTTCCATTAGTTCAAAATTTTTATTTCCATCATTTCTAAATTTTTATTGCCATTAGTTCTAAATTTGTATTTCCATCATTTCCTAAATTTGTATAGCCATTTTTTCTTAATTTGTATTTCCGTCATTTCTAAATTTGTATTCCCATTAGTTCTAAATTTGTATTTCCATTAGTTCTAAATTTCTATTTCCATTAGTTCTAAATTTCTATTTCCATTAGTTCAACATTTTTATTTCCATCATTTCTAAATTTTTATTGCCATTAGTTCTAAATTTGTATTTCCATCATTTCCTAAATTTGTATTGCCATTTTTTCTTAATTTGTATTTCCGTCATTTCTAAATTTGTATTTCCATTAGTTCTAAATTTGTATTGCCATTTCTTCTAAATTTGTATTTCCATCATTTCTAAGTTTTTATTTTTATTAGTTCTAAATTTGTATTTCCATTAGTTCTAAGTTTGTATTTCATTCATTTCTAAATTTATATTTCCATTAGTTCTAAATTTGTATTTCCATGCGTTCGAAATTTCTATTTCTGTTAGTTCTAAATTTGTATTTTCATTGGTTCTAGATTTGTATTTCCATTAGTTCGAAATTTTAATTTCCATTAGTCCAAAATTTGTATTCCCATAAGTTCATAATTTGTATTTCCATTAGTTCTAAATTTGTATTTCAATTAGTTCTTAATTTGTATTTCCATTATTTCTAAATTTGTATTTAGTTCTAAATTGGTATTTACGTTAGTTCTAAATTTGTATTTCCACTAGTTCTAAATTTGTATTTCCATTAGTTATAAATTTTTATATCCATTAGTTCTAAATTTGTATTTCCATTAGTTGTAAATTTGTATGTCCATTAGTTCTAAATTTGTATTTCAATTAATTCTAAATTTCTATTTCCATTAGTTCTAAATTTATATTTTCATTCGTTCTAAATGTGTATTTCCATTAGTTCTAATTTTGTATTTGCATTAGTTCTAAATTTCTATTTCCATAAGTTCTAAATTTGTATTTCCATTAGTTCTAAATTTCTATTTCCATTAGTTCTAAATGTGTATGTCCATTAGTTCTAAATTTGTATTTCCATTAGTTCTTAATTTTATTTCCATTAGTTCTAAATTTGTATTTCTGTTAGTTGAAAATTTGTATTTCAATTAGTTCTAAATTTGTATTTCAATAATTTCAAAATTTGTATTTTGACAATTAGTTCTAAATTTGTAATCCCATTAGTTCGAAATTTGTATTTCCATTAGTTCTTTATTTTTATTTCCATTAGTTCTTAATTTCTAATCCCATTCGTTCTAAATTTGTATTTCCATTAGTTCTAAATCTGTATTTCCATTAGTTCGAAATTTGTATTTCTCTTAGTTGTAAATTTGTATTTCCATTAATTCTAAATTTGTATTTCCATTAGTTCGAAATTTGTATCTCCATTTGTTCAATATTTGTATTTCAATTATTTGTAAATTTGTATTTCCAATGGTTCTAAATTTGTATTTCCATTATTTGTAAATTTGTATTTCCATTATTTCTTAATTTTTATCTCGATTAGTTCTAAATGTGTATTTCCATCATTTCTAAATTGGTATTTCCATTAGTTCGTAATGTGCATTTCCATCATTTCTAAGTGTGTATTTCCATTAGTTCTAAATTTGTATTTCCATTAGTTCTAAATGTGTATTTCTATTAGTTCTAAATTTGTATTTCCTTTAGTGCTAAATGTGTATTTCCATTAGTTCTTAATTTGTATTTCTGTTAGTTCTTAATTTGTGGTCATAAAACATCTCATAACTCTATCATCTGTTTTCGATATCTGTGTTTTTTTTAAGTTTGCTTTTGTAATAGCATTCCGTTACTCGTATGTTGTCTTTTATTATCCATTTCTGCCTCTGTTGTTTGTTTTATGCTTATTATTTTTGTTTCGCTGAGTTTGATTTCTATTATTTTAGTACCTGAAATTAGAGGGCGTATTTACCTGTTCAGTGTTTGCAATCTGGTTTTTGAAATTAAAAGATCAAACATTTACAGGATGACCAACTAAGTTCTTCATGCTGAGCACAGAGATAGTACCTACCAGCCATCAGAACCAGATCTGGTTTTCACATTGTGTTATTTGTAGAGACATTAAGCCCAAAATTGTTTTACCTGTGGTTACATCACAAGAATAGTGTTTACCTCCTATCTAGATGAGACGTATACAACAACAGACAGTTAAAACACAACTGCATTATGCTTGGTACAATTTCACATAAACTTTTGGGGAGATATTGCAAGATATCTCTCTATTCAAATAAACTCAATAACTTTATTTATAATAAATAATAATACATAATTTTTCGTGATAAGATTACCCACTCGCAGACGTCTTTCTAGCAGCTTTGTTAAATAAGAGCTACCTTGTTTCATCCCGTCCTCGGAAGAGTAAGTAAAGAACTTGTATTTTCCTAGGAGTATCACAGCCATTTATAGCAGATAGCATATTGATTTTAACGAATAAGTGGTTGGCATAGAGGAAACGCGTAATGAAAGATTAACGACACATTTCCAGGAACTAAAATAAAATATTTTTTATCATAATATTTCTCCATACAAACGCCTTTAGAAGCTGCATTACATTAACAACTACATCGTTTCATCGAATTCTCAATAGAAAAGAAGAAAAATATCAAATTGATAATAATAACAATAATAATAATGATAATCGTACTACTACTACTACTACTACTACTACTAATAATAATAATAATAAAACAATATAAATAACAGTGATAATAATATTAATTATAATAATAATCATAATAATAATAAAAACAATAATAATAATAATCTATATTCTAATTATTGATATTTTTGTTATGATTATAATTATCATTGTTATTATTGCTCAATAAAATTATTAACAATAAAAAATAATAATATAATGATGATAATAATAATAAAAGATTAATAATAATAATAATAACAATAATAATAATAATAATAATGATAACAAGAATAGTAAATATAATGATGATAATAATAATAATAATAATAATAATAATACAAATAATAATAATAACAATAAAAATAACAATGATAATAATAATAATCATAACAAAATTAGCACAAATAATAATAATAATCATTAATATTAATATTATTATTTTATTATTATTATTATTGTTATCATGATTATTATGATTATTATTATTACCATTGTTATTATTGTTATTATTATTATTGAAAATAATAACTGAAACAATATCAATAATGACAATAATAATAATGTTAACAATAATCATAAGTATAATAATAATCATCATTAAAATAATAATAATAATAATAATAATAATAATGATAATAATAATAATGATAGCACTAATAACAATAATTATGATGATAATAATAACAATAATAATAATCATAATAATAATAACAACTATTATTATTATTATTATTATTATTGTTATTATTGTTATTATTATTATTATTATTATTATTATTATTATTATTATTATTATTTACCCACCATGAGCTAAATTTACTTATTTATGATGATGTGTTTCTTTTCTAAATTTATTTTTGGTCATTTTTAACAACCAACATTCCGTCCAACCTCTTCACGCGGATCTTCATGTCCATCATTTTTCTTCTTCCCCTTTCTATTTTTCTTTCTCTCCGTATATTTCATGAATGAATTAATTTAGTTGATGAGCCACTTGCTAGTTATGAAGAAGTTGAAATATAGATTTTTCCCAAATGTTTGTCGTGATGTATTGTTTTTTGTTTATCTCTTGTGTCATTCTATATTTCCTACACACAAGTATTATATGGTTTATGTAGTCATAAGCGCTAGTTGCACGCTCGGCACTATTCTTCTAATGACTCTTCTATGGACTTGCTGTCACTTCACTCTTCCGATATTAGAAGGATAGCACAAATTATCTACCGATCATTTGGGCCAACCATTTCTCAATAAAACCTTTTCTGTTTATTCATTCTTTGAGATTTATGTGTTTTTATCGTTTCTTTTTCTGTTCTGTATTTATAAATTAATTATAATTGCCCAATCACTAGCCTTCTACACCCCGTGCCAGAATTATATGCAAATCGATATTTTTGTTCTAACTCTGATTGTTTTCAATGAAAATTTGTGAAATTTAGCACGTTATATGGCAACATTAACACAAGCGCAGATCTAAAAATTTAAGCTAATCCGCACAGTAATAAACAATTTTGGTGATTTGCATTTTTTTTTCAGCGTGCCAACCTTATGTGTAAACCAATGCTAAAATATGGTGAAGTGCTAAAAGATCATCAGAATATTGATTATTCTAGGAATTTGTAAATTGAGAACAACAATAATAAAGAACAAACAACTTCAATATGGTTTCATAGTACAATCAATATCTATATATATATAAAAGCGAAAATGTATGTATGTATGTATGTATGTTTGGATGTCTGCTAAAAACTTTCGACAGACGCGACGAAAATTCACAAACTCGGTATCACATCGAAGCTCCATCCTTTGCTCGAAAAATATCGAAAAATTGGCCAAAAACGTAAACTTTTTCACCCCGAAATCGACAATTTTCAACAGGGGGAGTCAACAAAAACGGTCCTTTCGTGACAATGATCGATTCTACGCATGCGTCAGATGACGTCGTGACCTGATTTACTTTAAATAGTTGAAAAACCAAACAAATGTCATGTACGTCGCGTTAGCTCAATTGTTTAAGGCCTATGTTCATTATCGGAACGTTTTGGGTTCGAATCGTGGTGTGAGATGCTTTTTTTTCGATTTTTTAAATTTAAATATTGAACCAGTGTTATTTAAGCTATTTTTTCACGTAACGTTCGCCTTTCTGCTTTTTTTTTTTACTTCGCTTATTCTTAGCGACACCCAAAAACACCCGGGTACCCACCGATTTTTTTAAATTTTAATATCGAAACAGGCTTATTAAGCCATTTTTCACGTGTTCGTTTTGTTTTCATCGTTCGTTTGCCTTACGTTAGTTTTTTTTTGTGTTTTTTTTATTGTTTGATCGCCGCGTAGCGGGGAAAACAGAAACTGACTTCCGCAACTTGACGTTGTCGCACCTGCTAATTTCGGTTTATAAACGTCAACTTAACACTCTTATCAATTCGCCTGTTCCCGGGGTCGAGATGGTTAGGTCGCAGGAGTATTTTTCATTTCCTTTCCACCTCCGCGTCAAACGTTCGGGGTTCAAGCCTACCTTTATACTAAAACTATTTTTTTCTTTTTTACACCTCCAAACAACCGGCCAACGTTTTTTTTTAACAGGGTTGTTTTAATCTACCCCCCCCCCCCCACCAATACACACCTCCAAACACCCGGGCAACGCCGGGTACTCCCGCTAATCTTATATAATTGCCATTTTTATTGACAAGAGCAAAAAGCCTTTGGTCCATTGAAGATGTCAAACTTTCGATTTCATTTGATGAAATGTCTTTGGCAGCAGTCAGAATAGCATTCCAGAGGTAATCCTTGGAGTTGTACTGCCTTCCTCCGGAGTAAATATTTTGTTTCAAGATAATCCATGGGATCTAAATCTGGAGAACATGCTGGCCATCGCATTATTTTCCCATGTCTGGCAAAAACTCTCTCCAAATATTTCGTGGCTATCCTTGCAGAATGAGACGGCTCATTATCATGCATGAATACCATCTTTTTCCGAAATGCCAAATTCCTCTTCTTGGGCCAGGACTCTAAGTGTTCCTTAATGAAGTCAATGTAGAGTTTGGCGTTAATTTTCACTTCATCTGCGACTCTGAATGTCCTACCAGCTCATTGCCAATGACTGCAGCCCAGAACATCACACCACCACCTCCTTGTTGACGCCTGATCCTTTGGGGATGTAGACTCTCATTATGGTACCATCCTCCCCTCCACCCATCGAGTCCATCAAGGGTCGCTCGACATTCATCAGTGAAGAGAACAGTTTGAAAATTCACCTTCATGTGATCCCTTGCCCACTCCATCCTCTTTTTCTTGTGGATATCCTTCGATTGAGGGCGGACATCTGGCTTTTCAAATTTTGCAATCGTTCTCAATGTACGGCAACGAGTTGATTTGGGCACATCAGGAACGCCAGCTTTTTCGAAAACTTGTTTGCTAGTTTCAAGTAGGTTATGGCGAACTTCTGTCTTGATCTTTCTCAATGATCGACGTAGATATGATTTCTTATGAATTTCCCCTTTGTCAGAATATCCGTTGCAAAATTGAGGGTAAGTACAATATTTTTTTTATTGTACGATGATCACGGTGTAATTATTTGGCAATTTTTAAAATGGAAATCTTATTATGGACCCTTTGAACAATTTTAGACTTCTCAGCTTGACTTAAAGCACCTTTACGTCCCATCTTGCATATAAAGTTGGCACACTGAAAAAACTGCAATTCACGCAAATGGCCGCTGTTTGCTCTCTATTGCGCAGATCAGCTTAAAATTTTATATCTACGTATGCGTTAGTTTTGCCGTATAACATGCGAAGTTTCATGAATTTTCATTGAAAACTATCGGACTTAGAACAAAAATATCGATTTGCATATAATTCTGGCACGGGGTATATTTGCTTCTGTTTAAATAAATTTATGTATCGTTTTGTCTATAAGATCGTCCTATTATATAGGACAATACTCTCTTGATAGTTGTTTCGATTGAATCGTATTTAAATTATATTAGTTAAGGGAAGTGCACTTGCCATTTGCTATCTTGTAAATTGAAAGGAAGTTTCTAGTTTGTTGTTAACTATTAAGCCAGTGCTTGCACAAAACTATATTTATTTGTATGGATGTTTACTAAATTACTACTTGTGAATGTAGACAAGGGGAACGAAGGATGTACTTGTTCATGTATCTATATGTTGCTGTAAATTTGTGTTTTTGTTTAGTAATTTGATTTTTTGTTTGCAGTTTATATCTTTATTTCATTTTAGTTTTTAGAAAAGCTGTTCGCGAGTTCAGAAAGGATGGTTTATTATTGCAAACTTTTTGATACAGTAATCATACTTTTTAGATTTTTATAACCAATCCTCTGAATTCCTCTACAAAGCCATTATTCGCCTCTGCGTAGAGTAGTGTTGCCACAGCTGGGCTGGCGCATCTGCCAGTAGTCTTTCGCACTTGACAATATTCAAGTAAGAGTCCCTTAATATGTATCAATTCAATGAAAGAATCTGAGACTATATTATTACTATTATATTATGACTGCATAAATATGAGCAGAGAGTAACAGTTAACAAGTTTAAAATAAAATTATCAAAAATTAAAATTAATCAATTAATAAGAAATATATATCTATAAATTACTCATTTTACTTAATCAGAACATGAAAACTTTACTAAACCAGTTAAATATAAAAACTAGTAAGATAATAAGAATTAGTTACTTCCTGCTCAATACATATTGCCTCTATCTCTAATTTGGTACTAATGCAGAACTAGCACTGTGCTATCACAGTATTTTCCGGACAGTTGATGTGAAATACCGAAAGGTACCGAAAGGTACCGAAACGCTGAGCCAATGAAATCACTGCAGCCAATATCGTTTAAAAAACAATTATTTGCTATCGTTTATTTATTATATAAATAAAAAAAAATATTTATCTTAATTCGAACAAAAAATATAACAAATGGGGGAAAAAACTTACAAAATCAAATATTCTTTGTTTGCTACAAATTGTTTGCCAGTCAAAAATTAAATATTTATTCATAAACTTTACTTTATAATAATGTTTTTTCTCAATTTGAATTTTAATTTTCTTAAAGTTTCATTAGGAACAACCCACAATAATGCATTGTATTCGAATTATCATTGGACAATTTGTATTTTCTCGGTAACAGCAACAGATATTGTCTTCATTTTTTAATTCATTTTAATTTGTAATAACAGGAATAATATATTTTTCGTAAAAAATAATTGACTAGTTTTCGTGAGAAAAAACAAAAACAAAAACAAAGACAAAAACAATCAGGAAACTTTCGTTGGGCATTTTCCGGCATTTTACGTAAAGTGCCTGGAATATTCCGACGATAGCACAATCCTTATTCTGCATAAGTAACATTTTTTCTCTCACTCTTTCCTCTATTCCCTTATTGATTAACATGTATTATGTAATTTCTTATTACAATCTTTTTATTCGTTTTTTAACTACAATAAACAGTTAATAAATAGAAAGAGACGGAAGCGACAGTAATAATAATAATGATTCAAACTCGATTGATAACGACAAACTTCCACGCATTAATATGGGAGGGGAGATTAAAAAAACATCAAAAGTGTCCTGAATTGTTAACTTAGCACCGGACTTACGGCTTAGATAAAAATAAGTCACTTGTACCCATTCCCCTCATCCTCCCTTTTTTTTTAAATGGAGAGTAGATAATACAGTGGATGTGTTATCAGCAGCTCCAGTAACTCTCGCTTCTCCTATTTTGTCATTCAGTCAATGAGTGATTTTTCTGACAAAGGGTGAAGAAAAGCTGCTTAAAGGTCGGTAGTACTTGGTGACCAGTAGTCTGAGATGTCAGAAATTTTTCTGTCTCTGTCTGTCCTTGTGGCTATGTCACTAGTAAGGGTGCTGGAGGTAAACGTTTTGTCTGGGCTGACGTTATCCGCCTGATAGACAGGGACCCGAACCTTGGATTAACCACTAAGGAGGCTGTCCTATCAGCAGGCGCAAAGTACTGGGACTGCTATATTGCCATTTGGTGAGTGGATCTGGACCATGCAGCAGTCTCTGATGGGGCCTCTCGATGACATACTAGTGGGTAATTGTTACGGCTTTACCTTTTCGTGTGCTACAAAAATTTTTTTTCCTGTCTTTTTCTCTCTTACTTTCCCTCTCTGTACTACTCTAACCAAGTATGCCGACCTATTCCACAAATCCCAAAACTTCAACATGAAATATCTCCAGAATAAAACCTCGATTAAAACTAGAACCCCATCTTCCAACGTAGACCCCTACTACCAGGTCTCCTTCTCCAGCATCAGGGGTCTACGTTTCAACCTTCCAGAGGTTGAAACCCAATTACAGGAGACGAAACCGAACATATCATTTCTAAGTGAAACTGGAAAAGGGCCGACCACTTCCCTAGATGAGTTCATAATAAATGGGATAGCTTCCGTACATTCATATCTGATTTACCTCTGCACTCCATGTTTAAAAAGGAAATGTCCTCTATAGTATCATATCTGACCGAAGGGGTAATTGTAGACATAGACCAATTCATACTATCTAAAAAATCCCAACAAAAACCTAACAGCCAGCCATGGTTCTCCCCAGAATGTGCTGCTGCTATCACACACAGAAATCTTCCATAGCTACCAACGTAATAGATGCATTAAGACTAAAGCTGCTTTCAGGACTGCCAGCAACCACTGTAAAAGAGTAATAAAAAATGCAAGAGAGCTATATGCCCAGTCTGTTAAATCCAAGTAGCTGATCAGCGGCTTGGTTCCCACCAGTTTTGGCAAATAACAAATAGGATCCTGAACAGAAGTGTGCTTTCTATCCCAACCATTATCAATGGACCAGAGGTCATCTCGTCAGCGTCAGACAAGGCCAAAGTATTTGCAAAGAACTTTGCAGCTAATTCAACCTTATGCGACGAAGGCCATCAACTCCCCATATTTCCTCCTATAACACAGAACAAGCTAGGTAACATACAAATATCCGTGCATGAGGTCGCCAAGCTAATCAAGAACCAAGATTCCAGTAAAGCAACTGGCCATGATGGCTTCCTTTCTAGGGCAATTGCTCTTGACATATCAAAGGCCTTCGACAAGGTATGGCATAAGGGTCTACTTCACAAGATTTCCAGCTACGGTATAACTGGAAATGTTTTCTCCATCATTAAATCATTTCTCTCCGATAGGCTCATAAGAGTAGTGGTAGATGGACAAAAATCGGAGGCCTGCAATATAAATGCTGGAGTCCCTCAGGGTTCCATCCTGGGCCCAACTCTCTTCCTGATCTACATCAATGACCTCCCTAAACACATACTTAAATCATTCGTTGACATCTATGCTGATGACACTACCATCTACGGCAACACATCAAAGGCTGTAAATGATAAAGTTCTCTCTGATTCTCTCTCCTCTGATCTCGAGCGCGTGGTTCAGTGGGTGGGGGAAGATGTGGCTGGTTACCTTTAATGCATCCAAAACCAAACTCCTATCCTTACATCATCAACGCTCTGATCCCCATCTGTCATCAATTGGGATGGATGGCTCTCGTCTGGGTGAGGTCCCGTGTTTTGACAAGCTTCTAGGTTTGACCTTTACTCCTGATCTGAAATGGAACACGTACATCAAGTCTGTTGCCAAGGTCGCTGGAAAGATGGTGGGATCCTTCTACCGCTCCAGAAGCTATCTCACTACTGATGCTATTCTCTATCTATATAAAAGCCAAGTACGTCCAAGGATGGAATACTGTTGCCATATCTGGGCAGGAGCTGCTAAAAACAGCCTATCCTGCCTTGACAGAGTACAAAATAGACTTCGTGGCTTAGTGGGGGATTCCCTTTTCTCTACCCTGCAACCTCTCTCCCACAGAAGAGACGTTGCGAGCCTATCCTTGTTTTATCGGTATTTCCATGGCAGGTGCTCGCCTGAACTCCAATCTCTGGTCCCCCCTCGCCAATCTTTCACGAAAAACACCCGTCTAGCTGAATCCACTGTGAAAAATTTCCCCCACTCTATATCTGTGCCTAAATCAAAACGCGGATTCCATGCACAAAGCTTCTTTCTTAGAACTGCACGCCTGTGGAACTCTGTTCCGTCTGCCTGCTTCCCACCGGACTACAACATGGATGTCTTCAAGTCCAATGTTAACCAATTCCTAATGAACCGCCCCCTTAAGTAAAGACTTAATCAAATCTCCACACTAACGTAATGTACTTGCAATAACCCTTATCCCTGAGTGGCTTCCGCGCCTTGATAAGTGGTGACCACTGTGTAAAAAAAAAGATATCAGAAAACAGGGGTATTAAATAAGGAACCGTGTGTGAGAAAGAGTGATCGATAGAAACTTCGATTTTTTTTAGAGATTAATCATTTAGTAGATTAATAACAAAGTAACTTCAATTAGAACAACTGATATAGATTAAAAAAATAATTCAATCACAAAATTAAGAAACATTTAAACTTTTTGTGTGAGATTAATATATATATATATATATATATATATATATATATATATATATATATATATATATATATATATATCCGAAACATTTTCTCGTTTTAAACGGACAAAAGTCATCGCCCTCTAATTAAAATGAGTGCTTCATGCCAAATTCATTATTGGATATGATTAAATTATGCTCATTTTTTGCATTTAATACTAATGTCTATTAATCTCCAAGTGTTCATCAAACATATAATATAATACTTAGTTTGCTGTACCCTATCACAAAGATCCACACAAAATTCCAGCGGGAAAAGTAAGACGAACATATAGAGCAATCTATATATATAAAAGCGAAAATGTGCGTGTGTGTGTATGCATGTATGTATGTATGTATATGTGTTTGTATGTCTGCTAAAAATTTTCGACAGACAGAACAAAAAATCACAAATTTGGTCTCATATGAAAGCCCGACCCTCCGGACGACAAATATCGAATTTTGGGTCCGAAAGGTCCATTCTAAGTTAGTCAGCTGACCCATTTTCTACAAAAAAGTGACATTTTAATGATATTTATATGTAATTTAACAAACGCTGAGTCATGTCACGTGACCTTGACGTAATGGCGGTCGATATATGAAAACATTGATTATAATAAGACCTTGTTATTGGTAAAAAAGGCGACTATCATACACATCAAAATATTAACTTTCACGTAATGAAAACGTTACCAAAGTTATTAGCAGGTTAAAAATAGTTAGATACGATAGTTAACGAAAAATAACAAACCAAAAATGTGAAGTAAAAATAAACACACTTAAAAAATATTAACGATCGATGTTTTTACAAAAAAACAAAGGCAAGGCCATTTTTCTTTTTTAGTAACACTATTTCTCTTTAGAGTAAGGAAGACGATGAGAGAGAGAGAGAGAAAGAGAGAGAGAGGAGAGAGACACACACACAAACAGCGAGAGAAAGAGAGAGAGAGAGAGAGAGAGAGGGAGAGAGATGTCTAGACAGAAAACGAGATTCGTTTTACTATGTTTTAAAATGTAAACAATGCATCTAAAAACGTTACCTATACGAAATAAAAGTGAATGGATTTGATCACACTCCAAGCATAAATCCTCCTTATTTTCGAGTAACGTTTGTTTCTACGAAAGATAAGACCGCTTGAATTCTAAGCGCAGATACTACACTTTGATCTTAGCCAAAAGACTAAGTAACCGTCTTATACAGCTTAATTTTCTACCGAGCATTATCTTCTATTATAAAAAGATGCATAATTTATATTTATCGATTACTAAATTGAGACAAGATGTCATATTCCAAAAATCACATCTGAGCTAAAAACATTATCATTTAGAAGGCCATCCTTATTTTCGAGTGACGTTTGTGAGGGTGGGGGGCGAAAGATGAAACCGCTTTAGCCAAAAGACCAAGTAAAAAAAGATGCGTATTATATATTTTCGTATATTAAATTAAGACAAGATGTCATATTCCAAACATCACAAATCGCTAAACTGCTGATTCCAAATTCTGAAATAAAAACATTATTATTCAGAAAGCCATTCTTAGTATTGGGAGGTTATGTTTTTTATATAATCTTCAGTTAACTAGGAAGAGTTTAAGGAATTCATATAAAAGTATTATGTACTAGCAGATTACCCGACGTAGGTGGAAATACATTGAATTTTTCCTAGCAGAATACCCAGGCAACGCAGATAAGATTGGTTTATATATACTAGCCTTATACCCAGCATATGTACTAGCAGAATGCCCGACGTAGCTCGGGATTGGATAAAATTGGTGTATATGTACTAGCAAAATACCCAGCGTCGCCCGGGATTGTATGACATAGCGCTAGCATGGCATATATACTAGCTGATTACCCAGCATGGCCTGGGATTGGATAAAATTCATGGAATTTTTCCTAGTAGAACATTCGGCGGCGTCTGGGATTGGAAAAAATTTATTGATATATGTACTAGCCAAATGGCCATGGTCATCCGGGATGGATTACATAGGTGGATATCTGTACTAGCAAAATACTCGCCATAGCCCAAGATTGGACGATATAGGTGTATATACACTAGCAGAACATCCGGCATTGCCCGGGATCTAGCAGAACGCCATACGTCACCTGGGATTGTATGGCATAGGTGAAGTATAGGTCCGATTTGACAATTTTGAAGGTGCTTGTGCAGTATAGGTCTGATTAAAAAAAAATTAAGGTGCTTGTGCAGTATAGGTCCGATTTGAAAAATTTGAAAGTGCTTGTGCATTATATGTCCGATTTGAAAAATTTTAAAGTGCTTGTGCGGTATAATCAGATTTGCAAAATTTTGAAGGTGCTTGTGCAGTATACTCTATTTTGACACTTTTGAAGGTGCTTGTGCAGTATAGACCCGATTTGGAAAATTTGAAGGTGCTTGTGCAATATAGGTCCGATTTGAAAAATTTGAAGGCGCTTGTGCAGTATAGGTCGGATTTGCAAAATTTGGAAAGTGCTTTTGCAGTATAGGTCCGATTTGAGAATTTTGAAGGTGCTTGTGCAGTATAGGTCGGATTTGACAATTTTGAATGTGCTTGTGCAGTATAGGTCCGATTTGATAATTTTGAAGGTGCGTTTGCAGTATAGGTTCGATTTGACAATTGTGAAGGCGCTTGTGCAGTATAGGTCCGATTTGCCAATTTTAAAGGTGCTTGTGCACTATAGGTCTGATTTGAAAATTGTGAAGTTGCTTGTGCATTATAGGTCCGATTTGATAATTTTGAAGGAGCTTGTGCTATATACGTCCGATTTGAAAAATTTTGAAGTTGCTTGTGCAGTATAGGTCCGATTTGAAAAAAATTGAAGGTGCTTGTGCACTATAGGTCCGATTGTAAAATTTTTGAAAGTGTTTGGGCAGTATAGATCCGATTTCCAAAATTTGGAAGGTGCTTTTGCAGTATAGGACCGATTTGACAATTTTGAATGGGGCTGGTGCAGTATAGGTCGGATTTGCAAAATTTTGAAGGTGCTTGTGTAGTATAGATCGGATTTGCAAAAATTTGAAGGTCATTTTGCAGTATAAGTCCGATTTGATAATTTTGAAGGTGCATGTGCAATATAGGTCCGATTTGACAATTGTTAAGGTGCTTGTGCATTATAGGTCCGATTTGATAATTTTGAAGGAGCTTGTGCATTATAGATCCGATTTGATAATTTTGAAGGAGCTTGTGCAATATAGGTCCGATTTGAAAAATTTTGAATGTGCTTGCACACTATAGGCCCGATTTGAAAAATTTTGAAGGTGCTTGTGCAGTATAGGTCCGATTTGAAAAATTTTGAAGGTGCTTGTACAATATAGGTCCGGTTTGAAAATTTTAAAGGTGCTTGTGCAATATAGATCTGATTTGAAAAATTTTAAGGTGCTTGTGCAGTATAGGTCCGATTTGAAAAATTTTAAGGTGCTTGTGCAGTATAGGTCCGATTTGAAAAAATTGGAAGGTGCTTCTGTTGTATAGGTTCGATTTGACAATTTTTAAGGTTTTGTGCAGTATACGTCGAACTTGACAATTTTGAAGGTGCTTCTGCACTACAGGTCCAATTTGACAATTTTGAAGATAGGTTACTACTTGGGAATACCAAATGCTTTATGTAGATAACCAAAGTAAAGCAACATTGTCTTGGTCATTATCAGGTGGGTGACTATTTGGAAATACCAAATGCTTTATGTAGTTCATCAAAGTTAAGCAACATTGTTTTTGTCATTATCAGATGGGTGACTACTTGGGAATATCAAATGCTTTATGTATATCACCAAAGTTAAGCAACATGTAATCTGGTCATTATTAGATGGGTTACTACTTGAAAATACCCAATGCTTTATGTAGATCAACAAAGTTAAGCAACATGGAGTCTGGTCATTAAATGATATAGGTACAAATACAGAATAGACGAATACTTGGAGTCGCCCGGGATTGTATTAGATAGCTGCACTTATACAAAAGCAGAATATCCGGCATTACTCAAGCTTGCATGAGATACGTGAGATAATTTATTTGCAATATCCCCCCGTGTCACCCGGGATTGAAGGAGATTGATGGAAATATATAGTAGCAAAATTCATGGCGTTGCCCGGGATTGAATGAGATTGGGGCAAATATATATTAGCAGAATAATCAGCGTCGCCCTGGATTAAATGAAGGTGGTGAAATATAAAGTTTGTATCGGAAATGGCTTAAACAATTTTCTATCTCAAAATAACTTCATTTGTGAAGTCGATTCCAGATATGGCTTAAACAATTAATGATCTCATAATTAGATTAATACATATATATTGTTGGTTTCTATGAAAATTTCCTAGGCCAGTTTCTATATTTGATAAAATGTTTTATGTACTCATCCGGGAATGATGTGATGGTTGTAGTAGTGGTAGAAAGAAGCATGATTCTGTTAATTTTAAACGTGCTCTTGAGTTTTCTTTTGGGAGTTAAGTTGGAGAGAGTAATGTCCGTTTTGGGGTAAAATAGTTTGTGAAATTGTTTAATATATCTATTTAAATAACCCGTCTTAGTGTAGGTAGATTATTTTAAATATGTGCTGTATATTCACCGTCCTTGCAAAGGTAAAATTATTTCATATACATGCTGTAAATTATCTACCCTAGGTAAGATAACATTATTTCATACGTCTAATACCCGTCCTAGCTAGGTAAAATATCCTTTTGCTCGAAATAGCAAATGATACATAGACATTAAAAATTTCTCACTCCTAAGAATTACAAATATATTCAAAATTAAATTCAATTTTCTCATTGTTTATACGGTCCCGAGCTACTTTATAAAAATTGTTTCAGTTTTCTTAAAATTATGGTAGTCTTGGTGGTAAGAGAAATTATTTAACATGCTGTACAATACCTGCCGATAGTATGTGAAATTGTTTCATGTATTTATTTTGATTACCCGTCCGAGGGTAGGTAAAATTATTTTAAATATATGTTGTATATTACCCATCCCCGCAAAGGAATCATTTTTCATATACATGGTATAAATTACTTATCCTAGATAAAGTACAATTATTTGATACGTGTAATACCCGTCCTAGGGTAGGTAAAATATTCATTTGCTCGAAAAAGCTGATAATACATAGACATTGAAAATTCCTCTATCCGAAGAATAACAAATATGTTCAAAATGAACTTCAATTTTCTCATTGTTTATACGGTCCCGAGCAACGCCGGGTAGCCCCGCTAGTATATATATATATATATATATATATATATATATATATCTGAATGTGTGTGTGTGTGTGTGTGTGTGTGTGTGTGTGTGTGTGTGTGTGTGTGTGTGTGTGGTCAGGAATAGACTCCTATACGTTTGATTATTTTAAAAAACAGATTACATATAATGACAAAAGATGTATCGAGACACAGGAATGGGTATGTTTGATCTGGAAGAACGGTGGTTTATTAAAATTGTGGAGTCTGCGTTCACGTCTGGCCCACAAAGTATGGAAATAAAAAATTTGAAAATTAAAAAAAAACGTTTAAAAGTGTTTTTTTATATAGATGTACATAAGAATACTTTGATAAGTATGTTTTAACTTAAATACGGATGGCATAATAAAATTATGGGGTCTGCGTTCGGGTTTGGCCTCCATAGAATGGAAATAGGCACAAACTTTAATAAATACTTTTCATATCTATTTGCGTAAGTATACTTTGATAATTATGTTTCAGTTTGAAGAAATATGGTATAATAAAATTATGGGGTGTTCGTTCGCACCCAACCTTCATAGAATGGAAATATGTCACAAAGTTTAACAAGGTTATTTTAATATAGATCCATAGAATATTGTGATAAGTGTTTCAGTGTGAATAGGTATGGTATAATAAATTATGGTGTTTATCTATTTTATTTTCACGTTCATCATATTTTGCTTTGGTTTTGATACCCCCCAAATTCGAAGCTATCTCTTTACAACTCCTCCTTTTCATAACCTATCATACTTTCATAAATCAGAGTCCATTTTCTGTAGGCTGTTTTCGAACCCAGTCAACGACGGGTACTTTTGCTAGTATATATATATATATATATATATATATATATATATATATATATATATATATATAACGCCACAGGTAAACAAACATTGATTAACTTAGTATTTGTATAAGAAATCAAAGTATTACTTACGAAATTACCGTAAATTTCCGCATCAATTTGATTTGAATAAATTATAGAATATGCATAAACGGATGTAGGTACACTCATTTTTATTCCAGTATAGTTCAATTATTTATTCTCTACATGCGTATATATATAAAGCATACGTATATATATATATATATATATATATATATATATATATATATATATGTATATATATATGTGTGTGTGTGTGTGTGTATGGTTGATATTCATTGGATGCCTATGTAAAATCACTTGATGTCGTTTTATTTTCGTATCCTTTCTTTACGTCTTTTTACGAAATGACTTAATGGAAAGAAAATGTTATATATTTGCTTTTTATGTTTTCATATAGGTGCGACCAAACATAGTTTCAATAAACAGAATTATGTTCAATTGTTTGTCAATGTTCTCTTGATTCAGAACGAACAGGCGTCAATGTATAATGCTTAACAAAACCTGTTAGATGATGGGCGTCTTTAGTACAGATGTAAGTTATTTTATTCTGTGAAGATTATTAAAAAAAAATTAAAATGCAAAATCTCTACTGATTTTCACAACTGTAAACATAACCTTTGCAGTGTAAAAGCTACTTAATAAGAAAAAACATTACAGAATGTTCATAAAGTATTAATACTATCTTATAAATTGATTACAATTGCTTAAGAAGTGTTATCAAAATAACATATTTTACATATTAATAATCAGATGTCATGGAAATTTTAATAATATCATTTTTAATTTCAGAAATGAATTAAAAGTATTTATATGTAAAATCTTATTAGATTTGAATAACTTATACACTGTGCACTAAACGGATGTAGGTACACTCATTTTAATTCCAGTATAGTTCAACTATTTATTCTCTACATGCGCATACATAAAGCATATGTATATGCATATATATGTGTATATATGGTTGATATTCATTGGATGCGTATGTAAAATCACTGATTTCGTTTTATTTTCATATCCTTTCTCTCTTTTTGTCCAACCCACCATATAGTCTCGATCTGACACCATCAGACTTCCACTTTTTTGGATCTCTGAAAGACGCATTACGTGGGCAGTATTTCCCAAACAACAACGCCGTAATCGCAGTCGTGCAAAAATGCACCTCCTTAGCAAGTGCTGACTTTTACAATCGAGAAACCAAGGCTCTCGTTCATTACTGGCGAAAGAGCATTAAGAATGATAATGATTATGTAGAAAAAAGATTCTGGATCAGAAACTATCGTTTGTTTTAATGGTGCTCTAGTAGAGCTAAATATGTCTTTTATTATTTAAACTTCGAGTGAATGAACTTAGATTCCAGTCTACATAATTTCTATGATTTATGAAAATTTACCAACGACGTATAAAAAGATTACTTTTAAAATTAAACTTAATTAAATAAATGCATTGTCAAAATTAAAAAAAAAATGAACGAAATAATTCATTTATCTATCTATATATAAAACTGACATTGTTTATGTGTGCGTGTTAGGAAAGGTCTCTAGTAAACGACTTTGCCAATTACAGACTTGAAATTTGATATATATGATGATTCGAACCCGTGGAACAAAATTAATTTGATTTTTGCCCCGTAAAAATAGTTGTTAAAATAGCTTAATGTTTGGAAATTCGCAGGCATAAGTCTATAAATGGTACTACTTTACGCATGCACAAATATACATTTATACGTTAAACTGCGTTCATTTTTAAAATGTTGATAACCATCTGTCCTTAGGTCATATGATAGCGAATACCGCTTAAGAGCTAAATGTTTTGGTGTAAATTCAGCACCTGTATAACGTTTACAAAGTCGATATAGTTGATTTCAGCCCAGTTAGGAGATGGGTTCGTCGATTTCAGAGAGGCGACAGATATGTAAATGAAAAAGTGCCCTTCGGACGCCTTTGCACAGTGCAGTAACCACTCCCAACAAACACTTGCACCTTAACCAACTTGTCCGCGATTATCGGCGGATAATGGTAAATGAAATGCGTATAGAGTTGAAGTAAATGTACAACAAAGTGTATGCTAGGTATGTTCCGCGAATGCTCGCGCAGATCTAAAAGAATCACCGACAGGATGTCTGTTAAGACTTGTTGAATCAGGACGAAACCGAAGGTGATGGATTCTGGAACCGAATTATCACAGGATGTATTGTCATCACTATGAGCCAGAGTCGAAATGGCAGTCGATAGAATGGTACAACTCCCCCCCACCCCCACCCAATCAAAAATAAGTTCAAGACGTGGCATCTGCAGGCAAAGTAACGTGCGCTAGCTAGGACATGAAGGGTCGCATTCTCCTGGATTTCTCAAGGTTTATTGTTAACTTTGAATTTTACGTTGAAACGTTGACAAAGCTAAAGGCGCGGATTGCTTGTGAAAGATCAGAGAAAAGGGTAAAGATTGCATTTGCAACATGACAACGCCAGGCCACACACAAATTTGAAGACAGCGGAATGTGTGACAAATTTCGATTGAACGGTGCTATCTAACCCACCATATATTCTCGATCTGACACCATCAGACTTCCACTTGCTTGGATCTCTGAAAGACGCATTACGTGGACAGCATTTCTCAGACAAAAACGCCGTAATCACAGCCGTGAAAATATAGACCTCCTCAACAGGTGCTGCCGTGTACGATCGAGGAATCAAGGCTCTCGCTCATTGCTGGCAAAAGAGCATTGAACATAGTGATGATTATGTAGAAAAAAGATTCTGGATCACAATATATCCTTTGTTTTAATGGTACCACTCCTGTCTTCATAGCTCTTTAACTTTTGAATTAAAAAATAGGAGGCATTAATTTAAATTGTCATAAAAGTCAGTAGATACCACTGTTTTTTTATTGACTTTTTCGTGTTTGGAATTTCGCTATTATAGTGTAGTTGCAGCAATGAATTCTACATTTTTTTTTTAACCCGGGTAAAGCCTGTTACTTCTCCATTCAACTAGTATTATCCGATTTGTTTTGCTCTAATTGTCTTTTCGCTTCTAGTGCGCGCTCGAATACACTTATCGACTTTGACGGGGTTAAGACGGGACCAAGAGTTTAACTCCAAGATCGTTTATGCAAACGAAGATACGTTGTTTGCAAAGATGAGGTTATATAAGCCCGTCTTTGTGTATTTGCTGGATACATCAAAGCAGACAAGACAATTTCCTACAATGTTGGATTTGGCCAGATTAAACAAAGCATACACCGAGGGAGAGTAGATTCTGAAAAGATCTGAAGTAGGAGTTAAAATCACAGCAAACAAGGTCTTCACCTTCACAGTAGGGGACTGGAAAAGAAATGAGCGAGTAGATTGACTAGAATATATACGAGGATCCTTCGCAAACCAAGGCTTCCTATTTTTTGGTCCCCAATCTAAAACATTGAAGAGCTACGAAAACGGGAGTGGTATCATTAAAACGATCAACCTTTTGTACGCAAGAATTTATTTTTCTACATAGTGCACACCATTCACAATGCACTTTTGACGTCTTCTTTTGACAATCACGTCTGTGTCGCCATTCTAATACCGAAAGCCTATCTATACCGAATGGAGGAACTCAATGATGCATCTCTGATGCATGTTCATGATGACAGAGGTTGATATGTTAGAGTTTCCCACTGTCAATATCCGCAACAGAAAGATTACATTTTTAGTTCATCAATCAGTGCAGTTATCATAACAATGCCAGTTGCAATCCTTCGCTCCGATCCATTCAGGCGAAATAAAATAGGCGCCATTACTTTTGGAACGTACCACGTATATATATATATATATATATATATATATATATATATATATATATATATATATATATATATATATATGTATATATATATATATATATATATATATATATATATATATATATATATATATATAATTAATATAATAATTATTAAATACTTACAAACACTAGTGTTTCATTCTTCCGGAAATTATCAGTGCAAGGTGTCACGATTAACACCGGCCAATAGATTCAAAACCAGCAACAGAAGCCATCTCTGACTCTATTAGGAAGGACTTAATCCAATTGGCCACCGTCAACCACGAGAAATACTGTTGAAATTTAAACATTTATTTTTAAATGTTTTTAACGTCTGTCAGAGTGATATATATATATATATATATATGTGTGTGTGTGTGTATGTATGTGTGTGTGTGTGTACATACTCTCACAAATGAAATGAATCTATAGTTCCTGCCAACTTTCAACAAGAACTGAAATGTACAATATGTGGCAGATTTCTTCTGCCTAAAACTGGTTTGGTGAACTACATAAAATCCAACAATGTTAGACAAAACCAACAAATTACTGTGGATGTAATGTCACCACAGTAATGTTGTAATATCTGTTGACTAGTCTGTAAATCTGCAAGCGATTAGACACGACACTCAAAATTGCATAGTATAGTCCTTCTACAAGAACCAGCAAATATTGGCTAATTCCTCTTCCACATCTGTGATCGATTATGCAAGATTGTAGCTAAGCAGAAGAGCCATCTACGTGTACGTGGATCCCCGAAATCAACCTTAAGAAATGGAACGCTTCTGATAAGAAGTAGCAATCATTATATATATATATATATGTATATATATAAATTAATAATTACTACGTGCATAAAAGTAAGTCATCTATATACATGCATATTTCAGAGTTTACTCTTCATCAGTATAGCTAGACTTTTATTGACAAGGATAGAACCTACAATGGCTCGATAAGTAGTCTGGCGTTTTACCACGGGACCACCGCTAGGTGTATCAGAATTTTTGTATGAATTTTTGACACCCTTAACACGAAACTGCGAATAAAATATAAAAATCTCGTAAATTCTCTTTTAAATGTGGGTTGATTATTTTCTTTATGGATTATACTTCCAAAATAAGCTATTAAAGTTGTATAAGAAGTAATAGAAATATTATTTTTTTATTTTTTAAAAAACTGTAATGAAATTAATTGAATTTTACGAGTTTAGTATTTTTCAATTTTTAAACTTTAAAAATCTATCAAATTTTTCTATTGATTCTATTTTTACGATATTTCAGTGTAAATGTGAAATTTTATGCTCTTTCCAATAAACCGAATATAATATTTTAGACAAACGTTTTTTTAATTCACGCCCCCCATTTTGAAATGTCTATTAAAAAGTAAATAATTAATTTACTCACCAAAGTTTTATATATCACAAATTGAAGATAAATGATCAATAATAATATATTGAAATTTAAAACAAAAAAAAAATGTTTTTTTAGAAATTTACCTGGAAAGTCCGAAGCTTAAAACCTTTTTTTAAAACTACGTTTTTTTTGTTTTTTTTTAAATGAAACCTTGGTCCTTCCTCCTTTAATTAAAAAAAATAAAGTTTGAATTACATTTTTCAAGTAGTAATAAGTTTGGAAAGACAGGGGGTCGAATTAATTCACGCCCAACCCCATTTTGAAATGTCTATTAAAAAGTAAATAATTAATTTACTCACCAAAGTTTTATATATCAAAAATTGAAGATAAAAGATCAATTAATAATATATTCAAATTTAAAATAAAAAAGAAGTGTTTTTTTAGAAATTTACCTGTAAAGTCCGAAGTTTAAAACCTCTTTGTTTTAATCACGTTTTTTTTTTTTTTAATGAAACCTTGGCCCTTGCTCCTTTAATTGAAAGAAATATATAATTACATTTTTCGAGTAGTTATAAGCGTGGAAAGACAGGGGGTCAAATTATCCAATATTTTTCACGAAGTTTCTGACACACCTCCCGGCCCTTGCCAATTTTATGCACGGTTTTTATCGCTTATAAATGTAAGATTGTTGAATTTTTCAAATTTATTTTTTATTAGCGATTAACTTCTTTCTTATTATTTCGCTGCCTGAACGTTTCTATTATAAGAAAGGAGTTATTTGCCTTTAGTTACATTTTTCTTCCCCCAAAAGTATATATACTTCTGTTAAGAAGTAGCAATCATTATATATATATATAAAAAAAAATATATATATATGTATATATAAATATATGAACAAGCAGTTAATAAAATATGTTAAAAATACTTTGAAATGAGTTAAAAACATATTTAATCTGAAAAGGAAACACTACATAAATAGATAATCCTTAATCCGCGGAGTTTCGAAGAAATACTTTCCTTCTCATCAGAGGGGAGGAATTAGCAAAATGCGGGGTCGGATTTTTCATGCAGAAGTATTTGATGAAACAACAAGTAAGTCAAAGATCTTACTTGTAAACAAAAAAAGTGAAGCAGAAGGAATATGAAGAAAAAGGTGATTACACATGAATGGATAGTCTGGTGGAAGATAAAAAATCCAGTGACGGTAAAATCCAAATGTAAAACTTCAAGAAAGTTAAAAGAATTTCCATTTGTACAAGTAAAATCCAAGGAAATCCCGTAATTGGAAGAAGATGATCCATAATAATCCAAAGGCAGAAATCCATGGAATAATTTACAAAAATGTGTACAAGGAAAAAAGAAAAGATTCTAATAACATTAATAAATGAAAAATAAGATATGCTTTTCACTCTACTACTAGACATAAATATAAATAAGAACGATCAGGGAAGAGAAAGAGGAGAGAGAAAAAATAAGCTCTATTTGGTTTTATCGAGCTTTTACATCTGGCTGAGACAATATTATAAATATTAATTCTTTAATATTTATAATATACTTTAATTTTACCATCTTGGATCATTTTGGTAAATTTAATTGTAATTTTTATTTTATATATAAATATATATGTATATATAAATACATATATATGCATATATAAATATATATATATGTATATATATATATATAAGGAGGCATATTTGGGGGAAAACAAGGATAAAAAGTGCTCAATACGATAGTAGAGCTAATATATCTTTTTTTATTATTTAAACTTCGAGTGAGTTAACTTAAATAATTGCAAGTTTTTTTTATTAGACGGGATAAAGATTTTCCGTCTATATCATCAGATGATTAAAGTTAAAAGGAAAATCTTTATCCCGTCTAATTAGGTCCTGTTTCTTAGTGTCCGAATGAAATGAAACTTTGGTCATAACTGGTTTATTATATTCAAAACATCACATCGAAACACTGCGGTCTTTGGCCTTTTTTCTCTGTTCTAAAGCATATGTTATAGATGGCCTCCATTTAGTTTTTTTTTTTGGCTCACCCTGTATGTATGTATATATATATATATATATATATATATATATATATATATATATATATATATATATATATATATATATATATATAGAGAGAGAGAGAGAGAGAGAGAGAGAGAGAGAGCGAGAGAGAGACTAAGTGACAGAAACAGAGAGACGGGCACAGAGACAAAGGGAGGGATAAGGACAGAGACAGATAGAGTGCATGATAGATTAATATATATGTAGGGTGGATATTGATAGTTGTAGTCATTATGACGTTAGAGATATATCGAGACGAGAGTTATTAAGCATCAGTCAGTACTAAAATGAGTGAATATCATGTGTTGCATGTGCTCCCCGCTTTTCTCGGCATTGTTTCTAGTCGCCCTGAACTTCTTTTTGTCATTGGAATCAAGCAGTGCCGACGCAGGAGAAAAGTTGCGCAACCCTTGCTTCACAATTCAACGCGTATCATCTATCCTCCCTCTAAGATGATCAGGTGATCCTCATCGTTCCGACGGACGAACATAAATTACCAGAGGAACTACCAAAAATGATATTTCCATCTAAGATTTTATCAAATATTCTTGATACACTTACTGCGAAAAGATTTTCTTAAGACTTCGCAAACACCAGCCTTTTTGTCATACTGTTAGGACACGACATATCAAGGCCGAGGATCATTCGAGGACAAGAGTTAATGAGATTGAAACACTGTCAGACGAAAGATAAGGAACAATCAATGGTATGAACTAGGTTTGTTGTTGTTTGATATTAAAACGACCACGTTGTAACTTGCAGTGAAGCAATCCTTTGGTAATGTGATTCCCGAACAGGCATCCTTTGTAAAGAAGTTCTTGCCATAGAAATTTTCCCTGGCGTTGAGAACTTGGAAGGAGAAAAGAAAAAATTTTCGGTTGTGGTAAGTAACGAATCAAATAAAGTTAGTTTAAAGTGGTAATTCCTAAGAGCACTTCCGTTACTTTAATAGCTATGCTGAATTCTAAATGACACTAAAAAACCGAGTTTCTTAAACAATGAACAGGTAAATGTTCGTATCGTTTCATAACTACGAAAGAGCGTACATCGTACACTTCAGAATATTTTATTAAAAAAATTATTTATATTTATTTGCATTTTCTGCACACTTACCTTATTCGCACGAAAATAAAAATGAGATTCTATAATGGACATCAATTAAATCATCCTGAAACGGTGTCTTGAAAATGAATAAAAAATGTTGGACTAGGGGGATTGGTATCGCCCGTAAATGTAACATAAAATGAACACCTATTACCAGATCAGATAGCGTTTTTAAGGACCAGTAAACTATTCTTTTAAATCTTGTCAAATTTTGGGGTGTGGTTTGTGATACAAATATAAATTCGAAAAAGGTTATAAATCAAATAAGTGTATATAGTTTTAGGACAAACTAGAGTTTTAACGATTTCAAAAACCCTAAAGTATTTTTAACACAAAAGCCAATTAGTTTCTTTTTTTCTATATTGACACCTAGATTGACATTTTTCATATGATAGTCGAACAAAAATCTTAACTATACATAACTATTAACAATTATTCAGGACCGTTAAAAGTAAACTTCACTATTTTTGTCTTTTTGTCCACCAACCTGTATTATGAATGAATAATTATCACGCCTGGTTTTATTCAGTTTTCATCATAAATGAAATCTGTGCAATTTCTGTCAACTCCTTTTCAAAATATTAAATTAAATATATACATACGAAATGTATCTCGTTGGTTAGAAAATATATTTAGTTATGAAAGTAACGAACTTATGTGGTTAATTTTTTAGATAATAATAATAATAATAATAATAATAATAATAATAATAATAATAATAATAATAATAATAATAATAATAATAATAATAATGATTAGCAGAATCCGTGGAAAATCCACAGTAGTAGAAAACATCATCACATAAGCAAAGAATGTCCTTCAATAGAACAATCAGTGTAATATTAGTTCAGACCAGACCGCGAATTAAAAAATAAATAGTTCTCTAGCGAAATATGGAGACCTGCTTGATATATATTATTATAAGAAATAGAACTATAGCAAGGCGTCACTTTTTTCTAGAGATAATAATTTAATCAAAGTGACTTTAAATCAGTTAGTAATAACTATGCCAAAATTTTCTCTTTGTAATCTGATGGCATGTAAGTAATAAAATTTGATAGAAATATGTTACATATCAACTTTTGCAGTTTTTTTATAGTGGTAAGAAAATGGAATGAATCAGTAAAGAGTGCGATTTATGCGATTTAGTTAAAGAAAAAATGAAAGTGTAGAATGTTGGCAGATGATATGGCAACATATGCAAATATTTATATTTTATCAGATAAATATTCTTTATACATTATGAAATTGAATGTTTGAATTTGTTAGATAAAAAAGTGTTTTTTAGATCGTAAATTACTTCAGCTATTTCCGGAACTAACTCCTTATAGCAACTCTCTCTTTAAATATATATGAAATAATGTTAGCGAACGACTGTTCTATATTCGTTGAATGCCATTATGCTTTTTGTTTATTCCCGTAGATCGAGCATGTGAAAGAACTAATTTGGAATAGCGAATCAGTTGAATGTGATTGTAAATTCTTCTAACACCCTGTGCGCATAAATATTAAAAGAGAAGTTGTCAAGCTAGAAAAAATGAAAAAAAAAAAAAAATTATAAAAGCAAATAAAATAAATAAAATATACAAATAAAATGAACGCATATTTTTCCCCCAAAACACGAATAAAGCCTTATTCTAAATGGCCGCAGAAACATATTTGCATCTGTAGTTTTTGGAAAGAAAAATTTATTCGTCAATGAAATATAAAGATTGTATGGTAAATTAAATTAAACATTTTAATTCATCAAAAATGTCCTTGTATCGACTGCAAAATCTTTATTGAGTTTACATATACCAGACGATAATCAGAAAATGTTTTCTCAGTATGCGTTATAAGAGTTTCTAAGTTTATTGTTTCTTACGATTGTCTGAGAATATATTTACTTGATTTTGCCTTTTGTGCTCGTTCAATATTTTGTTGTAAAACATTTCCTGTAATGGCAGAACATTTATTTTCATTGTGAAGTTTATGTTCTTTTTACGGAAATCAGTCGAGACAAGACATGAAGCCACTTGACGTAAGGAGCTTACAAGAACGCAGGATGAATATAGCAAACATAGGAGATGCGTATTGACTTTAGCATGAAAAAAAAAGACCAAGGCTTCAGTTAGAAAGAAAACACTGAGCAGGAATAGAGTTCTACAAGCCCGCAGTTCTTGAAAAGAAGCTACTCGAATAGGAAGCTGTATCGCAATGAGGTCTTAAAACAACAAATTGATGAAGACCACTAGACCATCGAGTCAAACGAGCTGGAACAAAGGAAGCAAAGGAATAAATCAGACAATTCTGAAAAAACATAATCGATTTTTATTTTATTTATTGCGGACTTATTATCTTTAGCTTTTTAGTTGTTGTTTCACGACGTTTCGTTCAACTATCATTTTGGCCTTTGTTAGGCGATTCTAGGTGAGCATTGTCTGAAGATAGCGCTTATAATCCTACCCAAAGCCGGGCAGAGGCTTAGTTTGTGAGACGGCAACAAATATTGAAAGTAGTAATTGCTGAAGATCCAGTAAGGAGATTCAGAGTTCTTATCCCGTCCCAGTTACCACCTGACGAAGGCCAGAGGAATAGTTGGCCGAAACGTCGTGAAACAACAACTAAAAAGATGAGGATAATAGTCCGCAATAAACAAATAAAAATGAATAAATAATAGTTATCTCAATAAGCATTCCAATTAATTAAATAATACATACCATAATATTTTAGAGAAATGACTGAGACTAGCAACATCACGTCTACGAGAAGGATGTTGCAGCAAAGAAGAAATAGTGAATCCAATAAAACTAGAGATACGTTTCTGCAATTTGTCAAGAAATTTTCAAATAAAACAAAGATTCAGCAGACCATATATGACAACAGTACTAACAACATGGTCTGATAGTAGAGTTGTAGAAATGGAGGATTGCTTTGTCTGTGAGAAAGTGTTTATAGCGATTATACGAGAACCGATTATACGAGAAACATAAAAAACACTAAATTTATGAACCTCTAGAAAGATTTGATGAGAAAAAAAGCCCGAGAAGTGTCAGAGCCGATCAAGACTCTCCTACGCCGACGATTAATTGTGAATGATGATTTTCTATAAAGATATTCAGTCACTTCTGACGTCAATAACATCAAATCGAAGGTACTGCATTCAAAATATTAAACTGGAAAATAATAAAAAATAGCGGAAAATTTGTATTAATATAATTTTTACATGGTTGTAATTTTGAATAATGGGTCAAGAATTTCTGAAATCGATAAGGAAATCGGATCAAATGTTCTAATTGCAAATATCTAAAATGATTTACTCTTAAGCCAACCGTGATGTTGTGATAGATACACACGATAACTTTGGTTTATCTCCCTCTCGCCCTCTCTCTCTTTTCTCTCTCTCTTTCTCTCTCTCTCTCTCTCTCTCTATATATATATATATATATATATATATATATATAGTAGTAGTAAGTTATACATAGCTAGTGCTAGGTAGTAAGTTATAAAAATATATATGGCAATTAAGCTACACAGAATGTTCCGCGTTTCATCCACGCTAGGATTCAAATAAAAATGCATAAGCCTGACGAATCCTAGCGTGGATGAAACGCGGAACAAGCTTATGATTAGGCCTGACGAATCCTAGCGTAGATGAAACACGGAACATTCTGTGTAGCTTAATTGCCATATATATTTTTATAACTTACTACCTAACTCTAGCTATGTATTGAGCACTGTTGAAATAAATACTTAAAGTTTATGCATAAAATAATAATTTCGCATATTAATTTTAGCATCAGTCGCAAAAGAATAAGAATAATTTCAACTCGGTTTTTCTTAATAACAGCGACATTTATTTCCTCATTTTTACAGCACATGATCTATATATGTATGTGTGCGTGTGTGAGGATGTGTCCGTTCAGTTTTAAATATTTTGATCTGAAAAAAATTTTTTTAGGAAACGAGTAATTAGGAAGAAGTTTTAATGTTCGTCTTTTACTGGGAAAATTTAGCTCTTCTGGCTATAATAAACACATTATAAGCGGTTAAGAAAGCATATTGTTGTCTAAATAAAAGGAAAAGTGTAATTGAATGCAGATTAAACAAGTGAGAAGTAAAATGAAGTTTTTTAAACAACAAATTGGGATGATCTATGTATGTATGTATGTATATATATATATATATATATGCAGATATATATATATATGCAGATATCTATACATATATATATATACAGATATATCTGTATATATATACAGATATATATACAAATATATATATATACAGATATATATGTATATATATACAGATATATATATATATATATATACATATATATATACAGATATATATATACAGATATATATATATATACAGATATATATATATATATACAGATATATATATATACAGATATATATATATACAGATATATATATACAGATATATATATATACATATATATATATACAGATATATATATATATATACAGATATATATATATATATATACAGATACATATATACAGATATATAGATATACACAGATATATATATATATACAGATATATATATATACAGATATATATACAGATAAATTTACAGATAGATATATACAGATATATATATATATACAGATATATATATATATACAGATATATATACAGATAAATATATATATACAGATATATATATATATATATATATATACAGATAAATATTTACATACAGATATATATATATATATACATAAATATATATACAGATGTATATACATATATATATATATACAGATATGTATATACAGATATATATACAGATATATATATATATACAGATATATATACATACACACACACACACACACATATATATATATATATATATATGTATTCAGTTTTCTATGATTTATATATATTTTAGTGCCCTAAATCTATATCAATTTTCCTTTATTATTCACTTGGTCCCGAACACTATTTGCTTAAAAGGTCGAAAAATGTGTAACGAGTCGGTGGTCGACATAAAATGGAAACAATAATAATATAAAGGGTGATCAAGTACAGCTTAATAAAAAGACGTCTATTTGAAATAGTCATTTTATTGTGGAAGAATTGACGTTATATTTCCATCGCGAATGAGCTATATTATAAAGCAATTACAAAGAATAGCAACAAGAAAAAAAAAAAAAACGGTGACCGAATTTAATCCATCAGTCAAACATATGCATCTTTTACATTGGGAAAGGGTAAACGAAGCTAGCGTTGATGCACTTGCGTCGAATTCAGCTGACTTATATATTAGTGGCCTGACAAGGCCAGAGAGGAGACAATCAAGGAAAATCCTAAGCAAAATTCATCTCAAAACGGCAAAACTAAAACTGGCTTTATATACAAATGAAGGCAGATTTGGGCATATATTATTGGTTTTAAAATATAGATTATTTGTATAATTGGTTTGAAAAAATAGATTATAATACTATTTTATGGTTAAAATTTTATGAGAATTAGAAAAAATTATTTTACCAATTGTCATAAAATTTAACCATAAAATAGTATTATAATCTTCCAAAAGCCAGCAAATGTTCATGTGGTTTCATCCAATAGAACTAAAGATATTAGCATTTCAATATTCAATTTGAATCATATATATGGAACTCATTTGTTTTAAAATCAAGTTTATCTACCACTTTCTAGCAATTTTAATGACTAAAACAAAAATAAAAAAAAACAATTTCATGGGTGAATGAGAAGGTATGCAGAGCGTTTCTGAGAGTACTAAATTAAATAGGTAGGCCCCAAGAGCCCTACTAAAATTAATATTTAGCCCTCCCTTCCTGTAAGTGAAATTATTTTTTTCAAGTGAGCAGTGCAGACTAAAATCCAGAAGCTCCCCAGAGCGTTACTAAAAGCACTATATAAAATTTCAGAGGCCTAAGGTACAGGTTTTTTTTTAATTTATAATTTTTAAAGTGCACATTTATAAACTTTACAAATTAAGGTAGAAAAAAATTAAATAGAACTTTTTCTAAGAATTACTTAAGAATTATTTTATGTTATATGTATTTGTTGGGCATTAAAAATTAGTTGAAAATTATATACAGGGTTATTCAAAAATCAAGAGACTTTATTCAAAAATCAAGAGACTTTATTCAAAAATATAAATACTTTATTCAAAAATAAAGAGACTTTATTAAAAAATATAAAGACTTTATTAAAAAATCAAGAGACTTTATTAAAAAATATAAAGACTTTTTCAGATATAAAAAAAAATATTTTTAAATTTTACCCTTAATGGTAGAATCAAATCAAGGTATGGAGAACAATATGAACTCGGATGGTTCTGCTAACAAGAAACCCAGAGTAATGATGAATGAATCTCTTTTTGAGTTAATAATAAGGCTTGTTGGGCAAAATGTACCTGCAACGGAAATTATGCAGATGACAGGACAGAGCAAGTCTACTGTGTATAAAGCAGTTTCAAAGATAAGAGAAAATCCAGATTCCTCTTATTCTGAGAATTATGGAAAATCAGGGCGACCTACAACACAGCTTCCTGACTTGGTAAACAAGGTTAAAAATATTATTAATGAAGACCAGTCGTTAACTCAAAAAGGGATTCAAACAAAGTTTGAAGAAAAATTTGGATTTACCCCGAATCAAACCTCCGTTTGCAAACTTTTGAAGGAAGCGGGGCTAACAAGAAAAAGGCTGAAGAGGAAGGCAGCTGTCGTTAACACGAATAATCACCATGAAAAAATGAGAGAATACGCCAGGGCTTTTGTGGGATATCGAAACCGCGAAGTTTTGTTTCTGGATGAAACAGGCTTTAATTTGCACACATCCAAAAATTATGGATATTCGCAAATTGGTGTAAGCCCAGTTACTTATGTGCCACCTTCTAAAGGACAAAACCTATCAGCCTGCTGTATTATTTCACAGTTCAGCTTATCCTATTACAAACTGATTGATGGATCGTTTAATGGGGAGAGGTTTCTTGAGTTTCTCGTTGGGGCTGTTAATGAGGGTGTTTTAAGGAGAAATGTAGTCTTAGTAATGGATAACGCCCCAATCCACAAGACAATTGTTGTTAAAGAGTTTTTAGAATCTCACCAGATTGAAGTTGTATATCTTCCCCCTACAGCCCTGACCTTAACCCTATAGAATTTTTTTTTAGTATGGTTAAGTCTAGATACTCGGCCATAAGACCTCGTGCTGTTACTAGGGAAGAATTAAAAATTAATGTTGGTAATGTTTTGGAAAACTTAAATGGGGAGGATGTGCAAATTTTTGAAAATCTCATAAGAAAAATGTGGGACCTAATCTACCAAGTAATAACAGGTGTTGAATAAATGAAATTATAAAGTCTCTTGATTTTTGAATAAAGTCTCTTGGTTTTTGAATAAAGTCTTTATATTTTTGAATAAAGTCTTTATATTTTTGAATAAAGTCTCTTGGTTTTTGAATAAAGTCACTTAGTTTTTGATATAAGTCTTTATATTTTTGAATAAAGTCTCTTGGTTTTTTAATAAAGTCTCTTGATTTTTGAATAACCTTGTATCTATATCATTAATTGCTAAATAATAGATAAATTCTGTATTTTTAAGTGCAACAAAATATACATGCGATGAATCAAAAGTAAGTTTTAGATACAATTTGAATTATATTTTCATACCTTACTTTGTAAAGTTTATAAATTAAAAATAAATAATAATAAATAATACATGTAAATATTGATAAATTTTACATTAAATCTTCTACCTTACTTTTGAAATGTTACAGAAATGCATGAAATGATCTTCTAATGTGTATCTGGTGTTAAGATTATGTTTTGCTTGATATTTGTACTTTAAATTAAAGTTTAATTTGATTTTCCATGCCTGTAAAAATTGACATTATTTTTATTTCAATATTCTACTTGGTTGAGAAAGTAATTTTTTTTGAAAAGTAAAAAAGAATACCATAAAAACATAATGTAAAAAAGAATCCCATATAAAACAAAGTAAATAAAAATACCATTTGAAACATACAGTAAAAAAGAATACCATATAAAAATAATGTATAAAAAATACCGTATAAAACATTAAATAAAAGAAATACCATAAAATAAAAGAAATACCATATAAAAATAAAATTAAAAAAACCATATGAAACATAAAATGAAAAGAATTACCATATAAAACATAAAATAAAAAGAATACCATTTAAAACATGATGTAAAAAAATACTATATATAACATAAAGTAAAAAAGAATACCATATAAAATATAATGTAAAAAAATACCATATAAACAGGAAAAAGAATACTAAAAAACATAAAGTAAAAAGAATGCCATATAAAACATCAAGTAAAAAAAACCAAACATATAAAGTAAAAATGAATACCATACAAAATATAAAATAAAAAATACCATATAAAATATAATGTAACAAAGAATACCATATAAAAAATTAGGTAAGTAAAAATACCATAAAACATAAAGTAAAAAAGAATATCAAAAACATAAAGTAAAGAAAATCATACAGTATAATGTAAAAAATATCATATAAAATATAATGTAAAAAAGAATACCATATAAAACATAAAGTAAAAAAGAATATCATATAAAATATAAAGTAAAAAATATCATATAAAACATAAAGTAAAAAAAAATATCATATAAAATATAAAGTAAAAAAATTATCATATAAAATATAAAGTAAAAAAGAATATAATATAAAACATAAAGTAAAAAAGAATATCATATAAAACATAAAGTAAAAAAAAATATCATATAAAATATAAAGTAAAAAAAAATCATATAAAACATAAAGTAAAAAAATATCATATAAAACATAAAGTAAAAAATTTATCATATAAAACATAAAGTAAAAAAATATCATATAAAATATAATGTAAAAAAGAATACCATAAAAAATATAAAGTAAAAAAAGAATATAATATAAAATATAAAGTAAAAAAAAGAATATCATATAAAATATAAAGTAAAAAAGAATATCATATAAAATATAAAGTAAAAAAGAATAACATATAAAATATAAAGTAAAAAAAAGAATATCATATAAAACATAAAGTAAAAAAGAATATCATATAAAATATAAAGTAAAAAAAAATACCATATAAAACATAAAGTAAAAAAGAATATATAAAACATAAAGTAAAAAAGAATACCATATAAAACATAAAGTAAAAAAGAATACCATATAAAACATAAAGTAAAAAAGAATACCATATAAAACATAAAGTAAAAAAGAATACCATATAAAACATAAAGTAAAAAAGAATACTATATAAAACATAAAGTAAAAAAGAATACCATATAAAACATAAAGTAAAAAAGAATACCATATAAAACATAATGTAAAAAAGAATAACATATAAAACATAAAGTAAAAAAGAATACCATATAAAACATAAAGTAAAAAAGAATACCATATAAAACATAAAGTAAAAAAGAATAACATATAAAACATAAAGTAAAAAAGAATACCATATAAAACATAAAGTAAAAAAGAATACCATATAAAACATAAAGTAAAAAAGAATACCATATAAAACATAAAGTAAAAAAGAATACTATATAAAACATAATGTAAAAAAGAAAAACATATAATCACACATACTCTTCTGACTTTTCACCTCTTTTCTGTAGTTCTATCGCTCCATCTTTAAATTCTTACTCTCTCTCTCTCTCTCTCAGCTTTCATTGCAAGAAATCCATATTATTTGAATTCTTCAAATTTCTAATTCTAATTTTGAGTGTTATTTCCACAACGTTTGGGTTAATGTAAACTCCAACCTTCTTCATTTGAATCTGATCGAACTCGGAAAAGTTTCTGACGAACTCGAGAATTTGGACGGAATATCGAACGGAACATTTTATTAATTTTACGGGAGTAACATGATATTATTCCATCAGCCATAACTGGACAGAGGTCCTAAGTAATTCGGAATTGTATTTTTCGGTCGCCCATACGAAGAACTGAAAAAGGTCAGACTTTACATCGAATGGAACGTTGTGAAAATCACACTCAAGATGAGAACAGTAGTTCGAAGAATCCAAATAATACGAATAAACAATCGTTATCTAAAAATTCAGAAACGTAACTTACAAGAAATGTTTTTCTAACTTGTATGTGTGTGACTGACCACGTAAATGTTATTTAGGACTTAAAGTTTTGTTTGTGTGTTCCAAGCGTCTGCCCACCCTTTTAAGGGGGAGGCGAATTTATCACCTGTTAATTGAGGTGAGAGTGTTAAATGTGGATATTTACTTTTCTCGGATGTGTGGCGACTGCCCCAGAATATTAAGACACACCTGAGAAAGTACGCGCTTCTTCGAATGCACTCGCTGACACCTACCATCTAACTTGCGTACTTCGAAGTAATCAAGACTTATTTGCACTTGTACCGAAAGAATTCTTTTGGAAGGACGTAAATTAGTCAAGACAAGTAAAGTACGTTTTTACAAACTTTTTCACTTAAAACATTTTTCACTTAAAACTTTTTCACTTAACACAATAAAACGCACTTATGAACATTATAATCTTATATATATTTTCTTTCAGAATGTGAGAGATGATATGATTATTTCTAGTTAAACAACGTCGCGCTAATACAAGCTATGAAAGCCAAGAAACTGGAAATCTCAGACTCGAATTTCGCTCTCATTTTGGCTCATCTGTTGAATACATCCGAACTCGGGATTCAACTTCAAAGTCTCTTTTGCGCGAGGCGAGCACTCTGCCACTTGAGTAACCGTGTCACGCACAAGAAAATCTATTAGCTCATACACAGACCAAGCAAACCACGACGAATCCGACTCTTAAATGTACCTACTTCGGTTTCTAATCCCAAGTTCAGATGTGTTCAACTTATGCGTCTACATGAGGGCCAAACTCGAAAATTGGACTTCCGGTTTGTTGTCTTTCATGGCTTGTGTGAACTGGGCTTTGTAAACGTTCAGCAGGTGCTATTTACTGTTGAACGTAATGTTATGACGTATCTTTGCTTCTGAGACTCTAACAAAGAGAGGAATTGCTGTCTTAGAGTCTAACACTGTCAATATCTGCAACAGATAAATGAAATTTTCAGGTAAGTAAAATAAAGACTTTAAAATGTAATCACGCGATAGAAGTGCAGTCCGAAACGAGATAACGCTCGAGATCACGTGAGAGAGTGGATGAATTTCGAGATCAAGTTAGAAAAGGCGATCCCATGGATGACATCGCGGCTGTAAAAATGATAAAATAAAAAGCAAGTTAAAGTTCTTTTCTATTCTTTGTAAGCTTTGCGATTTAAAATTACATGTTGGTTCCCGGAGAATGTTACACTTCCAAGTTATAAATGCATAAGTTCAGTTATCATAACAATCCAATTTGCAATCATCTTTGATCCATTCGAGTGGAATAAAAATAGGAGGCGTTACTTTTGGAACGCCCCTCGTAGCATAGACATATACGGTAAGACATTTTGATACTAGTGCGGTTTTATCAATCAGACAAAACCGACTTTCGCCGACGGACAATTGCGTAAACAGCTGGAGAAGGTCGAATGAAAATGAACAGGCGACAAAATAAAAATGACGCAGCGTTTCAAAAGAAAAAAAAACAAATAAACAGAAACAACATTAAAAACAAGAAAACTACTCACAGTATGTTTATTTTTATGCAAAATGTATATATTTTAAGGAAAAATTAAGTGAACAATATTAAGATATTTTGGTACTTGTCCAATAAAACCCAATCGTTTTTTACTCTAACATAATCCTTTGTATACTTACCATAACCTAATTTTATTGCCTTTGGAAACAGTTATTTGTTTACTATTTTGTTTTTTTACTCAGTTTTTTTTTTGTTATAAATGATTGAAAACCGCCTATTAACGATTTAATAAATTTAGAACTTAGCTTGTCTGCTTTTCTCGCCTTCTGATTGGAAAAGGACTTCGGCATTTAAATAAACAGTCGGAAAATAAAAACGCCATACGAAAAGTCTGTTTTATTTTTCTGGTCCTAAAGCTGTACTAGCACCACAATCTTGAATGTTGCATCACTTACATCTCTATAGAGACATATTTCTGTATTTCTCTGAAGAACATCACTACATAATGTCATCAGCTATAGTCAAACACATGATTATAGTCAAGATTCTTTTTGACTTATGGTTTCAGTTTTCCCTTTGGCTAAATAATTAGACATGTTCAAGCGGGAAAAGGCTATTCTTAACATGGGAAGAGGGGGGGGCTTTCACGTTATTTGAGAGGAAAATAATCATTAATCAGAAGGAGCAATATCTTGATTGTCAAAGTCGTTTCGAAATCAAAACGAACAGATAATCTTGACTATAACTAAAACATTTTATTACTCAAGAGGATGAACGGCACAATCACGTTGACACATTGGTTTTCGTTAGATCACTGAACTTAAGCAAATTTGTCCCTGGTCTGTAGAGATGGACGATGACTTGGAAATACTAAGTGTGTACATGTGTTTGTGTGTGTGGAAGGACGTCAACATCTGCCTACAAAAAACTGTAAAGCGTAACATCGTCATCTCTTCTGATCTGGATATACATTCGCTTGGGACCGCTTGTGAATTTAATATGAACTAGAAATTTCTGCTTTCGGAGGAAGTCTGGCTAACTCAATTTTGATGAATGCCGCTTTGTTTCATGTTTTCATACCATTAAGTATTTGTACAAAAATCGTTACGCTGATATTTCTGTCGTTGCAAAAATACACAAATAGCTTTATAGCCTTGCACGATGTGATCCAAAACAGTATTAATCAGCATTCGTATAGTCTAAACCTAACCCTAATACTAACTCTAAATTTGATCTTAACCAAACCATAAATATTATTCATAACCCGATTTATGTCTTATTATGACCTACAAAAATAGATCAAATGCATGTGTGCGCACTACGCATGGCCGTTGGAGGTATTTTTTCAATAAAATGACCAGTTTACTAAACATGGTATTAACATATATTAATAAAAGTGGGGTTACTTACCGTGGGCGAGCTAATAATACTGCGGGATAACTATACTCTTGCAAGGACGGACTAGAATCAAATTATCGGTTCTGTTATCAATCAGATGGCGAATGATCCTTCTTGACTGGGGATATTTACATTTTCGTCCCACCCAGAATGCCACTTTTTAGAGAGCTAGATATTCTTTACATAAATAGCTGATCTTGTTTCTAACTTTGCCCTGATTAGGGGCGGTGTCTAAAAATAATTACATTAGTCAAAAACAGACTTTGAAGTATTGAGTGTAAATGTAAAATTGTGATTAGCTGACCAACCAACAGTAAAACGTGATTGCGCATCTTACGAAAAGAACTTTAACAAGCAAATAAATAAATAAATAAATAAATAAATAAATAAATAAGCTTTTAAAAAACTTTTAATAGCTGAAAATTTCTTTTAAAAAAGATGAAAAATTAAAAAAAAGGTTTAAAAAGCTTAAACAAAAGTTTAAAAGAAAAATCTTTACAAAAAGAAGTTGGTACTTTTCCAGTTCACAATCCAATCGCTGGAAACTCTGTTGGAATCTTCAGGCAAGTTACATAGGCAGCTGGAAGATGCCGAAGCGAAAATTGTCACACGATTAATTCAAAGCACGGCGTCTTCTCTTCCATGTTAAGAATGGCTTCCTATTTAAAAAGACATTCTTAACATGGAGAAACGGGTGGATTTCACGTTCGTATGGTGTGTTTCGGTTTAATATTTTTTTCAGGTTATTAATTTTTTTAACTCGTCCTACTCTGACAGCTAATTAGTTAATCACTTCGGCATTTTCCGTCCGTTTAGGCTACCTGCCGGAAAAATGTAGATACGAATTTGGAGAAATTGGCTAAATTATAAAAAGACCCCCCCCCCAAAAAAAACATGCTAAAAATCAACTCTGATGTCCACTTAACTCTAAGCAAACGAATTTTAACAAAGGAAGGAAAGGAGAAACTTGAACGAAAGGTGTTTAGGTTAACACTAAAGCATGTCGTCAGGAATTCGCTCTCCTAACACCAAAGGAAACTATTTTTCCGACGAATATTTACTGATTCGTATGAACAAATAATAATTGTGTTTTCAATCGAAAATAATCAGCCGTTCGATTTTACTGGATACGAGGAGTTAAGAAGTCTATTTACTAGGATGTGTGAAACATTAATTGCGCAGACAGTAAAGGGCGAATTTCACCTTCGATAGATGCGATGCACGGAATTCTTTGAAAGACAAAATAAAGCGAAAGAATTTCCTTCGTTAAAAACAAAAAAAGGCGTGGGAAAAACAAACAGAGTGGGTACAAAAATTGGCGTTCCACCGGAAAGATATTGGTGGGTGACGAGCAAATCTTGGAGTTGTTGACACAAAAGGGTAAAGAAAAGAAGAGAGAGAGAGAGAGAGAGAGAGAGACAGAGAGAGAGAGAGAGAAAGAGAGAGAGAGACAGAGAGAGAGAAAGAGTGAGAGAGAAAGGGGGAAGCGGTTAGACGAGTGTGTGGAAGAGAGAAGGGTGGAGGAGACAATGTAGGAGTAAGTGAGTAATAAATAGAGAATAAGGATAGAATGAGAGCGAAGGAGTAGAGATGGGGACAAAGAAAAAGGGAAAGAAGGAGTTGGTGAGATTGACAGAATGTGAAAGTCAAGAGGAGAAAAGAGTGAGGAACACGGAGAGAAAGAAGGAAGGAAAAAAGAGAGTGAACGAAGAAAAGAACGAATTAAGAGGGTTATGTACGCGACACACACACACACACACGCACACACACACACACACATATATATATATATATATATATATATATATATATGAGATGGTCAACATCATGAATTTTGGAATATAACTTTTTGTCATTTATTTTCTCAGTCTCTCTCTCTCTCTCTCTCTCTCTCTCTATATATATATATATATATATATATATATATATATATATATATATATATATATATATAAACAAGTAGTTAATAAAACATGTTAAAAACACTTTGAAAAAGAGTTTAAAAAAACATATTTAATTTTAAAAAGGAAGCACAAAATAAGTGGATAGTTCTTAATCTGCGGAGTTTCGAATAAATACTTTCCTTCTCATCAGAGGGTAGGGATTAGCAAAGTGCGGGATCGGATTTTGCTTGCAAAAGTATTTAATGAAACAAGTAAGTCATACATCTTACTTGGTAAAAAGTAGTGAAACAGAGTGAATAGGGGCAAGAAAAATGTGATTCCACGTGAATGGGTGGGCTGGTGAAGGGTAAAATATCCAATAACGCTAAAATCTTTAAAAGTTGATTAAATTTCCATTTCCACAAGTAAAATCCAAAGGAATCGCGTTGAAAGGTCAAAGGTTATATCTTTATTAAATTGGGTGATTTTTAATGGAAGATGGTTAAAATTAATCCATATATATATATATATATATATATATATATATATATATATATATATATATATATATATATATATATATATATATATAACAAATAAGATGGTTCTTTTCGACCCGAGACGTGTTTAGCCATCCTCACCAGTGGCAAACGATGGCATTTTAATTTTTAAAAAAGAAAGTTGGGGAAGAAATTAAAAATAACATGAAAATGAGACATATTTACAATTACCGTAAAATAAATATGTACAGGGAGGAAGGAATGGGGAGAGGAGGAAAAAATGGATTATACGTATACATATAACGAATATTATTTAAAAGGCGGGGAAAAACTCGTAAAATAATACGAGAGAGGAATGATATCCCACGTATAAATATACGGGAAAGAGAAAAAAAAAAAAAAGAAAAGGGGGGACATGGGTATATCTTACAGAGAAAATATACACAAGAGAGGAAGTAGAAAATTTATACATATACATGTATAATTATACGTAACTAACTGTAGTATCCCTCTACAAGTCACCCAAAAAGTCCAGGGTATAAACGAACTTCTTCTGCCTGCAGAGGGCTTGGGCTGCGTAATGGAGACGGATTCGAGAATTTTTGGATGACTACTCGATCACCTCGAAATAGAATTGACAAGAAGTCGTCCTTATATACCAACCCACATTCAGGATTATCCAATAAATGGTATCCAATTTCGGAATCTGAATTATTATGGATAGGGTTGAGGAGAATTTTATTTTTATTTTTATTACGAAAACCTGAAGGTACATGTTGTCCATTCTTGTTTCAAAGTAAACGTGTGTTCGCCCGACGTAGACAGTATCACTGACATTTGAATTTATATATAATATTACTGAGTTCAGTGCAAGGCAAACCGTCCTTTTTGAAAGAAGAAAATGCAGGTTTCGTATGTAAAATCATCCAAGGTAGAACAGACGGAAAATAAATGTTAATAGTCTGTTTAAATTGGTTAATGTGAGGGACACCTTTTTCTCCAGTACATGGCAACTTAAGATATATAGGACACTTTGAAGGGCCAAAGGTTATACGTTTATTAAATTGGTTGATTTTGAATGTAATACGTTTACCAAGTAAGAAATCTGGGTAGCCATTATCGATCAGGATTTCCTTAATTTTAATAATTTCAGTATCTAGTCGACAAGAGGAACAAATAACCAACATCCTACGTACCAACGTATAAATCAACGTCGACTTGGTGGTTTTATGTGCAAAAGAACACCATTTAGTTTATAAACCGGCAAAGGTAGATTTTCAATATATAGACCCCCCATCTGGACTTTTCAATCAGCACGTCGAGGAACGGGAGAGAATTGTCCTCTTTTGTCTCCATAGTAAAAGACAAAGCGTGATGTAAGGAATTAAGACGTTTTTAGAATTCTTAAGCCAGATCCTGAGAAGGAAAAACAGCAAACGTATCATCCACATAAGGAAAATATAAGGCACGAGTGTTATGTGGTGATTTGAAAAGTTTTAATTCATAAAACCCAACGAAAATGTCGGCAAGGATAGGACCTACTGGCCTGCCTATGGAAACCCCATCAATTTGTTGGTACATCACATTGTCGAAACTAAACTCGACGGATTTGGTGCAAAGAGAAATGTGTCCAATAAAACATTTTTCCGGAAAAGGAGGAACACATACACTACGATAAAGTGCATCGCAGCAAATAGTAATGGTCTCATCGATAGGCACGTTAGTAAATAAACTGGAAATATCAAACGAGTAAAAGAAAGAATTGTTTTGATTGGGAGAATATCTCTAATAATTCTGTAGAAATAAACGAATCAGAAACGCAATAAGTAGAATAGAATGTACGGACAGGTGAGAGTAACTCAGTTAGTGATTGGGCAAGAGCACGTTGAGCTGAACCAACCATAGATAAAATCGGTCTACAGAGCACATTATCTTTATGAATTTTAGGGAGACAATAAAATCGGGGTTTCAAGGATCCAGTGGGTCGTATTTTCTGATAAATCTTTTTGGAGAGATAATTCTTTTTAAATGAGAAAGCATTTTTGCAATTTGTTTTCAATATTCAAAGTCGGTCGAGCCGAGTTTAAGAAATTTTGTAGTACCATCTAAAATATTTGACATTTTATTAATATAGTCAATACGGTTCAAGACTACTACGCCGGCACCTTTATCATGTCTGCAAAGATAAATATCTTTATTTTTCTTTAAATCAAGTACAGTAGAAAAATATGTCTTTCTCATTTTCACCTTATTTTTTCCCCCTTTCTTTTTTCAAAAATCAAAATTCCATCGTTTGCCCCTGATAAGGATGGCGAAAGACGTCTCTGGTCTAAAAGAACTCTCTTCTCCGTCATATATAAATTTTCTACCCCAAATAAACTTTTCTACTATTTTTGAAAACGTTGCACCGATCCCAGATTAATACCCTCAACCGGGTTTCTGGTTTAAAAAAGAAAATTTCACGTCTTAAACTTTATATTCTCTTTCTTATCTTGTTTAGAAAATAATGTACCCCCCCCTGATATATTTCTGAACGTATCTCTATCGCCAAATTGCCACCACACCAAGTTTTGTTATTGAGCGTGCTTTCTTACCGATAATATATATATATATATATATATATATATATATATATATATATATATATATATATATACACACTTGTGCCCGATATTATTCATACCCCTCGGATCTTTGAGATTTCTATAAGAATATTGCTCAAACCAGAAGGTAAACAATATTAAAGGGATTTCAAACAATAAATCAAGCATAAGCATTTAATTTAAACTCAACAAATAAATAAATTATGCAAGTTTGAAACATTATACAAAGAAAAACAATAATGGCACTAGTTCAAAATTATTCATACCTCTCTTACTAATAGTCAATAGCATGCCCTTTATTCTTAATAACTGCCTGTAACCGTTTTGGATATTTATCAACAAGGTTTTTACAAGCATCAACACTGATTTTTGACCATTCTTCAATGCAGTAGTTCTCCAAATCCCTCAAATTTCTAGGTTTCCACTTTTTAACCTCAGTTTTCAATATGTGCCAGAGGTTTTCGATAGGGTTCAGGTCGGGACTCTGGCTAGGCCATTCCAAAACATTAATTTGATTATCCTCAAACCATTTCTTGACTATTTTGGCAGTATGTTTTGGATCATTATCCTGTTGAAGGAGCCAGTTTGGTCCTAAATGGAGCTTCTCCGCATCCTGTCTAATGGTTTTCTGGAGTATCTCCAAATATTGCTCCTTCTTCATGGTTCCATCTATCTTGACCAAACTACCTGGACGACTAGCCGAAAAGGAGCCCCAAAACATTAGGCTACCACCACCATGTTTCACCGTGGGTATGGTGTTCTTTGGGTTGTAAGCTTCTCCTTTCTTCCTCCAAACGTAAGAAGCATCCATATGGCCAAACAATTCAATTTTTGTTTCGTCAGTCCACAAAATACTTGAGAAAACGGACTCTGGAGAATTCACATGGGTCCTAGCAAACTTTAGACGTGCTGCAAGGTGTTTTCCGGTGTGCAATGGAGTCCTTCTTGGTCTTCTTCCTTTCAGACCATTTTCATGCAGAGTCCTTTGCAATGTTTGCCTTGATATTTTTATGCCAGAAGACTCCAGATTTTCTAAAATGTCCTTAGTAGTGGTGGTTGGATTTGCATTAACACTTCTTACAATATTCCTGGTGGCTCTAGCAGACAGTTTCCTTTTCCTTCCTCTACCAATCAAGTTGTTTGTTGTGTGGTGGCTCTGGAATTTTTTGATGATGCTCTGTACTGTTGCTGTAGGGACCTCAAATTTCTTGGAAATTGGCTTGTAACCTAAACCATCCTTATGTGAATTCACAATTTTAGTCCTAAGATCATTACTAAGCTCTTTTTTCTTCCCCATTATAATAATTTTTATTCTTTTATTGGTTTTCAGTTGATATTTTAATTTCTGAAAAATGCAAATAACAAAATGAAATTAATCAAAGGTTGTATAAAAGCATTCAAAATAAGAATCAAACAGGAAACAAACAGTCAGAAACTCGATTAATACTGAAAAAATAAGGGGTTATGATTATTTTTGAACATTGCAGATTTTATAAATAGCTGTATATTTCTTTTATTACAAGTATCCCGAGATTTTAAAATGACGAAAATGATCAGAAGACGTTTATTAAGAATATGTATCAATATGGACGTAAACAATAAATTCTTACAAAGTTACACCTAATAAACTCAATTTTCAAGGGAGGGTATGAATAATATCGGGCACAAGTGTATATATATATATATATATATATATATATATATATATATATATATATATATATATATATATATATATAAATTCAACGTCGAATACCTTTTGTCTTGTCGCAATCGCTTATTGCACTCTGTCTACAGTTTTTTGTCCTTCTTTGATTTCTTCCGTTTTTTCTTGTCTTCTCGCCAATCCTGACGATGGTTAATACGCAATCATCTACTCGGAAATTCAACGAACATTTGTAGTTACTAATTAAGAATAGATTTGGCACGGACAACACCAACCTTGATAAACACATTTTCAATTTCTCCAGCGTGGTCCTCTCTTATTCTGAGAAACATGTTCTCTCTAAATATTTAGATACCTAGGAACTTTGGACCACTCGGTTGTCCCAATAAAGATAAAAACAAAGTGTAACAAGATCTCAGATAACCTTCATCGAACAGTGTATCGATACTCGATGGCGAATAGACAGTTTCCTAACGTTCATATCGGAAATATCCCTCGCTGTATATTTAGAAAGACTGTGTCCTGTATAGTATCTGACTTAAATGATTGGTTAACCGTCGGTACAGAAAGCTATATACTCTCCAAGAAATTCCAACAGAAACTGAACTGATAGCCGTTGTGCACAACTGAATGTGCTGCCGCTCTATTCAATTACATTCAACGAAATAAACGTTTTTAAACTAAAGCCGCCCTTAGGACTGCCAGCAATCACTGCAAAAAGATAAAAAAAAAACAACAACAACAAAAAACGCAAGACAGTAATATACTCAATCCATCAAATATAGATTTGGTTCTCATATACTTTGGCAAATAAAGAAATAGTTCCTGAACAAATACGCATCCTCTATCTCAACCATCATTAACGACCGAGGTGATTTTGTCAATATACGACAAGCAGAACTTTTTGCTAAGAACTTTGCGGCAAACTTCACTATGTACAATCAGGGCCAACTACCTCCTGATTTTCTTTCCAAGACCGAAATAATCTGAGCGGTATTCATAGTACTGAAAAAAAAAAACTGCAACCGGAACTAGCTGACATTCTCACAAAAACTGTTCAAATGCTGAGAAAAGGAGAAATACTTCCCAACTCCTTTGAAAACCTTATTAGTTTTCCCAATATTTAAAAGTACACGACATCGCACTTTTGCACCTCAGTACAGACTTGTTCGAATTCATGATAAATTAAGTTATCAATCATCATATCAAAAACACTTATTGACAAGTAATATGGTTACCATCTTGCGAGATTTACAACTCGTGTATTGGCCGCAATATCACACAGAATCAGTGAATATATCGTCCTAGTGAAGCTATCCTCCCTAGGACAATAACTCTTGACATATAAAAGTATTTGATAGGGTTGGAATCAAGGTCTACTTACCAATATTTCCACCTACAGAATATCTGAAAATGTTTTCTCAACCATCGAATCCTTTCTCTCTGATAGGTTTATAGAAATAATTGTCGATGGGCAGAAGTCTGAAACTCAAAGTATCAACGCTGTCGTACCTCAAGGATACATCTTGGACTCTATTCTCTTCCTGATCTTCATCAATGATCTCCCAAATCACATTTTTAGTTCATTCTTCAGTATACACGCAGACGACACAACTATCAATGGCAACAGTCCAAATGCCAGCAATGCCCAAGATCTCTCCGAGTATCTCTATTCCGACCATGAGCATGTGGTGCAATGGGGTAAAACGTTTGCTGCTTAATTTTAATACCTATAAAACCACACTTCCATCTTTTCACCACCAACGCTCTGATGCTCACTGTACCCTAATTGAAATAAATAGCGCTCGTCTCAAGGAAGCTCCCTGGTTTGATGAGCTTCTAGGGATAACCTTCTCCTGACCTGAAACAGAGGACTTACATAAAATCTGTTGTTAATGTCGCTTGAAAAATGGTTGGCTCATTCTACCGTTCCATTAAGTTTCCCATTCACGACGCAATCCTCTACTTTTATAAGAGCCAACTACGTTCTAAAATGGAGTACTGTTGCAACATCTGAGGAACAGCTACTCAAAGCGTCCAGCCTTGACAGGGTTTAAACCCGACTTCGAAACATAGAGAATGATGACTATTTCTCTCCTTGCAATCTTTTTCTCACAGAAGAAACGTTGCGAATCTATTACTGCTCTATCGTTATTTTCACCGTTAGTGCTCAACTGAACTTTAATCTATGGTTTCCCTCTTTCACAACAAACGCTGTCTAGTTAAAGCCACTCTCTTTCTGTGCCCGGAATCTAAACGCAGATTCCATGAACGAAGTTTCTTTCCTAGAACTGCCCGCATATAAAACTCTGTACAGCGGTCCTGTTTTCCAACTTACTACAACCTGATCGTCTTAAAATCCAATGTTAACAAGTTCTTGTTGAACCGTCTCCTTGAACATTCTAATTATACCCAAAGCTTCAACCAGAACTAGCTCCCATACTTACAAAACTGTTTAAGTGTTGTCTTAAGGAGAAGTGCTTCCCAACACCCTGGAAAACTTCATCAATATGCCCTGTATTTAAGAATTCAGGTGATAGGTCATCTCCCTCACAGTGCAGACCAATAAGTCTCCTGTGTGTCATGAGTAAGTTGCTGGAATCCATATTAAATAAAGAAGTAGTCAACCACCTCAGCAGAAATAACCTTCTTAGTGACATACAATATGATTTCCGTTCTGCTAGATCCAGAGCAAATATGCTAACGGTTATATCTCATAGGATTAGTGAATCTCTCAACAAAGGCTTCCTTTCTCGGGCAATTGCTCTTAATATAAAGGCCTTCGATAAGGTATGGTATAAAGGCCTACCTCACAAGATTTCCATCTACAATATAACTGGAAATGTTTTCTCAATTATTAAATTATTTCTCTCTGATAAGCTCATAAAAGTAGTGGTTGATGGGCACAAATCAGAAGCCCACAGTATTAATGCTGGAGTCCGTCAGGGCTCCATCCTGGGCCCAACACTCTTCCTAATCTACATCAATAATCTCTCAAAACACATACTTAAATCATTCGTTGACATCTATGCTAATGACACGACCATCTAAGGCAACACATCAAAAGCCGTAAATGATAAAGTTCTCTCTTATTCTATCTCCTCTGATCTTGAGCGCGTGGTAGAATGAGGGAAGAGGTGGCTGGTTACTTTTAATGCATCTAAAACCAAGCTCCTATTTTTACATCATCAACGCTCTGATTGCCATCTGGCATCAATTGAAATGGATGGTTCTCGTCTTGGGGAGGCGTCATGTTTTGACAAGCTTCAAGGATTGACCTTTACTCCTGATATGAAATGGAACACGTACATCAAGTTTGTTGCCAAGTTCGCTGGAAAAATGGTAGGATCCTTCTAACGCTCCAGAAGATATCTCACTTCTGACGCAATTCTCTATCTATATAAAAGCCAAGTATGTGCAAGGATAGTTTACTGCTGCCACATCTGGGCAGGAGCTGCTAAAAAAAAAGGCTATCGTGCTTTGGCAGATTACAAAATAGACTTCGTAGCTTAGTGGGAGATGCCCTTTTCTCTTCCCTGCAACCTCTCTCCCACAGAAGAGACGATGCGAGCGTGTCTTTGTTTTATCGCTATTTCCATGGCAAGTGCCCGTCTGACCTCCAATCTCTGCACCCCCTCACCAATCTTTCACGAAAAACACCCGTCTAGTTAAAATCTACTGTAAAAAGTTTTCCCCAGTCTTTATCTGTGCCTAAATCAAAACGTAGATTCCATGAACAAAGCTACTGTCTTAGAAGTGCACGCCTGTGGAACTCTCTTCCGTTTGCCTGTTTCTCACCTGACTACAACTTAGATGTCTTCAAGTCCAACATAAACAAATTCCTGATAAACCGCCCCCCAAGTAAGACACTTTATCGAATCTCCATTACTAACGATTATTACGATATTATCTCATTGATTACTGTACACGAAATAACCCTTATCCCGAGTGCCTCTCGTGCCTTGATAAGTGGTGATTACCATGTAACAAAAAAAACAAAAAACAAAAACAAAAAAAAAAAAACAGCAGCAACAGTAAAACACTCCATCACTACCGATCATTCTACCGGTGAATGTTTGGTATCCGTTAGGATGCTCTATTCCCGGCAAAAACAAAATAATAATAAAATTGAAGAGAGAGAGAGAGAGAGAGAGAGAGAGAGAAAGAGAGAGAGAGAGAGAGAGAGAGAGGAGGGAAAGAGAGAGGGGGAAATTAAGAAAAACGGTTATGGAAAGAACCGTTAACTCAGATGTTTTTATTAATGTACTACTATATACATTGTAGGTACGTGCAAAATAATTAACCGATGCTCAAAATGTATAAACATTTCGAACACACCTTTTACTTAAAAAATCACCAAATATCAGGAAATTAACCAATTTTAATGAAATTTTCAGTGTTTATCAAATAATGATCACGGAATATAATTACCTCATTATTATTTGAAGCTTAGTGCAAATGTCTTATTTTATTTAAACAAACAAAAAAAAACACCTTTACTAAAGTTTTCAGTAGTAAAACAATTAATTAATTAATTTTTACTTTTTTTATGAAAATGAAGCATCATAAATTGTAACAATAAAAAAAATCTCACAAACAAAAAGAAAAAACCCCTAAAGTCCATATTAATGAATTCAATATAACTCGAAGAAAAATTAATTACTCGAACTACCGATATTATCATTGAATTAAGCATTGTGTATTTAATATTTTCACAAACACAAAAAAAATTATAACCGTAAAAAAATATTTCTACTTCTTTTTTAGATTACGTATTTCGCATAATTTTTATATGTAGGATTCTAGTATTTTCCTTGCTTGAATGAATGTGAATCTTTCAACGTAATATAATTTTTATATAATCTTGAAAAATATATTTTTTTAATTTAAAATCTGGGACACAGAAAAATAATTGGAAAAAATTATACAAACGTTCACGATAGGAATGTATGATACATTTTGGGCTTCTGTAGAATTCACACTTAGACGGCTCTGTATTTGCTTAGACCCAGAAAACTAATATTTATCTTTCAAAGGATTTTTACAATGAATTTATTTAACTTCAAAATTTAGCTGAATTTGTAAGCTTCCAAATGTCGCCGTGGAAACATTTTTCATTATAACTTTTTTTTTCATGTGTACAAATATTTTTTCCTTTTGGAAATTAAATTTAGGCTTTAATATTTCAAATACAAATAAAAAATAAATAAATAAAATAATCGGAAACCTACAAAAAATATAATAATTCGGCTTTTAAAACTATATCCCCCTATCTTTATTCCGTGGTTATTGTCCGTACCTACTATATTGATTAATGATATTTTTTTTTAATTTTATATCATTTAATATTAAATTATATTTACATGTTTTTTTATATTTTAGTTATTAGTATATTTCGAACGTCAAGGATTATTATTTTTCTACAGTATCTGTTACATTATAAGGGAGATAACTTTTAAATTATTGTAAGTAGTCTCCCTTGAATAATTGAAATATTGTCTATTATCGAGTAAAAACAAGAAATTTATATAAACATCAATTAAAAAAAAAAAAACACTTTTAATAAATTAATGAAACATTTTTCTTTAATGTAAAACCGATTCAAGTTTAATGAAAATCTCATTTGATTTTGTATGCAGACAAAGTTTTCTTTTTGTGATACTTTTAAATATTTCCCCTTCTATTTTTCTTTTATCGATAAACTCTTGTGAAATGTACGTTTATATTTACTTTCACTTCTGCCATTTTTTCAATTATTCACTCGGGCAATTTTAACCTGGGTCGGGTTTGTATTACAATCCACAGACACACGAAAAAGTTGTCAAAAATTAAAACTAACAGCATTTTGTATATTTCTTTAGTGTTAACTCATTTATCAAAACTTCACGTATTTACCAGTTAGCTAGCCGCCATTTTTCTTGTTCACGTATATCGATAAACACTATGATTTTCGAGGCGATTAAATGATAGGTAGAAGAGTAACTTATCTTGCCTTTGGTAACATTTATTTATTATATTTTATAATCTTTGACCACTTTTTCGTGCCTCTGTTGATTGTAATACAAACCTCCTGTATCATTTTACCTATGCCATTTTTTATTTTATAAATTCGTCTGCTTCATCAAAAATGTTACCAAACATTTCCCGTGTTTAGCCAGAAATACAGACACATTCTCAGGCACGCGTAAAAGAGCGTTAATTCTTATTTTTGTTCAGAAAACAAACTATTTGTTGTCTGTTTAATCAATAATTTAAATTATTTAAACGTGAATAGGCATTATGCAAATAAAAAGTATTTATTAATTTATTTTTAAAAAAAAATGATGTTTAAAAATGTTTCTCGATTTGAAATGATACTAACATAGTTTGTTAAGAAAGGGAGACTACCTATTACTACAATTTATAAATTATTGCCCTTATAATATTAATAGTTTCGTATAATTTAAAAATAGAGGGTGGAAACCCTAAATTCTCGCCGTTTTGCCTGTCTTACACGTTTTTTTTTCTAGAGTGAAACAGTAAAAAATGGTCCACCATAAGAGGGTCAATTATTTTAGGAGTTTATATGCAAAAAGGGGAAAGTAACGTATCTATATTTATGTAAATTAGGAAATTACATGAACGAATGTACATTTATGCAATATATACAAAAAAAGCGTATTATATATATATATATATATATATATATATATATATATATATACTCACACACATATATATATGTATGCATATACATTATATGTATATGTATTTATATGTATGTATATATATGTGTATGCATGTATGTGTATGCATGTATGTATGTATGTATATATATATATATATATATATATATATATATATATATATATATAGTGGCGCCAAAAAGAAAGTCCGCACTTGTAATTGTTTTTCAAAAACCGCATATTAACCTTGCTATTATCGCTAAAATCAATTTCGAGCAATATGAAGAGTCATGAACTTCATTACATCTGACGAAGTCCAGACGGCGGTTTCTGTTCTTTACAGAAATCATTGGTTTGGGTCTTGTAACACGGCCTCACAAATTAAATTTCTTCAGCCAGTTCTTAACTATAGAAATGGAGAACTTTTTAACAAGATTACACTGTTGTTGAGTTTGGGGAGCAGTTTAAAATCTGTTTCTGACACAGCGGATCTTTACAGCATTGTCTTCCCTGTAAGAAGTAACTTTAGGACAACCAGATTTAGGGACATCATGAACACTGCCGATGTTTTGGTACTTTTGCAGAGTTATTAAAACATGATGCCATAGACAATTCACTGTTTAGTTGTTATCGTTTATCTATTTACGTAGTTTGTTGTTGATTTTTTTTGTGTGTATACACACACACACACACACACACACACACACATATATATATACACAGACACACAAACACAAAAAGATACCAATTTAAAATCAACGCGTACACAAGTTATTTTTTGTTAATTATTAGTTTTTGATAGATGGGGAGTTATATGATAGAAGCGTTTCTTCTGTTTTACTATATTAGTAGTGTGAGAAATATAGTGTATAGTATAAATTATTTAAATTTGACATTGAAATACTACTACTACTACTACTACTACTACTACTACTAATAATAATAATAATAATAATAATTTCTTTTGTGTCATTGTTGTTTTTGTCAATTTTAAATGTAATTTTTATTAAAATCTTTACTTTTTTCCCCAAGTCCCCCGATAAAAATCGAGATAAGTTATCTCCCTTACTATATATAAAAAAGGACTTCCTTATTTGGGATTTGTATCCAAACATGCTATTTATTCGTTGAGTGTTTATACGACATCGTCTAGATCTGAAAACATTCTGATAATGCTGAAAAAAAGTAGCAGGAATAAGTCATTAATTGCAATATTAGTAATATATTAAATATATATCTGTATTGTGCCTTGGACTTGTGTTTAAATATATATATATATATATATATATATATATATATATATATATATATATATATATATATATATATATACAGTGATGATCATATTTATTGGCACGGTAAAATAAAAGTTAAATTTTGTCTAATAAATTCTAAAAAAGGGATTAAATTAAAGAAAATAACAAAGTATACTATGTATTTTTAACTGGCCTTTCCGATGCAGCAATCGGATTTTAGAAAAAATAAATAACAAAGGAACAACAAACATAATTGCAAAAAACCCTTGTTCAAAATTATTGGCACGGCTTTGTTTTTCTTTTAGTATCAGTATAATATCAATCAATTTCCGGTTTACGTGCTTTCTGAACTTTTTTATAGCCATATTATGCTTGTTTAACGCTAATTCAGTGAATAATTTTTTTCAGATAATTTTTAGATAGCGATTTATTTAAACTATTATAAGTGACTAAATTATAATTTTCAATCGCCATGGTTAAAACTAAGGAACACAGCGAAGACGTCAGGAAGCTTGTTGTAGCATGCCATACCAATGGGGAGGGCTATGATAAGATTTCAAAGAAGCTAAACCTTCCCAAATCCACTGTTAGAGCCATAATAAACAAGTTCAAATCGCAAGGCCACGTTATGAGTTTAGAGGGTAGAGGGAGAAAAGGATTCTTTCCCCAAGAGATGAACGGAAAATTGTTCGACAAGTAAAACAAAACCCAAGGATCTCTGTTGGGGAGATTGTTGATGAACAGAGCACCTCTGGAGTGAATGTATCTCGACATACAGTTGGTAGAGTTTTGAAGAGAGCTGGTTTAAAAGCATGTCGTCCGAGAAAGTCTCCCTTATTGAAGCCTATGCACCTGAAAGCAAGGCTAGCCTTTGCAAAACGTCATATTGATAAAGATGTTGCATTCTGGAAACGTGTTCTATGGACTGACGAAACGAAAATAGAGTTATTTGGCCATAATAAAGTGTCTTATATTTACAGAAAATCTGGCGAAGCTTTCCTGCCTAAGAACACCATACCCACAGTGAAGCACGGTGGAGGCAGTTTGATGTTTTGGGGATCCTTTGCTGCCTCTGGACCAGGGCGACTTGTTAAGGTCACAGGTAGCATAAAAAAGGAAGATTATGTTAAAATATTGGATGAAAACCTGAAAGACTCTGCTAAAGAGCTCTCACTTGGTCGTCGTTGGTGGTTCATGCAAGATAATGACCCAAAGCATTCGGCTAAACTGACTAAGAAATGGCTTGAGGACAATCATATTAATGTTTTGGAGTGGCCATCACAAAGCCCAGACCTTAATCCAATTGAAAATTTATGGAGAACATTAAAATTGAGGGTAATGCAAAGGAAGCCTAAGAATCTTATTCAATTGGAGGATTATTGTCAGGAAGAGTGGGCTAAAATTACTACTGAAGAGTGCAACAACTTGGTTGTAAACTATGAAAAGCGACTGAGGAAGGTAATCAAGGCCAAAGGCTATACAATTGATTATTAAATAAATCGTGCCAATAATTTTGAACAAGGGTTTTTTGCAATTATGTTTGTTGTTCCTTTGTTATTTATTTTTTCTAAAATCCGATTGCTGCATCGGAAAGGCCAGTTAAAAATACATAATATACTTTGTTATTTTCTTTAATTTAATCCCTTTTTTAGAATTTATTAGACAAAATTTAACTTTTATTTTACCGTGCCAATAAATATGATCAACACTGTATATATATATATATATATATATATATATATATATATATATATATATATATATATATATATATATATATAGGCGAAGTTAATTAACGCATGTATTTTGCTTTGTAGAGAAACGTAATGCAAATACATGGCTTATATATTCTTTATGTAAACTGTTCACCTAATTTTATTTCACAATAGAATCGAATGTCACAGCACGAGTAAAAGTCATTCCCCCGAACAGAACGATTTTGCTCCACTTTTATGCTCCGTTATCAATATTCAAAGAATCATATAATGCACTTCATTATTCGAATTTTGATGTTCCTTACATGATTTTGATTGTACCTATTTACTATGCCTCCCCACGGGACAGAGTTAGACACCAGGGTCGTTTTTTAATGTGGAGAAAAGGTACAAAAATAAAAATTGTCTCAGTCGTGAAGGACCTATTGTAGAATACATCTAATACAATTCTTCCATCCTAGTAACGCACACACACACACACACACACACACACACACACACACACACACACACACACACACACACACACACACGCGCGCGCGCGCGCTTGAACATGACCGAATTTTCATTTTTTTATTCACGATTCTATAGATAATTCGCTCTCTCCGCTGTATGGATAGAATTCACTCCTCAAATTATTTAACGATCATTATGAATTCTGGAACACAGCTGCTATGGAAAAGGCCTACTTTGACATTTGAGCTATAATCCTATGTCAAACTTTTTGAGCTATAATCCTATGTCAAACTTTTCCGCTTTTAACTAAATAACCTTGGTTTGTTTGACTCTAAAATCTGGGCCCTAAAATATATATATGTCACAACTGCAACATATTTTATGTTTTCTGTTAATGTTAAGCTAGTGTATAACATTTTTTGTAAATACAGCATGTAGGAAAAAGGCCTTATGGAAAGAAACGTTTGCTCACATATTTTATTTCCTAGTAATATATTGAATACAGCATCAAGATAATTATAACATTAATACTTTTATTTTATTCATAGTCATATTTTAAATGTCAAGTTTTCATAGAATCCCTTCAATATATAAGGGAAATAACTTCTAAATTGTAACTATAATAGTCTCCCTTGGATAATAAAATTTTCTACTCATTAATAAATGAAAGCGAAAAATATTTAGAAACAAATTTTTATTTATTATTTTAATTAATCAAATATTTTTCTTGTATGCATAATTCCTATTCAATTTTAAATAATTCAACCGAATACACAACAAATAGTTTACTTACTAAACAAAAACACGAAATAACGTTCACTTCATTACGTGTGTCTAAACACGTATACAGACTGGCGAGGTACGGGAAATGTTGGGTAACTTATTTAATTAAGTAGATGAAGGTATCTACTTCCGTTCACCAACAGGAAGATGCGATACAAAGTCAGGAAAGTGAAAACCATGGCACAGATAAATATGGCACAATTGACTAAATAGTAAGAAATGGCACAAGTAGAATTATACACTGTTTTACAATTTGTCATCGTGCTGAGGGCGACGACCAAAGTGTAGTATCTGTTCTTCAGATGCTACACGTCAATTTCTTGTTCTCTCTCATTGGAGGAGAAATCCTTCACGACTGAGACAATTTTTGTTTTTGTTTCTTTTCTCCACGTTAAAAACGACACTGGTGTCTAACTCTGTTCCGTGGGGAGGCATTGTAAATAGGAACTCTTTTTACTAAAAGGGTACTATTAAAATTTTCTCAAAATAATAATAATAATAATAATAATAATAATAATAATAATAATAATAATAATAATAATGATAACAATAATTGTAAGAATCTTCAGCCAGGATATCCAAATGGAGTTTGGTATGGAAAAGTGCGCACTACTAGTTATAAGAAAGGGAAAACTGGAGACGACAGAAGGCATGGAACTACCAAAGCAAACGGGGATGAGCGCTAGGGGAACAAGACGTCTATAAATACGTGCGAGTTCTTGAAGCAGGCACCATCAAAGCAACAGAAATGAATTAAATAATTGGAACAGAATACTTCAGAAGAACAAGAAAACTCCTAGAAACGAAATTATATAGCAGAAACCTAATAAAAGGTATAAATATATGGGCAGTATCATTAGTAAGATACTTTGGACTGTTTATACGGTTGGCTAAAGAAGAATTTAGACAGCTCGACCAGAAGACCAGGAAACTCATGACCATGTGTAATGCACTACATCCAAAGGACGATGTTGACCGACTCTACGTGAAAAGTAAAGACGGCGGGAGAGGACTGGTTAGCGTAGAAGACTGTGTGAATGACACAAAAAAAGAACTAGAAAAATAGATAATGCAAAGCACTGAAAAGATAATTATGGCAGAGAGAGACACTGAAAAAAAATCAACAAAACAGAAAACAGAGAGACAAAGGATGAGGCAAGAAAAGAAAAATGGGAAAAGAAACAACTACACGAAAGATTCATAAGTATAACAAAAGATGAGTATAACGAAAACACTTGCACATGGATGCAAAAGGACGCGTAAACTGAGAAACTGACCCCTTAATTACTGCAGCACAAAATAACTCGATAAGAACCAATCACATCAAAGCAAACATCGACAAGACAAAAACAGCAAATGCAGAATCTGTGGAAAAAGCGACGAAACGATAAACCATACAGTAAGCGAATGCAGCAAACTAGTCCAAAAGGAATACAAAAACAGGCATGACCAAGTGTGAAGAGCAGTATATTGGAAATTATGCAAACAACTGCATTTCGAACGCACATACAAGTGGTACAAACATAAGCCAGTAACAGTACTTGAAAACGACAATCACAAAATCGTATAGGATATGGACATACAGATAAACAAACCCATCCAAGCAAGAAGACCGGATATCGTAATAATTAACATGAAAGAAAATTCCTGTCAAATCGTAGACTTTGCTGTTCCAGCTGACAACAGGGCGAATTTCAAATAAAAGGAAAAACTGAGCAAATACACAGAGATAGCCAGAGAACTGAATATGGATGATGAAAAAAAAATGAAGATAATACCTAAAATAGTAGGCGCACTAGGAACAATCCCGAAAAACTTTGAAAAAAGAATGGGAGAACTTAAAAAGGAACCCCTATCACCTCACCAAAAATGGCGCACATATTTATTTATCATATCTTTAAAAAGTTAGAAGTATAGGATGGTGATCATTTTGCATTTAATATATATACGCGGAACAGATCATCCAGCGTATATGGTATTTTTTTCTCATACACAATTTTTTAGTGTGTGTTACACGTAAGCAGCCCCCCCCCCAAAAAAAATAGGACAAGTTTTTTTTTTCTTTTTTTTTTTTGCGTGGAGCTGATTTAGCTGAGTATTTATCTATTTTTGATAAACTTTATTCGTTGTTGTAAATTGTACAACAAAACAAGAAATAACAATTATAAGAAATGCTCGTATCACATTTTTTGGAAAAATTAAAATAATAAAATTTTCTGGGGCATTGTAGGACAACGGACAAACTGGCCCACGCAATGGAACAGAACATGATCATAACACATGACAAAGAAAAATCTTGATAAATTGTAGATTTCGCCTTACCAGCATATTACAGGGTGAAAATCCAGGAAAGGGAAAAACCTAAGTAAACACATGAAATTTGTCAAAGAGCTTAAAGAAATAGGGAACATTTTGAAGATTACTATAATACCAATAATAGTAGGAGCACTAGGAATACTTCATAAAAACCTGCAAAAAGTCTAGAAGCAATTAGAATTAAGGGCGAATTGCCACCATAGAATACACGGAACATTTTTTTTAGTCGTGTTCACCTCAAGCAAGGGATATTGCCACTTAGACGTAAAGGGCTACCATATTTGGAGACAATAAGCGAGATGTCGGTTTGCATAAACTTCTGCATGTCAGTAGAGTCACGGAAATCAAGTAACAGGGAAGGAATTCTCAAATCTAGAAGTTCGATGGAAGAAGTTATTAAAGTAGAAGGCTTTTCGGCATCTATAGACCTTTAAAATGAAGGGTGTAATTTTGTTGATAAACGGGTGTGTCAGATGTATGTACGTCGAGTGGTTACAATTAGGATGAGTTCATCAAAGCACATTCTACTAAGATACTTGTAAAACAGGCACAAACAGGGTTCAACATTGCGGCGATAGGACAGAGGTTGGAGCTTAAAAAGAGAATGTACACTTTGTGGGTAATGATTCTAAACGGCAAATCTCATCATAACTGAATGCAGAAAACTAGACGAAAACGGGATAGAAAAATAGACATACAGTGGAAAGGCTATACATGTGGAAGTTTAAATATGAAGAAAAATATCACAGCCGCATACCAGAGTTAGAAGTGAAAAATGAAAATGAAAATCATTTGGCACATGCAAATACAAACGGACAAATTTTTCAAGCAAGAAGAGTAAATTTGATGATGACCATAATAATGAAATGTCAAATTATAGATTTCGCCCTCTAGCAATTCATAGGGTGAACATCAAAAAGACACACAAAACAAAACAAAACAAAACAAACAAAAAAACAAAACTAATACACAAAGCTTGCAAATTAAAGGCGTATAGAGCTAATTACCCACCAGTTGTTTCGTCAATTTTATGCACCATTTTTTTATTACAAAAATTCACAGATCATGTCACTAGAGAATTCTGCTTTTTTTTTTTAGTTTTTCATCGAACATTTTAGATTTTAAAGTAGGAGATCACTTTCCTATATGAAGTTAACGTAAAATAATGCCTCCATATTCTGACCATCACCAATTTGGCCAATGTTTGCTTTCTTTTCTGTGTATACTTATCGCGTATATTTCGTTTTTGTTTGATCGCTATTAACAAAGAATTGAGATTTTCGAATGGGAGATCACTTTCTTTTTATTAATTAGTTTTTACAAAGGAGTTACCATTTATCAAGGCCCGGGGGTTATTCGAGGATAAGAGTTAATGATTGTACAGTAGTCAATGGGAAAATGCTGTAGTAATCGTTAGTAGTGGAAATGTGGTAAATTGGATTACTTAAGGGTAACGGCTCATTAAGAACTTGTTCACGTTGGACTTGCAGACGACCATATTGTAGTCAGTTGGAAAGTAGGCAAACGGAACAGAGTTCCACAGGCGTTCAGTTCTAAGAAAGAAGATTTGTTCATGGAATCTCCGTTTAGGTTTAGGCACAGATAAAATGTGGGAAAATTATTGATAGCGGTTTTAATTAGACAAGTGGTTTTCGTGAAAGTCAGGCCAGGGGGACCATAGATTGGAGCTCAGGCGAGCACTTGCCATGGAAATAACGATAAAGTAGAGATAGATCGAAAAATGCATTAGTTTATTTATAGTTTTCAAGTCTTCGACATATATTATGATGTCATAGATGATTTAATATGTGCAGATTACGTTCCAATCTCCGATTAACGCAATATATTTGTCTAAAAATAAATATAGGATCTTATAGTTCTAGTTTTAAAACTTTTCTTTCCAGTTTGTTTAAGCTGGGGATAGAGCATCTTACATATAATTTGAAGTTCCCATATATAATTTGAAGTTTTACATGTGATTTGATGTTTTCACATACGAATTGAAGTTTTCAACTACGATTTCAGGGTTTCATATACAATTTGTAGATTTTAAATAAAATTCGATGTTTTCAAACATTAACTGAAGATTTCACACAGGATTCGATGTTTTGACACATGTGTTGAAGCTTTCAATATAATTTGAAGGTTTCAAATGCGATTTAAAGTTTTCACACACTATTTATGTTTAAAGTTTCTTCGAGTTAATTGTTTCATGTACGATTTAAAGGCTTCACATACGATTCGAAGTTTTCATACATGAGTTGAATGTTTGACATATGATTTATAGTTTTCACATACGATTTGAACTTTCTAAATACGATTTGAAGGTTTCACACATGAATTGAAGTTTTCATATAATACTTAATTTTTTCACATACGATTTGTATATTTTAGTATATATTAATGTAGATTTTAGTATATATTAATGAAATATTTTAGTATATAATATAAATGAGATATTTTTTATATTATATATTATTATAGCACATATTTATGAGATATTTTGTATAGTATATAGTAATGAGATATTTTTTATAGTATATATAAATGAGATATTTTTATAGTATATATTAATGAGATATTTTTATAGTATAATTTAATGAGACATTTTTATAGTATATATTAAGGAGATATATTTTATAGTATATATAAATGAAATATTTTTATAGTATATATTAATGAGATATTTTATAGTATATATTAATGAGATATTGTTTATAGTATATATTAATGAGATATGTTTGATAGTATATATTAATGAAATATTTCTGTAGTATATATTAATGAAATATTTTATACTATATATTAATGAGATATTTTTATAGCATATATAAATGAGATATGTTTTATAGTATATATTAATGAAATATCCATATAGTATATATTAATGAGATATTTTTTATAGTATATATTAATGAGATATTTTTATAGTATATATTAATGAGATATTTTTTAGTTATACATAAATGAAATATTTTCGTAGTATATAATAATGAACTATTTTTATAGTATATATTAATTAGATATTTTTATAGTATATACTAATGAGATATTTTTATAGCATATATTAATGAGATATTATTTAGAGTGTATATTAATGAGATATTGTTTATGGTATATATTAATGATATATGTTTTATAGTATATATTAATGAAATATCTTCATAGTATATGCAAATAAGATATGTTTTATTGCATATATTAATGAGATATATTTATAGTATATAATAATGAGAAATGTTCTATATTATATATTAATGAAATATTTTTAATGTATATATAAATGAGATATTTTATAGTATATATTAATGACATATTTTATAGTATATATTAATGAAATATTTTTATAGTATATATTAATGAAATATTTTTTAGCATATATCAAAAATATTATTATAGTATATATTACTGAGATATTTCTATATTATATATTAATGAGATATATTTTATAGTATATATAAATGAGATATTTTTATAGTATATATTACTGAAATATGTGTATACTATATATTAATGAGATATTTTTTATAGACTATAATAATGAGATATGTTTTATAGTATATATTAATAAAATAATTTTTATAGTATACATTAATGAGATATTTTTATAGTATGTATTAATGAAATATATTTGTAGTATATATTAATGAGATATTTTTATAGTATATATTAATGAAATATTTTTATAGTATATATTAATGAGATATTTTATAGTATATATTAATGAAATATATTTGTAGTGTACATTAATGAGATATTTTTATATAATATATTAATGAGATATTTTTATAGTATACATTAATGAGATATTTTTATAGTATATATTAATGAGATATTTTTTACAGTATATATTAATGAGATATTTTATACAGTATATATTAATAAGATATTTTTATAGTATATTTTAATGAAATATTTTTATAGTATCTAATAATGAGATATTTTTATAGTATATATACAGGAGATATATTGTATAGTATATATGACTGAAATATTTGTATAGTATATATTAATGAGATATGTTTATAGTTTATATTAATGAGATATTTTTTGTAGTATATGTTAATGATATATGTTTTATAGTATATATCAATGATATATTTTTATAGTATATATTAATGAGAAATGTTTTACAGTATATATTAATGATATATTTTTATAGTATATTTTAATGATATATTTGTATAGTATATATTAATGAGATATGTTTCATAGTATACATTTACGAGATATTTTCATAGTATATATTAATGAAATATTTTCATACTATATATTTATGAGATATTTTTATAGTATATATTGATGAGATATTTTTATAGTACATATTAATTAAATATTTTTATAGTATATATAATTGAAATATGTTTATAGTATATATTTATGAGGTATTTTATAGTATATATTAATGATATATATTAGAGTATATATTAATGAAATATTTTTATAGTATATATTAATGAGATATTTTATAGTATATATTTATGAAATATTTTTATAGTCTATATTAATGAGATATGTTTTATATTATATATTAATGAGATATTTTATAGTATATATTAATGAAATATTTTTTATTATATATTAATGAGATACTTTTATATTATATATTAATGAAATATTTTTATAGTATATATTAATGAGATATTTTTTATAGTCTATATTAATGACATATATTTTATAGTATATATTAATGAGATATTTTTATAGTATATATTAATGAAATATTTTTATATTATATATTAATGAGATAATTTTATAGTATATATTAATAAAAAATTTGTGTAGCATATATTAATGAAATATATTTTATAGTATATATTAATGAGATATTTTTTATAGTATATATCAATGAGATATTTTTTATAGTATATATTAATGAGATATGTTTTATTGTATATATTAATGAAATATTTTTTGTTTTATAACATAATAATATAAAACATAAAGGGAAACTTTAGCATATACAATATTGCAATTTCGAAAGATGGTAATATATTTTATTCAGATTGCATAGAATGAAATATGGGTATTATCAGGTACAAAATAAATTTCTTTTCATATATTTTTCGAAAATTTCAATTTACATTTAAATTAATCCGTAATTCAATAAGTATCGATTAAATCTAAGCATTAGTTGATTCTCGGCAGATTGATAAAAAAACACTTGTGTGTCTTTTCATTAATAGTTACCACTACATAAGAACATTGTTTTAAGACGTCGATAATGTAAACACGTGTTTAGTTTCGTATGCCTTTTTAATTATTATTAGTTTATTTTAGGCCTTTTCTTTTTGGAATGACACATAAGGTATGGTGATAAATTACATCGTCTTACAGAAAGTTGCAAATTCTATAGTGCGGAATAGAATTATATCTTGGTCAGTAATTTAAGAAATGAGTCTCCATCTCCAATAAAATAAAATTTGTAAAACTGAAATAGTACTCCGTGTAAGAGAAACGCTAAAAACAAAAATTTGCTAATTAAAAGCAAAAATGCCGACGCACGAATTAAAAAAAAAAATGACCCCCCCATATAAAAGCAATAAAAATGTTAATAAAGCAGTATTATAATATTCTGAAACCATTGACTGTTCATTTTCCGTACTTTTTCCGCTAAGAAATAATCATACTTAACTGTGGTAATTTACTGAAAATTAATTGCGATATGCATTCGATGGTGGTTCTCGGAAAATTGGGAAACAGGTAAAAACGCAATTTTGACAAGGTAGGAAAATTATGTCACTATGGGATAAATATTGATTAGAAATCGATTTTAGAACCATTCTTCCAAGGATATAGTTTGTATAGGATTTGTCTCCCTAAAAAAGAAAGAGATGTAATTTAGTTTTAAAGCAAATAAAATCGATGTTCGTTCTAAGAACATATTTATCTTTTCCAATTTTTAGATTAATAAAGTGTTGTAAAGTCAAATAAAATCACTAAATTAAATCTATCATAATGTTTATAGGAATTTTCGTTAATAAATCATCCATTTTCATATTCTGTTAATAGTTAGAAAAACCCAATTACTTTGTGACTATTCGAAATTTGAAAAGAAATTGGAAATCTTTAAGCTGTCGAATAAAGTGCTCATCTGAGCTCAAATCTATGGTCCTCTCCTCGTCAAACTTTCACAAAAAACACTCGTCTAGCTAAAACCAAATCAATAATTTCCCCCACTCTTTATCTGTGCCTAAACTTACACGTAGATTCCATAAACAAAGATTCGTGTGGAACTCTCTGCCGAATTCCTGATTCCTGTTGACTACCATCTGATTGTCTTCAAGTCCAACGTAAACAAGTTCTTAATGAAACATCCTCCTAAGTAATCCAATTTACAAAATTCCCACTACTTATGTTTACTACGCTATAATCACATTGACTAATGTATACCCATTAACCCTTATCCTCGAGTGGCCTCCGGGCCTTGATAAGTGGTGATTCCCGTGTAAAAAAATTCAATTTACTTGCTAAAATGTTGTAAATTTAACTACAATTCAGTTTTAATCGTTGGTTACTATGCTATTATCTAAAATAGTATTAACTTATACTCGTTGTAACACTTTTTATCTAAACTTTCTATTTGTAATGAATAATTATTTTGGGTATTAAAAATGGTTTAAAACAAAATATAAAGGAGGAAGAAACCGATTTTCCCCTGGAATACTAAGTAGTTATTTCATTATTATTATTTTAAATGAACTGAAATTATTTTTTCTACTATTATCATAAATTTGATCTGGAATATAATTTTTAACTGCAACTGTAAACTAACCCTATGTTAAGTTTATATCTAGTTTTTTAAAATTAGATAACCAAAAAAGGTGAACTCTACAGAATTTGAATGTGCCAAAATAGCGTTATCATTTAGTAACTCATTCATGTGTACAGTGGACGTTCGGCAATTAATTTTGAAGTTCATATAACAAATTAATAAACTAAAAATATAATCAAAATTGATTATAACAAGAAAATCATAAATAATAAAAAAAGCACGGTTTATATTCTGCAGATCACGTTAAAAAAGAATAGGAAAAAATTCTGATTGAGTTTGTCAGTTGTCTATAATTTAATATAAGAATATCTCTGTGGTCTATTTTACGCTTGTTGGCAAAGAAAATGTTTGTTTTGTTCTATGAAGAAGTTAAGTAGTTAAGTAAATAAAATAAATAGTAGGGTTAGTCTTATTGGTAAGCGACGCCGTTCCTATTAGTGTAAGCCGAGCTATTCGTTTTTGCAATCTCCTATTCCGAAAGGTAATTCGTGAAAGTATTGTGAACTCATAGTTGTATTCTATTCTGTCATTTTATCAAACCAATAAAAATAATGGAATGTTTGTTAAATGAATCTGTAAGCGAAATGTATTATACAGTAAATATAAATATGTAGAAATTTAAATAATCAATCGGCTACATGCGAAGGGGTTAACATCTGAATGAAAGTAAATGGTGGTTTTAGGCTACGGAAGAAGATGGGGTGAATTGCATCACAGTGAAAGCTCTTGCTACTCTCTCAGCGGGATTATGTATTTAAGAGATAACGGCTACTAGAAAAAATAAGATTCATTAAAGACAAACGAAATATATGTAGTATGGGATAGAAACACGCTTTAGTAGTAACTAGTAGTGGTTAGCGTAAAATTGTACATAGAAAGTGTCTAATTATTATTCTATAATGTCGAAAAATATAAGGGAAAATTGTTTCCATTTTATTAATGTAAAGATAGTATGAATTGTTGTATACGATTTACTGGCGTGTGATTTTTATCGCGGTAAATGAACGCGGGCATTATATGTAAGTTAGTAATTATTATTGAGTGTTATTAAATTACAAATTAATGATATATTAATATTATTACACTAATAAACCGAATATATTTAATATCTACATATTGGATTATATTATATCTAGGATTTCACGTGGACCAATAAGCACTGACGGATAGTGAAAAAGCAACATTTCGATTATCAGCACAAAATTATTAGTCAAGCAACCAATGAAGTTTAACGAGGTTAATACAAGAGTGCTCAATACCGAAGTAGAACAGGGTATATTCTTTATCTGTTTTTACATGAGCAGTAATATGTTGCTCTGACCAAAATATACTCATGATTTCGTAGCTTAATGGGAGATGCCCTTTTCTCTTTCATGCAGCCCCTTTCTTACAGAAGAGACGTTGTGACCTTGTCTCTGCTTTATCGTTATTTCCATGGCAAGTGCTCGCCTGAGCTTCAATCTATGTCCCCTCGCAAAACCTTCACGAAAAACACTTGTTTAGCTGAAACTACTGTCAATAATTTCCCCACTCTTTATCTGTGCCTGAATCAAAACGTAGATTCCATGAACGAAGCTTCTTTTTTAGAACGGCACACCTGTAGAACTCTCCTCCGTTTTCCTGTTTTCCATCTGACTACAACTTTGTTCTCTTCAAGTCCAACGTAAACAAATTCTTGATGAATCGTCCCTTTAAGTAATCTAATTTACCAAATTTCCACTACTAACGATTACTATATTATCCCATTGACTACTGTACACCCAGTAACCCTTATTCTCAAGTGACCTCTGCGGAGTTTCGAAGAAATACTTTCCTTCTCATCAGAGGGTAGGAAATTAACAAAATGCGGGATCGGATTTTGCATACAAAAGTAAGTCAAAGATCTTACTTGATAACAAAAAGTGAAGCAGAGGGAATATGGTGAAGAAAAAGGTACTTCACGTGAATGGATAGTCAGGTGAAAAGTAAAGTATCCAATGACAGTAAAATCCAAAAATGTAAGTCCAAGAAAGTGTATTTAATTTTCCATTCGCACAAGTAAAATCCAAGGAAATCACGTAATTGGAAGATGGTCCAAAATAATCCAAAAGGCCGAAATCTGTGGAATAATTCACAAATATGTACAAGGAAAATGGGGAAAAATTTCAATAATATTAATAGAAAAATAAGATATGCTTTTAACACGGTTGCCGAGAACAAAGTATAATTTAAAAAAATCAGTAAAGAAGAAGAGAGAGAAAAATATTAAATAGTGATAGAATTAAATATAAATTAGAAAAGCAAATGTCAAAATGACCCAGACAGGATAACGTTAAAAGGCACGAATAATATAGGGCAAAAAAGAGGTCAACTGAAATGTACAGGTTATTACTTAAGAAAATGTCAGCAAGAGTTATTAAAAGACACGTAATGGAATAAATAAATAAATAATTAAAAATAAAAATAAAAATAAAAAATAAAAATAAATATAAAATAAAAAAAATTTAAGGGGAGAGGATGGCCGGTATATGCAAATTCGGGATAAAGCAAGTATGTAAGTAAATGCATATAGTAAAATTTAAGTAAATATACATACAGGATATGAATGTGTAAGTAGATTGATATAATTGATAGATAGGAATATTTAAAGACTAAAACGAAAATTGCAGATAAAAAACCGGCGAAGCAAAGAAGAAATAAAGAGTTAAAATAAAGGATTATAAAGTTATAAAGTATTAAAATATTATGTAGAAAAAAACGATTATTTTAAAGAAAATTTATATATATATCTGAAAGGTTAAAGTAATAGCTATGTAATTTCAAAATTACCATAATTAAATTTGGACTTATGTTTAAAGAAAGAGATCAGTTCGTTTCTAGAATTCATTATATTGTTACTTTGAGGGGAAGTAATTTTAGTTATAGTGCAGAGGCGACATGACTTAGAGCCTGAAGTATAAGACTTCACTTTTTTATGATAGTCCATTTGATTGAAAAGATGGTATTATTAGAGTTAAGTTTTTTTAATTAAAGTGGTTAGAGAGGTTCCTTGGTTATTATTAGAATTATGGTTGTTAAAAGAAGAAATGTGTTGAAATAGCGCCGATATATGTATGTACTTTATTAAAAGCTCGCGGTCTGATATTAATATTAATTTGCTGATTTGTATTAGTTAAATAGTTTGAATTTTGTTCATTGTGTTCAACAAAAAGTGGAACAATGATAGTACGACGACTGTTTTGGAGGGGATAATGAGTGTTGTTAGTGTTAGGATGGCTGTTAGGAGCAATATTCTTCTTCTTCTTCTTCTTCTTCTTCTTCTTCTTCTTATTATTATTATTATTATTGCTTATTAGTTGTATGAGGGGGCTGCTCGAGTGGTATATTGGATTAGTAACTATATCAGATGGAGGATGGCAAGAAAGATAACTTGAAGACGAAATATTAGTATCTGTCACAGGGAGGATTGCGTGGGAGCTCAGTAATTGTGCATGAATATATAACATCTTTATGGATGCAATCATTATTGAGTGGGCAAAAATGTTTGTTATTACAATTACAGTTAATTTTGGGTTTAATTGAGAAAGGGATTTTTGGGCTGATTTAATTTTAATATATATATATATATATATATATATATATACACACACACACACACACACACATATATATATATATATATATATATATATATATATATATATATATATATATATATATATATATTAGTGATAAGACGATTTAGAAATCTTCTCCAATTCCAATACAATTACGGATACTGTTCTAAACTCCCGATTCCGATACAATGTCCGATTTTGATTACGATTCCGAAATCACTTAATCACCGTAAAAGGAGAAATTTATTTTTTGTGGGAAGGGTAAAATTAAAAGAATCAGTTTTGGAATCGAAATTAAGTTAAGATTTTTCTAAATTCAGATACCGATGCCGATACACTCTAAAAGTCCCGATTTTTCCGATTCCGTATTTCGACCCGGATTAATCGCCCTTTTTATGTTCCCTTTTTGTTTTCTTTAAATGACTTCATTCTTTGTTTTCCTGTACTTTCTTGTTTCTTTCTTTAGCGTGTTGCTTTCTTTTTTAATCTTTCATTCCTTGTATCGTTTTTTCCCATCCTCATCATTTTTTTCTTTCACTGACCATTCTCTCTCATTTTTTCTTTTTTCTTGCGCTTTATTATTTCCTTCTTTTCTTCTTAGGTTTTTTCCTTTTTCTCTTTTTTTCATCATTCTATTTTCTTTCTTACCTTATTTCTTTCCGTCTTCACTTCTTTGATTGCTTTTTTCTTCCTTTTCTTCTTTTTCTTATTTATGCGTTACTTATTTACTTTTTTCTTTATTTCACCCTTTCTTTCCTTCTTTTCGTTTCTGGTTTCTTTCCTTCTTCCTTTCTTTTTGTACCTTTCTTCTTTATTTCCTGTCCTCTTTCTACACTTTCCTATGTTTTTCTTCCCCCGAATCCAAAGTCATATCTTCCACAACTGTCATGTCTTATTCTACCCTCAAACCTTTTTTTTCTCCAGACTCGGCTCAATTTCCAAACGATTAACTATTGTTGTTATTTAAACAGAGAGTACAAAGAGATAGTTATCTATCTCCTCCCAAACTCTCTCTTTATATCGATGAAACAAAGGTAAACAAGAAAAGCAAAAAACAAAAAAAAATATATATATCACAGAGAAAAACAAACAATTTGTACGGGTTGAATTAAAACAAAACAAACCGCAATAACAAACAAACAAACAAACAAACAAAATAAAAAGAAATCAGAAGATCAAAAAGAAAGTAAATAAATAAAAAAAAAATATCAAGAGAAATATTTTTCGAGCAAATTTTTAACCGGGTATTTTCGGTATAAACTTAACCAACAGAAAAATAAACAAACAATAGACAATACAAAATAAACAATAAGAAAAAGGTAAGACTTACAAAAACAATAAATAAACAAATATAAACAACACAAAAACAGTAGAAAATATAAAGAAGAAAAATGTTTTAGTAAACAACAAAACAACAACAACAAAAAAACAAATACAGAATTTTACACATACAAAAAAAAGAAAAAAAAAAGGAACACAAAGTTCCATTAAAAAAGGGAAAGAAATCCTCCTCCTCTCGTCACAAAACAATAGCAATATTTTTTGTTTCTTATTTCGAAAGCAGGTGGGTTGAGTGTACTACCCCTCCTCTCCGCAACCCTTGAGGTCAACTTCTAGTAATTGTATCATGCGTTGTACCAGCCCAAAATGGACGGGAGACAACGGGATTGAATATTGCTAATAATAATGATAATAAGGTAGCAATTTTGGGGCTGTCGTTACAGCAATCATCAGTCTTCGTCGAAACGTTCTTTTTTATCTTCTTCTTTCATTTGACTTCGTTCTTCTTTTATTCTTTCTTTTTGATTGTGCGTGCACGTTTCATGGTTGTCTCTTTTCAGATTTCGGCTTCTCTTCTTTTTACTGAAGCTTCCATTTTGACAAGCATCTTTCATCTTTTTGTGTTTTTCCTTTCTTTTATCTCTTTCGTTTCTTTTTTCATCCTAGTTTCTTTTCTTTTCTCCAAATCTGTCGTATTATACTCATCTATCTATCTATCTATCTATCTATCTATCTATCTATCTATTGCTGTCTTATAATATACTAATTTTATCTATCCGCATATCATCAAATCCATTTATTTTCAAATGTATGTTTATTAATATTTAACACAACACACAATAAAACACAGGCCTAACGAATAAAACATCGACTTTTAGACAAAATTCAACTCTCCTCATAATCATGGCTCCCTTCTTGAGTGATGTACTAATTACAATGCTTCTCTAGTAATTCGATGCACCTTTTATAGCAGCGATTTGTCTGTGGTCCAAAAAATACGCGTCCGTTTTTGTGTCCGATATCAGTTCTTTAGTTGAACCAAATCTCCTTCCTTGAAACATTCTTTTGAGCTTTAAAAACAGACACTGGTCGCTGGATGCCATGTTAAAAAAAAAAAAAAAACGAGTGTGCGTAGAAGCAATTTAAAGTGCAATTAATGTAGTTTTGTCATCATTGCAATCGACTTATGACATGATACATAGTCTTCATTGAAGAAGCAATTTCTCTTCTGCTTTTGTGATTAGTTTTGGCGATTTCTTTCCTCAAAAACAGGCTATGTAATATTTGATATTGATAGTTTCTTCTTTCTGAACGTAATCAATAGACAAAATATTTTGCTCATCCTAAAATAAGAAAACCAAAAACTTTCCTGTTGATGTCGACGTCTGTAGACAGCTTTTGTTGATTTCTGGGCTGATTGCTGATTTAACTCTGATTTAATTCTGTTGTTCAATAGCAACATAACAAAACATGGATTTGTTTGAAACAATATTTTAAAGAAAATATGCTTCTAAAAGTTGCTTACAGGAAGTACTTACGGAAGAAAGTAAGTTTTAATCAAGCTCTTTCATTGCATTGTTTTTACAAGAGAGTCGCTACTTATCAAGGCACGAAGGCCACTAGACGATAAGAGTTAATGAATGTAACGTGGTATTGTAGTAATCGTTAATGGAGTAAATTGTGTAGAATTTAATTATTTAAGGGGCGGTTCAATAAGAACTTGTTTACATTAGACTTGAAGGCTACGATATTGTAATCAGCAGGGAAGCACGCCAGCGGAACAGAGTTCCACGGGCGGGAAGTTATAGGAAAAAAGCTTTGTTCATGGAATTTGCGTTTAGATTTAGGCACGGATAGAGAGTGAGTGAAACTGTTGATAGTGGTTGTATCTAGTTGAGTGTTTTTGTGAAAGTCCGGCAAGTGGGGACGATAGATTGGAGCTCAGACGAGCACTTGCCAATAAAATAACAATAGAAAATGCAGAATAATTAAAATATAAGGTAACGTAAAGAAAAAGTAAACATGAATATTTTAACATTTAAAACGAGTGACATTTGTTTTTAATTTTAAAAAAATGAGAAGAAAATTACAAATTTAATTCTTGAAGATATATACCTGTTCAACGATATCTGATTCATAACTAATGTGTCGAGCTATCACGTTTCTTGTTATACATCTATAAATATTGTCATATTTATGCTGGTTAAGCTGTGTCACATTTAAAGATTCTTGATAAATTGCAGAAACGTATCTGTAATTCGATTGACCACTACTTTCTGCTTCACTGCAACCTTTCTCATAGACATGACGTTGCTAGTCTCAGTCTTTTTTACAAGCACTATTATTGCATGTGTTCATCAGAATTGTTTGATCAATACCCTGCTTCCCTTGTTCCAGCTCGTTTGATTCGTTGGTCTAGATGTCCCCATCAATTCGTTCTTTTAATACCTAAATTTAATACAGCTTCCTATTCTAGTAGCTTTTTCCAAGGACTGCAATGTTGTGGAACTCTCTTCTTGCTTACAGTTTTTCTTCTATCTACAGTCTTGAACTGTTCAAGACTAAGGTCAATATGCATCGTCTGTTCTTGCAATAATCAGATTTCGTTCTAACTCTTTACATTAGGTGGCTTCATGCTTTGTTTCAAGCGATTTCCATAAAAACTATTAAGAAATTTAATATAAGACTATAAATTTTGAACAAATATCATACTTCTAATAAATACTGCTAACAAAGACTACTTTAAAACTAAAATACTATCACACTAATAATATATAGATATAACATTAGAATTAAAGAGAGAGTATTTATAGCTAGAATTATGCCATCCATTAAAAACGGATTAAAACTCGTGTATTTTTTTAAGTTCAACACGCAACACAATCATACCGAACTGATTGACACACGCTGCATTTATAATCAAATTACAATGAATTAACTTTAGCGTTTTCCACTTAATTTCCATTTCCAACTATTAGTTACATACATGTAGATGACTCTATAGTAATAATAGATACGAAATAGGAAAGTAAGTACAACCCGATCAACATTTTTAATTATTTGAAGAAGGGATCTGTCTCGAAATATATATCATTTAGAAGATGTAAGTGAATAACAAAAATAAATTAAAGTAATATATATATATATATATATATATATATATATATATATATATTGTTACAGACCAGCTTTTATCTATTATACAATAAAATGCGATGTCATCAACAATCAACATGTACTTCCCGGGATTCAAATGTTCTTAAAGGGGTCATCAGTTGTTTATCATGAAACACTTTGTATATATATATATATATATATATATATATATATATATATATATATATATATATATATATATATATATATATATATATATATATACAAGAAGAATGCCCGTTTTAGGACGAGCATAATTCCCCGATCAGAACTGTTTTGCACCAACTGTAAGTCCCCATACGAAGAATAGAATCAATACATAATCCTACTTGAAATGAGGTATGAGGTTTATTCTCTTTTTGCCTGAATAAGAATTTTAAGTAAAAACCACACTCATTATTGTTAGGATATACCTTTTCAATTTTATCAAACTTATTCCAAGATTAAATAGATTATTTAACTATTTTTTGAATGGCTTGGTGAAGTTCATCGTTCGGGAATCCAAAAATATAGCAGACAGTTTCATTAATAAGAATATAGATTCCCCTTGGCCATTGAGCAACTTCATTAAGAGTGATAATCTTTAATAAAAGATATAGCAGTACCACTACGTTTATTTATATATTTGAAGACATGTATAATGCTCTTCACCTGAGCTGCAAACTCTGTATTTGTACACGCATTAAAAACTTTTCGCAACAACGGACTATCGATCGATTGTAAAATTCATTAATTCCAATATTGACTTGCCTTTTGTGATCGTTTGCTTTTGTTATTCTGTATACAAGATAGCCATCTTTGTGAAACTGGGTATGGAGAATAAATTGTTTCGGATAAGTTTTGTACACATCCATTTCTTCATGCAAAATGTCTCAAAGGGTAAATAACCACAGTGGCCGAATACCAACGAGTTTTCAAACTCTCATAGAGTTAGTGATTAATTTCAGGATCAGGAATTCAATCCAAAATAAAAAAAAATCAACTTGATTTAAATTTATTTTCGCCCTCCAACCAAAGTAATAGATAAGATGTCTTTTCTGACATTTCTTAGTATAAACTAAACTTCTCCAAATATGTAAAACTTTCTAATTATTTTGCCAATTTCAAATGGAAAACCTGTTTAGAGATCATGTCTATGTTTTGACGTTTGATGAAGTAGATATTCCTTTTAATTTCAGTCCATTTGCGGTTGCATGTGAAAGTTATGAATAAATCACGTCTGCAATATTTGCATACATAATTAATGGCATCCTCTCAAGCATTATTAGTCCTCGCGCGAAAGAGCAGGACAAAAAATGTTTTAAATAATAATAATAATAATAATAATAATAATAATAATAATAATAATAGAATAACAATAACAAAGATTTTTCGCTGGCGAGGACTACTATTGACCGTAACCAGTTATACAGTCCTTTTGAAATTTTCATCTCTATTTTTCTCGTTAATGAAACCTATGTAAAATATGTTCCTTATTAAATTTTCAAGATTTTCTATTCTGAAAGAAGTTTAAAAACATTTAATCTAAAAAAGTTATTTTAAAGTTTTTGCTAAAAAAATTCAGATTTTCTCATTATTCAGACCTGTATTACAAAGAGGGAGTTGCAAAATATGAGTTGTGGTGTGAATTAATTTTTCTACATAGTCACCCCATTCTCTTTTGCCATCGATAAACGATGATTTACGTGGTCGTCCGGAGGGCGCATTGTCATCCAAGGGTTGTTTCAAAAGTAAAACCCCTATTTTTTAAGTTTCAGAGCTACGAACACAGGAGTAGTACCATTAAAACAAGTGAACTTTTGCATTCCAGATTATTTTTTACAGTGCTTACTATTCTCAATGCACTTTCGCCAGAAATTCATGGACGGACCTCGACTTTTGATGCACGTCTCTGACAGGAGTTGCTTTCTAGAGTTCCACACCATCAATATCTGCAACAGTGAGATGACACTTTCAATCATGAATGCATCAGTTCAATCATCATAGCTCTACAATTTGCAATCCCGTCTGAACCATTCCGGTGGAATAGAAAATAAGAGGTATTACTTTTGAAACACTGTTCGTATGGATACATTTTAAGAATATCACCATCCGTTCATTCTTAAAATAGATTGAAAAAAATAGCGTATTTTAAAACTCATACAGACAATTGCTTCCACATGATGTAATTGCCAAAAATAAAAATTGCAAAATATCCAAATCTAAAATTATATTGGAAAGGTACGAGCTCATAAATTATCTTTATTAGTTTTCCAGAAATATATTTATTTATTTATTTTATGTCTGTATTAAACATCATGATATACACTCACACAGCAACGTAAAGAAATGGAAACAAATATTTATACTAATAAAAGTGATTAAAAGCTATGTAAATATAACACACATACATACACACACGCACACACACACACACACACACACACACACATATATATATATATATATATATACGTATATATGAATAATATTGCAATCATTGCATTATGGAGGTTTTCAAAGTTATCTAATGATAATGATAATCTACTTAATTGAAAATCCGAACTCATGTCATCATTGCCCCCAGAGACGTAAATCATTATACAATAACTTTAAAAGTTTCAATAGGTAAACGCACACACACACACACACACACACACACACACACACACACACACACACACACACACACACACACACACACACACATAAACACACACACAAACGCACGCACACACATATATATATGCAAATATATATTCATATATATAATAAATATATAATATAATCTATAAATATATACAGTGCATCACAAAAATGAGTACACCCCTCATATTTCTGCAGATATTTAAGTATATCTCTACATAGACAACACTTACAAAATTACACTTTGTCACAATGAAAAGTAGTCTATTTGCAGCTTATATAACAAAGTTAATTTATTTTTCCCTCAAAATAATTCAACATATAAACATTAGAAGATAAACACCTGCCAACAAAAGTGAGTACAAACCTAAGAAATTATATCCCAAAATGTCCAAATTAATTACTGCTTATCATTTTGTTTCTCTAAAATGTCATGTGACTCATTAGTATTACTAGGTCCATGTATGCATAGAGAGAAGGTGTGTTCAAATTTGTAGTGCAGCTCTCACACGTTCTCATACTGGTCGCTGAAAGTTCCAACATGGCACCACATGGCAAAGAACTTTCTGACGATCTTAAAAGACGTATTGTTGCGCTACATAAAGATGGCCAAGACTACAAAAGATTGCCAACACCCTAAAACTGAGCTACAGCACAGTGACTAGATCCTTCACCATTTTAAAAGAGCAGGGTTCACTCAGAACACGTCTCTGGTAAGTCGTCTAAAGAAGCTGAGGGTACGTTCTAGGCATCACATCCAAATACTTTCTTTGAAAATTTAGCCTAGTAGTGCTGTCAGCATTGCTGCAGAAATTGAAGAGGTGGGGATCAGCCTGCTAGTTCTCAGACCATAAGCAAATTGGTGTGCATGACTGTAACTCCAAGAGGAATCCTCTTCAAAAGACGATACATAATGAAGCCCGCAAACGCATTGCTGAAGACATGTCAACAAGGCACTTTATTGAAACCATGTCCTATGGTCTGATGAGACAGAGATTAATTTGTTTTGATTCCAATGGCTTCAAGCATGTATGACAGAGACCAGAAGAGAGGTACAAAAATAAGTGTGTTATGCCTACAGTCAAGCATGGTGGTGGGAATGTCACGTCTAAGGTTGCATGAGTGCTGCAGGTGTTGGAGAATTACATTTCATTGAGAGAAATATGAACTTCAACATGCACTGGAAAATATTGCAGCAAAGCATGCCCCCCCCAAAAAAAAACTGAGTCGCAAGGTTGTGTTTCTGCATAACAAAACACACCCTCAAGACGACCACTGCTTTACTGAAGAGGCCGAGGATAAAGCTGATAGACTGGTCAAGCATATCTCCAGATTAGAATCCAATAGAACATCTTAGGGGGCTCCTCAAGCGGAAGGTGGAGGTGTGCAAAGTCTCAATATCCACTAGTTCCGCGAGGACCCATAGCACAGTGGTATGAGTACTTGGAAAAATTAATTGTAAAAAGTGATATTCTCCTAAAGGTTGAAGGTTCAATCCTCAGTGTGGGCAACAGAAAAATACAATTGAGAATTACTTAAAACCTGTATCTAGTAATGGCTGACAGAACAAGAGCATGATATCACCGTGAAATAAATAAAGGGTTCCGCTCGAAATTCCGTCAAAATGTTCGAGTTCTTCTAATGCTTTATATGCAATGGATTTTATTTCTTCTGTCAACATTTATAATCAATATAATAATCGTTTTTTATAATGAGAAAATGTATAAATATTTAAAATCTTAAAAAGTGCAACAAAATACCAATTACATTTTTATCAGTGCATAAGGCACATCTGATGGAGTGTAAATAAAATAAATTTTTTTTAAATTCTAGTATCTTCCTTTTTAAAGTTTAATATTAATAGTTTTCAGTAAAGTAATTTTCCGGTTAAACATTTTGTTGAACATTTTTCTGTTGAGGCAGAAATCTTTTTTCAAAAAAATAATTAACTTTTTAAAATTATATTTATCAACAACATTAATAACAACAAAAATAATAATAAAATGATATTTATTAATTAATAAAACATGCTCATAATAACATGAACGGTATCATCGCATAATGTAATATTTGTTTTATTATTCAATAATACAAGAAGTTTTTTCTTTTTTTTTGTTTCGTAAGATGTGTTAAAAAATAAAGTAATTTTTTAAAATAAATATAGTTTCGTTTTTCGTGTCTTGACTCCGTGACTCCGTTCCATCAGTTGCGTTACATAATCAACCGTATCCACTCCGATAGTTTGATTTTTGCCGATCATTGATCTTAGACATGACTTTAAAAATATACAAATTTATTGTTTTTGGAGGGGAAACTATTTTTAAAACTATATCTACTTCAGTATTTTCTTTAAATTTCTATTTTTGAGCGATTATCGAGATTCCCGAGACTCGCATGTCGAACATTTTTTTGTTCTAAACTAACACTCGACACTACTTTTTTAAAAACTAAATAAACGCTTTAAAATAAGTTGAACAATTAAAAACTTACAAAGCAAGGTAGAAAATGAACACTTAGAAAATCGATTTTATATATTTAAATCGACAGTAAACAAGTAAATGTATTTTTAAAAAAATATTATGGGGGTGTAGTCTCTTTTAAAAACAATACCCCATTCAAGAACGGTCCTAAAATGTGTTTTCAATCGATATGTATTCAATAATGGAGAGTTTTCCTACTTATCAAAAATGGGCGAGTTTTCCTAAATTTTACGCTGTATCCAATTTATAATTAATTCTAAATATAATCTTCGTTAAGTTTAACTATTTAAATTTAATACGGCCAGTGAGTAAAACTTTTTTCATCTGAAGGTAAATTTATTTGTTTATTATTATTATTAGCAGCAAAGTTTAGTATCTATTTTGAGACTACCCCAATATTTCTGTCCTTCTTGACTTGTTTTTCTTACTAAATAAACACTTTAAATATGTTAAATCACTAACAACTTAGCAAGCTATGTAGTAAAATCGATTTTGCCTCTTTTAAAACAATAGTGAATAATTATAAATATTAAAAAAAAAATATTATGCGGTCTGTAGTTTCGTTTTTGAACTGAATAAACGCTTTAAAATAAGTTGAACCACTAACAACTTAGCCAGCGAGATAGAAAATGAACACTTAGAAAATCCATTTTACCTTTTTTAAAACAACAGTAATTAACTAAAAATATTCTTAAAAAATATTAGGGGGTTGGTAGTCTCTTTTAAAAAACAGTATCTTCTTAAAAAATGATCCTAAAATGTGCGTATGCATTTTTGGTACCATGCTAAATACTGTTTTCATGTGCAATTCAAGTTTTCACGATATCTGTTTTTATTCAATTGCAATTTTTATTCAATTATAAGGTGGACGTACAGAATAGATACAAAACATCCTGTCCTCTCCATGTTAAGAATGGCTTTCAAAATAATAAATTCTTATTTCAGCACGGTACCAAAAGACGGACGTACACGAATGCTGCCCCTATAGGGAAATACGCATCGCTTCCGATGTTGTACGTAGTTCGACTGAGGGAGCCGTTATTATTTTTACTAGGAAATAATTTTTGCGGGTTTGACCTAGTTTTTTTAATTTATTTATTTTGGCTTGAACTTTGCGCATGGTTTTTATTATGATTTTATCTGTTTTTTTTTTGTTTTATGGATATTGTTTTGCCGGAGTTTATTTAATTATTAACAGGAATATTGGTGAAAGTCAAAATGGAATCCGCGACACTTTTAAATATTATTTTCAAGTTTAATTAAGGTTTTACGATAACTGCGTTATTTTTTATTTTTAAATAAAAAATAAAAATTTCAAGTTCGCTCAAACTTTATGGATTCTTTTCTTATTATTGTTTTTGTATTCTTTTGTTGTTATTGTTTTTTTTGCCGGATTTAACAAACAAACAGAATGAAAGCACCCCCCCCTAAATGGTGCTTATTTCAAGGGCCTGGCGTCATAAGTCGTCGTGGTACAGTTGGCATAACCGTTTTTTCCCCGTCTTTCCCTCTTTCGCCTGTCTGTGCAGCTATTTATTTTTGCGGTCACACAGGCACTCGCTGCTATTTTGATTGAAACAAAAGTTGTTTTGATTCATTTTTTTAGAGGGGAAAGTTGTTACTAACTTCTTCCGTCTTTTCTGGAGAGTTGTTCAATATTTTTAGTATAGCAGCGCTGTTCAAACTGAATTTCATGTCCACCCGGATCTACTATGACATATAACGTAGTCCTGTATGTCTGTTTGTTTGTGCACCATATACATCATATATGACGTTAAAGCAGATAATATATATATATTATATATGTGCAGTTACGTCATAAATGGCCTCGTAGCAAATGACGTAATATATGACGTCGTATATGACGTTATAGCAAAGCAGTTCAATAAGGAATACATTTAAAGTAAAGCTTCCTGGGTTCATACTGTAGCATCCAAGCTTGAACAGAAGCTGCGCAATACCTGTACAGTACATCAAGTTCTTTACTGTTGAGCAAAAACGAAGGTACTCTTGATGCCTGTCGTTGCGGCAAATTTGTTTCTTTTAATCTGGATACCAACAGTTCGGCAGAGTCATTTGACATGTTGAGACCGCGAAGATTATTCAACTCTTTTTGGGAAAATGGATGTGAAACACCATCTTCAAGAATCATTTCTTTTTCGACTTCATATCCTTTAACACTGGAAACATCTTCGTCACTAACATCAGGAAATTCTCCGATAGGCACTGGAAGTTCATCACAATGAGTTAAAGACGATTGAAGATAAGAATCTTTTAGACTGTCCCGGTTCTTTCTGTTGATCCCAGAAGTAGCAGCCAATGAGATTGGGAATTCCAAAGTTCAAACTCCTCTTGCCATTGGCCCGCCAACGCAAAGTCTTGGTACATTCCTTAACACATCATGTGTGGCGCCCAAGCTTCACCCTGCTCAGCAAGTTTAATACCAAAATAAAAGCATGGTAAGCACGCGTTATAAAACATGTGACTAGCTTCCTATTAGGAGCATCGGTGTATTCTCCACATATGTAGCAGAACACGTCGGGCTATTTCTGCACAATATACTGGTCGAAGCCATCTCATTCACCTGCAAAACAAAAATATATACACATTAGTCATAAATTAGCGCGATCGCATCCCACAGCGTTCTGTATGTGGCGCTACCCGCATCACAACGCTCATAAAGCGAAAACACCGAACACATGCGCGGGTGGGTGTTGCTAAACACTTCCTGGGGAGCTGCCCCATTAACTTTAGTTTTGATCGATCAACTTTATGCTTTGCCGCATCATTTTTTGTAAGATGTCGTGGTTTTATGTATTCAAACTGATTCCGTTTCACCATAATCACTCAGAACTATTGGGCCTGAATATTTCTTGTCGTAAAAATAATTTTTTTAAATTAAAACAATTATTCGACATGGCATTTTACTCTCACCAACTTCCTCTAAAATGCCGCAAACATGCATACATGTGAACACAAACGTACAAAAACATGTAGCTCAAAACTGACCTGATTAAAAAAAATGCAATTTTTTGATTCAGCCCATCAGAATCGTCCTAAATCAGTTAAAAATGGCAGATAACAAGTTTGTTGTTGACCAGTGATATATACCTATTAATAATGCACCGTTTGATTTCAATTTTATTTAAATACTTATAGATTTTAAAGGCATTTGTTATAGTTTATTTCATCTATTTGTCTCTTTTTATTTCATTTATAATATTTTCAATATTTTATTTGTATTTTTTCTGCTTTGTTATTTATGCCTTGTTCGTATTTTTTCTTGATTGTTTTATTTTACATCAGTCGAAGTTCTCAGAAATCAAGGGGCCCACTACCCGGGGCTAACTCTTGAACTCTATATGAGATACATAGATATTCAAATGTTCCATTAAACTTCCTTATCTCTCAAACGCTGCTTTAGTAAAGAAATTGAGAACATAGTTTTCCTCTTCCCAATTAACCATTTTCATACGTTGTAATATATCTTTTATTTTTGGTCTCTTGGTCTTACTGGATGCCAGGAGAAGAATTTACCTATTATGGTGGAGTATCCAGCTTTGTGCAGTTACTGGAGGTAACAACACGAGCATACACATATATGTGTGTATGTATGATTCTTGTGTGTAGTTGTGAATATATATGTATGCATATGTATGTGTATATGTATGTATATGTACTTGGATAAACTGTGCATATATGTAGGTATATTAAGACTATAGAGTTGTTTAGCTATTATGTTTATCTGCGAGTATATTCATATACTAACATATACATGGATGCGTATATATGTATATACATGAATGTGATTGTTTGGGTAATAATGTATTGATGTCTATTTGAGTATATGCAAGTATACGTATGTAGCAATATGAAATTGGTGAGCGTAAACTTAGTCTTACTAATATTCATATTGAGTTTATAGATACAAATAAATGTATATATATATACATATATATATGTTGCAGTATGAGTGTTCGTGTGTTTATGTTCATGTATATATATAAGTTTGTCTTTATATGCATGTATGAATTTATACTAGCATTGGACCGACTGTTTCGCTACATTAATACATGACTAAAAGATACTCAAACTTGACATCCAAATCTGACCCCAAATCGTAATGGGCATGGAATGTGTGCCTACATTAGAGAGGGATTGCCATGTGGTAGGGATATCTCCAAAGACGATCCTAAATTGTCAAACTTTACAAAATCTTTCGACTAGCAATAACCACAACCAACAGTTTCCTCCACTCTCCATCTGTACCTACATCTAAACGTAGCCCCCATGAACAAAGCTATTTTCTTAGAACTTCTCTCATGTGGAACACTGTTCCACTGGTTTGCTTCCTGGCCAACTACAATATGGTAGCCTTCAAGTCTAATGTAAAAAAGTTCTTGTTGAACCGTCCCCTAAAATAAATCAAATATTACCCAACCTACGTCATCAACCTAAAATAAATCAAATATTACCCAACCTACGTCATTAACTACAACTTTACGTTCATCAACCTTTATCCTCGAGTGGACTTAGAGCCTTGATAAGTGTTGCTTTTCTTGTGAAACATATGAATATAAATCTAAGTAATTTTTCTCTCTTTTTATTATAATATAAAACTCAAATAGTCTTGCTTGGGCATTGAAACTGTCTATCCGGTTTTGGTTTACGATGTGCGTGCCTAAATAAATCCGGTTCCGGTTTACAATGAGCATGTGTAAGTAAATAAAAACAAAACAGTAAATGCATCGGTATTTACAAATCGTTCTTTTCCGTATTTCCTTTTTTTCTTTACATTTGTGTATATTACCGTTTTGAAAAGAATTCTAATATAAACAAAACGATATAAAACTGAAGATAATAAAGAACATGTACGTTTTTAACATCCCAATTTTTTTTTTGTATTTTCATTGAACATTGGAATCGTTCCAAGCAAAACAAAACAAAAAAAAAAAAAAAAAAGAAACCAACAAAAAAAACAAACAAATGTATGATCTTCTAATGTAAAAAGCAAAACAAAGAAAACACTACTTGTTCAATTTATATATTAAACAAATGTATTCTTTAGCCAAGTTGTATGCGATTCAAACTATCGATAGAAATTTAGAAACTGATAAAAATTTCGCGTTTCAAATTATTTTATTTTTATTTTTATTTTATGTTTCATTGCAAGATGGAATCGTTTTCAAACAAAAACGATACAAATACGCCTACGATTTAAACTATTTATACTTTTATATATTCTGTAATTGACAGTTTCAAAACGTTAACATACATTACTTGTATATATACATATATATATATATATATATATATAAATCTCTCCCCCTTCTCTCTGTATATATATATATATATATATATATATATATGTATTTATGTATTTTAAAATCTCGTTTATTTTCGTTGAACACTTTCAGTTGAAATAACCTCGATTTAGTTCTTATGTGCAGATCATCGCATAATGATTAGATCACTTTAACAGACGTTAAAAATAAATGTTTAAATTACAACAGTATATCTAGCGGTGGCCGAATGGATTAGGTCCTTGCTAAAGAAGTCAGAGATTTATTCTGTTGCCGAGTCAAAATCTATTAATCTGTTAATCGTGAAACCCACAACTAACTGGTGAGTTAAAATGCAATGTTTCTTTTAAAGGGAAAAGATCAGGTGTGTGCTATTGTCTGATGCATCAAGCCTGAATCTTCTTGATTTGGATGTTATTGAAGAACTTGATCTTTTCAATCTTTCCATAAACTCAATTTCCAATTCTTTCAATAATAATGCTGCAGAAAATTTAAAAACACATTTTAAGAACATACTTAAAGTAAAGTTCAACAATGCTTTTCTAGAGGGTCTTGGATGTTGTTCTTAAGTTAAAGCGACTTTCAAACTGAAGGCAGATGCAAAATCAGACTTCAAACAAAGCGTCCGGTACCACATGAACCTTTAGCTACAATAGATAAAAGAACTGGATTGTCTACAAGAAGAAGAAATTACACATCCTTAACATTGCCATTGTGAGGAATGCTAACAGTAAAGTACACCCATGTGCTGACTTTAGCACACGATTAAATGACAGACTGGAAACGCATCAGTATCTACTATCCGTACCGGAAGATCTATTTTCCAAACTCAACGGTGGAACTTGTTTAGCAAAACTGGATCTTGCAGATGCATATGTACGAATGGAAGTATATAAAGATTCCAAAAATCTTCGTACTATTAAAATCCACAAGAGATTATTTCAATTTTAACCGCCTTCCATTCGGGGGTGAAGTCAGCTCTAACCATATTCCAACAAACCATGGATACAATGCTCACAGGATTGCCAGGAATTTTCGTCTACACTAATGACAATATCGTTACAGACACATCCCAGGAGGAACTTCTTCATCGTCTTACTTCCATGATGGATCGAATTCAATAATATAACCGAACAAATTTAAGACCAGACAAATGCTAATTCTTCCAAACTTCTGTGAAATACCTTAGATTCATATTTGACTAAAAAATGGTCAAAAAGTAGACCCCAGTAATATTTAGGCACTGAAGCACATGGCAGCACCAAAGGATGTTGCAAGACTATGATCTTTTCTGGACTTGTATGTCATTATGATCCATTCTTACCCGAACGGGTAAAAGATCATTTGAGAAACCAATTAACTCTGTAGGAATAATGAATGGAAACATTACTTAATATTGGTTGATTCTTAGAGTAAGTGGCCATAAGTGTTCCAGACGAACCATACTACCTCAAATTAAACTAAAGAAACTATAAGAAATTTTCTGCAGGTCGGGCGTTCCTGAAATCTTTGTTTCTGATAATTGTACTGCATTTACCTCAACAGTATTTCTGAATTCTGTAAACAAAACAAGATTCAGCATCTCAGATCTCCACCATTCAATCAAATGGTTAAACCAAACGATTTATCGACACATTTAAGAGAGCACTCTTAAAGTTAAAAAGGGAAGGAGCTACTCGACAAATCATAGAACTATTTCTAAGTAGCTACAGAGCTATCCAAATCCAAATTACCCACAATGGAAAGTCTCCTGCTGAACCACTGATGAAGAGAAAAAATACGTTTACCAATGGACGCTATTCGTCCATCATCAAATAATCTTCTCAAGAGAAACAACGATGGAAAACCAATTCAAACGCAATCATAGAGCAAGTTCACGTAAATTCCTAGTAGGACAACCTGTAAAGACAAAAAGCTACCGCAACGGTAAAGAAAAATGGACTCAAAGTCATTCTGGTAATTAAATTTATAATGTGGATGTACAATCATCTATTTAGGTCAGATATGCAAATCAATTTCGTCACTCATATCTTCCAAAGAGACCATCAAATAACACAGTTATTCCATTAAATATTTTACTGGACACATTTGAATTGCCTCAGTGTGTACAAGTAACATGCAGTAAACAAAGCAAGTCTAAGAAGAACGGTCTAACCCGGAGGACACAACGAAAGTGCAAACCACCTTCAACTTTACAAATATGCTCACATCATATTTCAAAGAGGAAGCGTTATAGTGATAGAAGGGGAATTCCTCAAAATAAAGTACAAGTTATAGTCCCTCATAGATCGTTGAAAAGACTACAAGGTTCGAGGGAGAGAAAAGTAACATGGCGGAAATCACTTGATTCAATATCGTCTGTAATGAATTCAATATTTCTGCCATAAATTGTGTGTATAATATGATGAGATTGCCTACTTGTTCTATGTTATCCAATAGTCTTGACATCTCATTTCTCAGAACTCAACAGTTACAAAACTGAAAAGCTATGCAGATCGTTAAAAGATAACATTTTCTTGCGATTGGTACAAGTTATCTTATGTACATTTTCTTTTTCACTCTTTTTTTGTTGTTAACTATAATGCACAATCGTTAATCCTATAGTTCTTTTGAAGTCAAATTAATTTCGTTTTTTCCTTTTTTTTGTGGAGTTAACAAGTGTGAAAGTCAAATCCGTAGTCGCCAGTTGTTATAGTGTTAAATGTCGCCAGTTGTTATAGTGTTAAATGTCGCCAGTTGTTATAGTGTTAAATGTCGCCAGTTGTTATAGTGTTAAATGTCGCCAGTTGTTATAGTGTTAAATGTTAATAAAACGAAAGGAACACAGGACTTTTAGAAACAAACATGTATTCACATATATTACAGGCAAGGCGGGTTGAGAAATACTATTCCTCAACTGTTGCGCGTTTGCACACGCTCTCCTTGGCTGCGTACCAATCTCTGACTGCTGGGCACCGGTACTCGTTACCGGAAGTGACGTCACCAGAGGAAGTGACGTCATGAGATAGTCTATTAATCCCATGGAGGGGCGAATCCAACAAATTTCTTCACGTAATTAAAGATCATGGCGAAATGTTTACTTTTTAAAATGTAAGATTGATGAAAACAAAGATGACTTCCCAACACAATATTAAATTTTAATTATTCAAAAATAAAAACAAATAGCAACCGTTGAACAAAACAATATAAATATTAAATTATCTTCTCTGACGATGGATACAAAAATACCTTTTTTATTTATCGTGGTCTTATTGTGCAACTACAAAGATCTTACTTCCAAAAATAAGCACTATCTTGAAACAGCTGTAAAAAATTACAAACACTGTTCTGCATTTTCAACTTGATTATTTAGAAATGCTTCAAGCGTCAAAATGAAGGTATATGAAAAATCATGCTAGTGTTTTTGTAAAACAATTTTTAACTATTTTGTCAAACTAACAAACCATAAAATTCTACTTTCGTAATATAATAATATAAATTTAAACCATTTTTACTAAACATTTCTTTTGTAGGATTTGTTCAAATATATGTTTCATTTTATATTACCACCTCAAAGATGTATTTGAACAAAATTCGTAGGTATTACTGTAAAATTAGTTAAAACTAACTGTTTTCGGTATTTGGATGGAATCATTAAATTCTGCAAGAGTTTCAGATTTGGCCGGATTATTTATTATTTATAATTTAGAAAGACATAGATCTCTCGATAAAAGGATTATATTAAGGTGTAATAGTTAGCACTCTTGCGAAATCTACTTTGAATAGAATTATAAAAATAGAAATGAAAAGCTTAAAATTTAAGTAACTAGTAACATTAAAGAATGATTAGATGCCACGTTTAATAACGACAGGTGAGCTTTATATGAGGTAGAATGCATATGGAATTTATTTATATCATTAACAACTATTTAGCTCAATGTAATATGTTGTATCCTAAGCAGTGACAAAGACACTAAAATACATCTTAGTAAATCCGAAATTAACACAAAAGTCGAAAAGAAGAATAAATAGGGCATACTTATTATCTCTATTCAATTAAATGATAACGAACATATGAAATGCATTTTTTAATCTTATGTAATTATATTTCTCGCCATACAAGCCATTAAACAAAATATTTAATGTAAAGATTAGCTATAGCTTTACTTATAATTAAGAGTAAGTAAAAAGAGAACATATTAAAATAGTAAACTACTGTTTACTATTTTAATATGGAAATAAATAGCAATTAGATAAATCCCCCTTCTTTGTTTATTTTAAAGTATATAGTCATACGATAGTTTTCCATTTTTTTTACTCAGTCTTTTGCATTACTATGGCATTCTGTTATATTTTCCAATCTGCACTTGTTGGCCATTACGGGACTGATATGACAGTTCTGCATTTTATGATCCTCGCCTCTAAACTCGTTGATGGTTGGATTAATCTTGTAGCATTATCTAGCTAGTACAACAGTTTATCAACCCATTCCCGTTTCAACCGGTTTATTGCATTCTGCTGAACCCAGAGTTCTTTAGAGCCAGTAGGAAGGTATTCAGAAAAGTACTTTCATCCTAGTAGGCGGGTGATCATTCTTTAACTCTCTGGTTCACTGTCGTAGTCTAGTCTTTTCCTGATATGATTTAATGGGTAAACGTTAACGAGGAAGTTGCTTGGCTTTAATCGTTGAACCGAGGGTTATCGTCCATGAAGATGGCCTTCATTACTCGTAGATTTTATGATTTCTTCCAAAGATGATACGCATACTCCACATAAGAATAGTGCAGTAGATATCAGCGTGCATCGTTACTCCTTACTTAAAGTTGTTTAGTTTTCGTAAGAGGTTGTTCCGGGAGTTGACTTGTATTTTTTTGTTGTGTTTTTGCTATGTTCCGTGGATGTGAGGCTTCGGTCCAGTGTTATGCCAAGGTAAAAAATATTGATGCGGTCCTTCTGTTATATTCCAGACTACATGATTTTAAAGCATCGGTTGACTCCCCGGTTTTTAAAATAGCAGACTTAGATCTTCGCAAGGTTTGTATGTAGTTAGTTGTATAATAGCAGAAGCGTAGCTTATCGGAAACTGAGTTGAGGTAATCAATTCTTGTGTCACCAAAGACATATTTAGAGTAACATCATATTGGAGATGGATCTGATAATGTTTTTATATTGGGATCTATTTTTATAGCTATAAAATCTCTTTCAGAGGAAGGCGGTGGTTCACAGTTTCATACGATGCAGAAGGATGAACAAAACAGTACATTTTACCAGTCATGTCCTAAGCCCATCTACAATATGCTAAATCAAATTTAGATTTAGTTTATTGGCGATCTGCTAAGAGTTTTTCTTGTTAGATAAGGGGTGGTTTAGAAACTGAGACTAATCTTTGAGGATAAATCAATTAAACAGCATAAACGAGTGACATTGCAGGGAAATCGCATGGAAACTCTTTGCATGCGCTGAATCTCTATTTGAAGAAGGATAATTTTGTCTTTTTTTAAACAAATCTTCGACATGTTTCTTGTCAGAATACACTTGTTCATCAATTCACAGAACTCTGTTCGTATTTGTGGACAGAATTGCTTGATTTTCTCTGTAAAAATAATGGAATGTGCTTTGATGAACTCGTTGCACCTGTGCCTCCTCGATGTACATACCACCAAAAACTCCGCTTAGAAACAAAATCACATCCTTTCACAGTTGAGGCCCTTAAACTCCAGAAAGCCTTCTACTTTAATAGTTTTTTTTTTCCATTGAACTGCTAGACTTTAGAATTTCCTTCCTACTACCTGTTTCCCCAACTGTACTAATGTAAGTTTAAATGTAACGTAAAGCATGGTTCTTAATAGTAGCCCCTGACGTCCAAGTGGCGATGCTTTACCAGTTTTAATGATACGGTTGCCGATATTGAAATCTTAAGAGCAGATCAGTCAGTCCGATGTTTTCTGAGTTGAAGTCGGTCTACATTTGGTCTTGGTTACTTAGTGGTGAATTGCACATTGAGATATGACTGATGTCCAACGGGGAAGCTTATGTAGAGGGTTTCAAGTTAACTGCTTAATCTTCACTAGATATTCATGCATAGAATATTGTTAGAGGTAGACAATAGCCTCAGGCGTGAGAAAGTCTTCAAGTCGATAGACACATCCAACTTTATGAGAAACCTAAAGAGCAATGCTTCTAAAATATGAACTTCAAGAAAGATTTAGAATTTCAGAGTCGTATTGTATACGCATATGATGTTCTCTTATTATTCCATCAAGAATAATGTTTTCAATTAATATAATAGACTTGTTTAGATTTTCGTAAATATAAACATGATTAACAGAAGTCGCGTTATATACGCTCTAACGACATGGCGGGCATACACATTTGGTAGAACAACGACATAGAGAAAAAAAACATATATAAGAAGATTCGAATGGAATAGAGTGATTCAATACAGATAAGAAATAAAAAAAAGAAAGAATAGAAAAATAAATTTCCAATGAAATATCGATAGGTATCCCCAAAACAATGTGAAAAACGGAGCGCATATTCCCGTGACGTCAGACTTGTGTTAACTATACGAACTACGGAAAAGCAGAAGCGACTTAATGGTTTTTTAAAACCTTTGTTTATCTTCTTCAAACTGCAATTAATAATTAATCTTTGTTATAATTTTGTTAGGTTTTAAAACTTACACAGCTTAATGATTAATAATATAATAAACATTTGTATATTAAATATGAAATACGGTTTTACTGAATGTTCTTTTGGTTACCTACGGGCTTCCATATTTTGTTCAGTAAAAAGAGACGAACAGAATGTTTAATATTTGTGCAATAATATTTTCAAATTGGTTTTAATCTGGCGATAAATAGCTGACAAGAGCCATGTTTATGTAAAAACTAAATATTTAAAAACATTAAACACAATTAATTAAAAATCTATGTTGTAACGGACCATTTTGAAATAATGGAATTTTAATCGTTTTAATCTGTTAAAAATTAATTAATGTTTACGAAGTTTCTTTTTCTTGACAATTCAACTGATTATAGTATATATTAATTCGAAAAAAAAAAAACGCTATTAAAACACATAATAATATTTAATTTATATAATTTTTTAAATTGCAACTTCAAGGTAGATTTTTGTTCAATATGTGTATTTAAACTTAAAAAAAATAAATATTTTTTACTTTTTTGAACCTTTATATTTCATAATAAATAGAAATTTCGATAAATTTAAATATATTTTGCTCGAATTTCGAAAAAATAATATGTGAGGGGGGCACGCACTAAAAATATTTCCTCTCATATATTTTACGGAAACTCCATTTTATATGTAATTTCATTGTAAAATAAATAAGTATTGAAAATTTCACGAAAATCTGACCATTAGTTGATTTTTGATAGATTTATTAAACACGGGTATATTTTCACGTTCGGAATGTCTACTACATGGGAACGTTATTTTAAAGCGCCAATTATGTAAATACGATTTTCGTTTCGCAATTTCATTATTTTCATTCGATGCAAAAAATTAAAAAAAGATTATTACTAGTTTATTTTGCCCTTCTTCTTTTAAATAGTACAAAAGTTATACTGATAATATTAATTTATAATAAAGTTACATCGTGTTACATATAGGGTGGGGTAATTCTGTGGTGAATTTTGGCAGCCCCTAAATATCGACGCAAAAACACGAGTAATATACGAAAGAAAAATAGAAGAAGGCAAAAAGAAGAAAAAGAGGAAAGAAAAGAAATATAAAGGAAAGAGGGTATTTTTTTTTTTTTTTTAGATTTGGTCCACCTCCACAAATTTCTTTTAAATGGCACCTTTTAAAGGTTTTCGGCTATGCTAAATACGAAAATCACATTGAAACTTTGCAGAAATAATTAGTTATCGAGATGTAAAAAGTTGTATTATGTATTGTATTCTTTGGCTGCCATCTTTTTTTACGCGCGTGCAATATCAGTCATAGATGAGTAGATTTGTTTATGGTGCGCGCAGGCGCGTAAAGATGGCCACCAAAGGATACAATGCATTATACAACTTTTTATATCTCGATAAGTAATTATTTCTGCAAAATTTCAATGCGATGTTCGTATTCAGCATAGTCGAAAACCCAAAAAATCGTCATTTCAAAGAAAATTGTGGAGGTGGACCTAATCTGAAAATTTACCGAAAAGAGAGAGAAGGAGATGGATGCGTAAACAAGAATAACACAGAAAAAAAAGAAAAAATGTAAATGAAAATGGGAAAAGTATGATGCATTGGAAGAAAAACGAAAAATAAGAAATAGAAGAAGAAGAGGAAGAAGATGAAAAAGAAAAGGAATAAATGAAAATCATGAGAAAAAGAAATAGAATAAAAACGAGAGAAAAATGTGTATAAATAGGAATAGGAAAATATTAAATATTAAAAATAAAAGAAAAGGAAGCAGAAAATGAAAAAAAAAGATGGGGAATAAATAAGCGATTATAAATACGAAGGGAAAGCAGTAAAGAACAAGAAACACATTTAAAGAGAAAATAAATGAAATTGGCAAGAAAGCAGAAAGATAAAAAAAAAAAAAAATAGCAAAAAGAAAGACAGAAAAAAAAAACGAAATAGAAAAATAATCATGAGAAAATAGGAATGACGTCGCATTACAACGTCGAAGAATACGAATAAAAAAAATACTGGCAAACATATATAAATATATAAAAAACAAAAAAACAAAAAACAACAACAACAAAAATCAAGAAAAAGAAAGAGAAGACAAAAATATTAGCAAGAGGAATGACAATAAGAACCATTACGCCCTCCTGTAGTAGACGTCTCCTTAACTACTTTCGCTTTTTCTTGTACACATAGCCCTATTTTGAATTCGTAGCAGCGGACCGATATCAGTGGACTTCTTTTTTCCACCAAAACGGTCATTAACAATGTTTTTTATTATTATTTTTATAATGTTTGACATATTTATACTGATATAAATTATTGCACAGTAAATATAATGAAGTTAAAACAAAAATCATGTTTGGTATTTTGATTTATTTAATGAAGTACAAATGCCTTTTTTTTAATTGATTACTAAATTTAAAAAAGATATTTCCTTAGAATATCAAGTAAAATTCGGTTTTTACGATATCTTTTGTTTTAAAAAATTGTTAAGTTACTTACTAGAATAACTTTTTAAATTTAGTAATCAAGTAAAAAATGAGATTTTTGCTTGATTAAATTATTCGAAATAAGAAAAATGATTTTAGTTTTAATTTAATTATTTTTAGTGTTCAATAATGTATAAAAGTTTGAAATATGTTAAATATTGAAAAAAAATGGGGGGGGGGGTAGAAAACCGTTCGCTGACATCGGCACACTACTAAGGAATAGGGGCATGTATACGAGAAAAAGAGAAAGTAGTTCAGGGATACGTTTTTTACAGGAAAACCGAACATTGAAAGAAGAAGAAGAAGAAGAAGAAGAAGAAGAAGAATATAAAGTATTCTAGCAAGAAAACCCCCCAGAAAAATAAGAAAATGAACACCGAGAAAGAAGAAGAAGAAGAAGAAGAAAAAGAAGAAGAAAGGCAAGAAAAAGAACAAGAAAGGACAAGAATATTACGAAGAAAGACGAAGAAAAAAGATGGCGGTAGAAGACAATGTGTGCGATGAAATCAGAGATGTGTGGTGTGGGGTGTTGCAAAAAGCGAAAATACGTGCTTAATTTGTTGAAAACAAGGGAACTGGTAACCCGAATCCAAAATGGTTTACCCCCTTCATCTTCCAGTCCGGGGGAGTGTCCTCCCACACCCCTTAGGTGTAACCACCTTGACATACCTCTCCTCCCACTGCTCCCAAGTGTTTAATCTGGACACCCTCTTCACCCCCCCCCACTTCTACTTCTTTAATCCGGTTTCTTTTACAAACGCCTAATCCGGTGTAACCCATCTCCCCTTTTTCCACTCCCCCGACCACGCTTTTCACACCTCCCCCTACCGCTACTCGTCACCTCGTTCATTGTGCGCCCAGGGTGAACTCTGACCCGACGCACGTGCGGCCCATTGTGTTTTGAAAGGACTTTACAGGTCGCGGCTCGGAAAAATCGTCGGAGTTGTGTTCTTTTTATTTCGCCGTCCCGTCGTTCCCTCCCCATCAGAAATGACGGTAAGAGGAACGGACATGCGGTTGAAATCGAAGAGCATCGTCGTGAGGAAACCAAAAGATTACCGGAAAAGTAGAAGGGAAAATAGTGGAAAGAATAGAGAGTGTAGAAGAAGAAGAAGAAGAAGAAGAAGAAGAAGAAGAAGAAGAAGAAGAAGAAGAAGAAATAATAAGAAAACAAGAAAAAGAAAGAAGAAGAAATCATAAGGAAAGAAGAAGAAAAGAAAAAAAAGAAGAAGAAATAAGAAAAATGAAGAAGAAGAAAAAAGAAGAAGAGAAATAACAAGTAGAAGAAAAAGAAGAAGAAAAAGAAGAAGAAAAAGAAGAAGAGCAGTAAGAAGATAAAGATAAGTAGATGGATAGAAGAAACGTAAAATCATAGAGAGAAGAACAATAACAAGAAAAAGAAGTTGAAGACGAAAGTAAAATGATAGTATGTAGAAGAATAAGAAAAAAAGAAGAAAGAAAAAAGAAAAGAAAAAGAAGAACGGAAAATTAAAAAAAGAGAAAGGTAAGCTATGATAGAAATAATAAGAAGAATAAGAAGAGGGAAGAAGAAGAAGAAGAAGAAGAAGGAGAAAAAGAAGAAGAATACAAGGTCGAAGAAAAAAGATAAACGGGAGGAAAAAACAAAATTAAAAAAAAGAGTAAAAAATAAAAGAAAAGAATGAGAAAGAGATCGAGAACAAAAAAAGAAAAAGAAAAAAAACGAACAAAGAAGAGATAAAAGTACAATTGATACAAGGAAAATAATAAAAAAAGCAATAAAAGAACAAAGAAATGAAGAAGAATTGGGAAAATTAGAAGGAAAAGAAAAAAGAAGAAAAGCAGAATAAAAAAAGGGACAAAAACGCAAAAAAAAACACAACGAAGGAAATGAAAAAGCAGATAAAAAAAGAACAAGACAGAAAAATGGGGGAAAACAAAGTGATAGTAAAAAAGACGAATAAGACAGAGGAACGAAAAATCAAGAGACAACATATCAGGAAAAAGAAAAATCTCTAAAGAAAATGAAAAAGAAAAGAGTAAAAAAACGCAAACAGAAGAAAATAAGGAGGTGAAAAAGCAATAAAAATAAAAATAAAATAAAATAAAAATAAAAAGGAAAACTAAAAGAGAATATACATGTAAGATAAATGAGAACAAGAAAACATAAAGAAGAAATCAACATGGAAAAACCGAAAATGCAAAAACGAAAGACGAAAAATTTGAAGATGTCAAAACAATCTTTAATAACAGAAAAAAAATCGAACAAGAAAGTCTCTGTTTACTCTTGTCTTCTCTGTTTACTCTTGTCTCTTCAGATGACAGAGTTAGACAAATAGTGTTTTTTTTTTGTTTTTTGATCTGAAGAAAAATGCAGCTTCCTGAAAAAAGCATTTTCGGATTGGGATAAAAATAAAAATTACCTTAATCTAAAAATATTTCTTCTTCATTGATTGAGGGCAGAAAAAAATGCAGTATTAGAACTTTTACTAACGTTGATCTATGCCAATGAATGAAACAACTATATTTGTTTATTTACAGCAGTCAGCTCTTATATTTAATATCGAAAAATATCAATGAATAATGATTATTCATGTACTATTTGTTTTTTAACACAAATTGCTCTTTTTATGTTAACTGAGTTAATTGTGGGTTCACATTTTCCCCAACGGCATTAGTTAATAACTGACCAGATTAGATGCAATAGAATCTGAACTGGACATTTCTAATTAAAACATGATTATCTGTTTTAATCTCTAATGCTATAAGTTCTATTTTCCATATGAAAAATAACTCTAAAACAATCGATAACTTTTAGTTTCACTTATTTAAAATATTTAAAAATATTTTTATTGGTTGAAGTAGAATTGAGAGGAAAAGACAAGGTATCAATTGTCAAGTGTTCAAGATTGATTCACCAAAACGTAAAAGTAAGAAAAAAAGAAAAAAAAGAAAAGTATCTAATAGCGTGACCGTGATGGAATGGTGCCGTAAATGGATGGTGACATTTAATGCTAGTAAGACTAAGCTGCTCTCCTTTAACCTTTTCAACCACCGATATCCACGACAATTAAACCCTATCTGAGAATTCTTCCTTCAATCTCCTCGGTTTAACATTCACATGCAACATGAACTGGAATAAATACATTGAGGGCATAGTGAAGTCTGTGGCAAAAAAGGTGGGTTCCCTCTATCGTGCTAGAAGAGTACTCACGCCTGAGAGTATCCTGTACCTATACAAAGCCACCATTTGTCCATGCATAGAATATTGTTGGCATATCTGGGCTGATGCATCTACCACAAGTCTTTCTCTTTTGCATAGACCTCCTAAAAAGTCTTCAATGTAATAGGTCCCACTTTGTCAACTAAGCTCCAAACTCTGTCCCATCGCCACAATGTTGAATCACTGTCCAAGTATTTTAATGTAATGTGCTCTGATGAACTCGTTGTACTTATGCCCCTCGACATATCTATCCCCGACAAACCCACTTAGCAACAAAATTTCACCCCTTCACTGTTTGGGTCCTAAATGTCAGAAAGCTTTCTACTTTAATAGTTTCTTCCCTTGAACAGCTAGACTTTGGAATTCCCTTCCTATTACCTGCTTCCCTGACTAAACTGATATGTTGAAGTTTAAATGTAACGTAAACGAACATCTTGTTAATTTAATTTTCCCTAAACATGGTCCCAAATAGTGGTACCTTACGTCTAAATGTCAATGTGCCTCATTCGGGGTGAACATGAGTAAAAGAAAAATGATAGGAACTCGGATAGGGTTCATTAAAGACAAAACGAACAGGCCTGCGAGAATATAACCTCTTAGTATAACAGGAGTTGGCTACAACCTTGTATCTCTCCACTAGAATTATGTACACGAGATAATTGCATATTCCCTAATAGTAGTCATTAAGTCAATCGCACATGCAGAAACAAAAAGGATGAATAGAAAACAAAAAACAGACGGAATAGTAAGAAAGAAAATATGCGAGCAAAGAAAGACAAGCATAAATTGATACAAAGTAAGTGAGGAAAAAACATGAAGACGAATCAAAAAGATAGAAGAAAATAGAAGAAAAAGGGAGAGAAAAAGAAAGGAAGCAAAAGAGGAAAAATACAGCAATCTTAAACTGAACACGTGAATGAATATGAAGTGAAAAATAATATGATTACATTAGGTCAGGAATCTCCGAGGTTTTCGACCAGGGGCCATATTGCTGACTTTTTAGAGCTACGCGGGCCTAAATAAAAAAAAAAAATGTCATGTACGTACTTTTTTACTATTTTGTTTATAAGTCTTGATTTTTAGTGAAACTCGTTCTCTAAAACCTCATTCTTTTAATGATTTTATGCATAAAAAGAAAAAAACAAAAACAACACACTATTTTCACACGTTTTCATTTTTTATAGTTTTCCTGATTGTTTTTACGTCTTTCTATAAAGGCTCCACGGGCCATATTTGACTCGCGGGCCGTAGTTTGGAAACCCCTGCATTAGGTGATAAATCTTGGCAATCGGAACTTTCTCTTTTAATCTAATAAGCGTTACAGGGATTATCCCTCTCCGACGTCTGTCACCATCTCTCTCACAGATTCAATTCTTTTTCACTCTCTGCATCCTTCTCCCAATCAGCGTGTCTTTCTCTAACATACTCTAGATATGCTTGCGTTCTTTTGTGTCTCTACTTGTGTTGGGTCAATTAATTGGAATCAAGAATCGAAATATCAGAACTTTGGGCGGTATCGGAATCGGAAAAAAAATATAGTCATTTTCGAATGCCATAAACGACGCTTAAATTATTATTTTTTAAATTTAATTTTCCTGATAGTACCAATGATAAAATAATAAATATATTTTTGATTTCAAACTACCAATAAAACTGAAATTTACAGATCATCACCTACGTGTGTATTTTTTTTACGTTTTCAATATATATGCACATATTGCATGCTTTTTACAGTTACAAGTATTTTCATGTGTGGTGCTTCGACGAACTACAAACCCTTTTACCCCATCGACGTAAATAACCCCGACAAACCCGACAAGCAGCAAAATCCCATCCCTACACAGTAGAAATCTCCAGCTTCCAGAAATACTTCTACTTTAATAGTTTCTTCTCCAGAACTGCTAAACTTTGGAATTACCTTCCAGGTTCCTGTTTCTCTGACTACACTGACATGCAGAAGTTAAAATGTAATGTAAACAGACATCTTGCTGCTAAACTCCCTTCATAGTATCCCTACAATTTCTGTCCCATATAGTAGCCCCTACATTAAAGTGGCACTGTTTGGGGTGAAAATGCAATTAAAAAACACAACCTTTCTATAACTACCAGCTTAGAAGTTTTAAAAATAGGAATCGATAATTTAATCGGATTTGGAAATTTAAAAGTGAAAAGAAAAACTTTGAATCGTACAATAATAAATGTATACTTTTGTTTTCGGTCGCAATTTAAAAGCAATCTACAATTTAAATGTTGATATTTAATCGTTGTAGTTCTTCCTAATTAAACTGATATTCATGACTTCTTAGAATCTCTAAATCTAAAATACATATACATTTTCATTAAGTCACAAAATCGATAAAGTTCCCTTTAACTTATTTAAATACAGGGCGGAACGATAGAATTGTTACCCTAAAAAAGACGACATGATTCCATTTCCGTTTGGTGAAAACTGGTTTTCTATTTTTATTGCAGACCATCGACTAGTTGACCAGTTGTGTACAAATAGCGATAGAAACCTTCTATCATGACTGAAATTGACACAATGTTCAATGAGCAATATCGGGGATGCACCGCTGTACAACTCATGCTCTCTACCAATTCAAGTTATGACAACAGGACCATTGCTAGCACCCTCAAAATGCATCGCTGGATTGTCACAAATAACAGGGACGTGCCAAGGGTGATGAAAACTACGTTTCCAGACACGATTATGGTCTTTCGTGTTGTTTCAAGTGAGGTTTACATCATGCCACCTCACATCATCGAAGTCAGTTTGAAAGTAAACATCAAAGTGTACCCGGATGTGTCGAAGAGTGTGGTAATCCCCTGGTGCAATCAGGTAGCCGCTGGAAGTTCTTAGGTGTGACAGCACAACTCGACACCGACCCACAATTCCAAAGAGACCCAGGCTCAGCTTCAGAAGGAGTGCTACGACTTTGAACTTTTTCCTACCTGGTTCCCTTTTCCGCTGCCCTGAACCCGCTTAACTACTTTGTTTGGTCATACGTCGAGAACATCACCAGCATGACCTCCCACAGCACCAAAGCCAGCCATAACCCATTATGCATCTGTAGCAATATACTATGTTCTGAGTGAATTAAATAAAAATAAAATCCATTAAAAAGAAACTAAAATCACAAAATAAAGGAAATAAGTAAAAGAAAACGTTCACTCTAAGACTCCACCCCTCCTCACTGCAGCTAATTATGTTTCAGAATTGTCTATGTGAGGATTCATAATTGTTATTATTTAAATTATCTCGACTACAATTCTCACTTTTATTGTAATGTTCATGTTCCAGATAATGTAACACGGAGCTTTATTTAGTTGTATATTTTTAAATTAAGGAATCTACATGGAATTTTAAAACTAAACTCGTTATTTAATCCACGACAGTACACCGTGTTAAGTAATTTTTATGTGATGGCTAAATTCCAATCATTAGAGGACAACAACTTCATCCATTGCTCCATGTTTACAATTCTTGTATGGGTTTTGAGATATTTAAACCTGATCTTGCTTAACAAGTAAAGTGTAGTATTATATACATACGAAATGCATTAATCAATTTATTCCAGTTTTTGTACAGGTATTTAAAATTCTCATAGACTCTTGAAAATTCACTATGTTATTGCTATACATCTTATGAGCTGCGTGATCAATTTTTATGATTTCAGGTTCAAATGACTAGCTAATGCAGGAATTGGAATGCACCCCACTAAAACCTTATTGGCACAGCTGGTGAATTTCAAAAATGCAATCTGGACGTAAGGACTCTTTAAAAAACAATATGCAATAGAATTCTATTTTAAACTTAGAAAAATATCTCAAAATCGTATGGAATACTTCAAACTGCTTTTGGACAATCTTGTATGAATCGAGCATCGGTTTTTGAGTGGCATAAGAAATTCAAGGAAGACAGGGAGTCTCAGAGATTATAAGAGGTATGGGAGGAGTATGGGAGGAGTAAGGAGTTGATTGGTCAAATAAAGTATATCTTGGATAAGAAGTGTTGTGTGTCTACAGAGACAATAAGTGCACAGTTTGATGTCAGTGTGTGAACTGTACACACACTTATTCGCGAGGAACTGATGATGTGGAAGATTTGAGCTAATGCACCAGTCCACAACTCCATACTTGCCGTAGACTATTTGACAAAGATGAGCTTCAAAACGGTTCCTCACACTCCCTATAGTCCAGACCTTGGTCCCTGTGACTTTTATTTATTCCCTAAGCTCAAGGAAAACCTAAGACGCTGTAATTATGAGACAATTAAGAAGATATAAGAGGCTGTTACAATGCTCACACAACAGGACTTCCATGAGGCTTTCCAGAAGTTGTTGAAACAATACAAAAAGTGCATTGCAACCGAAGGTCATTACTTCGAAAGGGATTAGAGTTTCTTGTGTGTACTATCGATAAAAGTGCTCATACGAAAAAAGCATGGGAACTTATTGAAGGCACCTGCCGATCACTGGTTTATAAATTTAGGAATTTTCAAGTGATTAATATATAGTTGGGAGAAAGAATAAAATAAAAAAAAATAATTATAGTATTATGAACATTTCGAAGAAATAAGTCCTATCATCAGAAGAAAAAATAAGAACTAATCAAGCATTGGTTAGCATTATAAATTTGAAATATATTACAATTGCTTATTTCTAAAACAAATAAAACTCACGTATGAAAGAGTAATAATAATGAATTACGTTGGAATATTAAATACTTTTCATATGGACGAGCATTAATAATCAAATGTTATCTTCATAGGAAAACATGTTTCGATTTTTGAAGGCTTATCAGTGGGGATAATAAAGAAATATTAAGTTATGTATTTCGCATAATTACTTACATATCGTCAATGTATGTATTATTTTATTTCGAGGAACTTAATGAATTGGTACAAACAGCCGCGGTGACTCCAATGATGATCAGGTATAACATATTTACGTGCAAGATTAACTCCTAAACTATTTAACCAATTATTATGAAATTCTGAATACTGTTGATAGACGTAAAATTCTTTTAATTCCGTCAAACATGACTGAGTAGAAGTGGTAAGTAATTGTGTTTGATTATTTAAACTCCAGCCATCAAAAGACTGTAAGTAAACACCATCAATCCAGTCTATTAAATAAGAAACTGATATATGGAATACGGACTGTACTGAAATAATATTTACATATTTATTTGAAAAGCTGCTGAGACCTAATCTAGAAATTATATAATTTTGCTTAAACTTATAGTGTCGGTGGTAGTTGTGGTGGGAAAAGAAACACAGTAATGACGATGTTTCTGTTGAAGCAAGCGTTACCTAATCACTAACCAAGATAATGTACTTATGTATTTATTTGGAAATTCCAATGATTCATCTACTAATAATGAATTCATGCTTTTTTTAAATTATGATTGACTTGGTGGGAAGAGAAATTAGTTCGTATATGTTGTACAATACCTATCGAGAGTACGTTAAATTGTTCTATATATATATTTACAGTACCCGTCAGAGGTTAAGAAAATTATTTAACAAATGTGTTGTACGTTATCCGTCATAGGAATTGTAAAATTATTTAATATTCGTGCTGTTAATAACATGTCATAGGGAAGTAAAAATTGTTTCATACCTAATTTGTATAATTCACGTCTTGGGTTAGGTAAAACATTCTTTTGCTCGAGATAGCAAATGATATCTAGACATAAAAAAATCCTCTCTCCTAAGAATAACAGGTATGTTCAAATTTTATTTTTCTCATTGTTTTATACTGTCCTGAGCAACGTCGGGTGGGCCTGCTAGTGAGCAACAAAATAGGTACAATCTTGAATTTTATCGATAGTAATTAAACAATATTTCCCTAATGTGTTTTTTTTTCTTATTGAACTCATTACAAAGTTTGAATTATTTGGATTGTTCGGACTTCTGTTCTCATTTTGGTTGCTATTGTTATTCTCACAATGTTTCGGCCGATGTGACCTCCGGACTTCTTCAGGCGTATTTTCACAATGGATGTTATTTGTAGTACACCCGAAGAAGGTCGGATGTCACATCAGCCGGAACGTTCTGAGATAAACAACTCAAATGAGAACAGTAGCCCGGACAATCCAAAATAACAAATGATCAATCCTCATCTCCAGAACTCAGGAACATGCCTAAAACATATTTTACCTAACATCAAAGATTAAGGTATTTTTAGTTCTGCATTGTAGTAGTACGAAAACGTATTCCAACTAGAAACAAAATATATATATATCAATACTCCTATAAATTCGTTTTTCCTTTGTGTGTATTGATATTCATATTAAAAACCCTCTTAAAAAAAAAAGAAAATACAATATTCTTATATATGGGTTGTAAAATTGCATTCACTAGCAAAATATCTAGCTAATTTGCACATTCTTTTAAACATTCACTTTGATTAATTCTCTATTAGTTGCTTCGTTTTTCTAATGGGATAATCATCTTTAGTTTACTATTACGTGTAATTATATTCATGCAGATATTCTACATAATTTATACTTACATAATATTTGCGTAAAATGTTTATAGCAATCACAAAATTGTTTCCATATATATTCATGTATACGTATATATTTTGTTTAACACATTTTGCCTACCAAACTTCCCCTAGAGTTTTGGTCTACAAACATGAAACTTCATATATAAGGTATTTGAATTCATGTAAAACTTTATATTTGGGTTTTAGCCCGGAAAAATCGTTGCAAAATTGTGAAAATAAAAAAAATTAAAATTTGCCGGCTGAAGGTCGAACGCCGACATTACGAATACATGACGTAGTAGCTATTAGTTCATGTTTTAATTTTTAGCCTTGCAGTAAAACTGTTTTCATAGCCCAGACATTGACAGCAGATCCAAATTAAATCGTGAGCTGAACGTTTTGGTTTCGATTCTCGGTGGTGGCGCATGAGTCTTTTTTTAAATACTTTTTAAATCGCTAGCATTTCAGCCCGGCGGTGCCCAGTATTTGGAGGTGTATGTTGAGCAAAAAAAAAAAAAAAAAAGCGGTTAATTTTTAAAACTTTGACCCCTATTATGCCCCCTTAACATTAATTGTTTTGGGATCAAATCAAGTTATTAAGTTAGGTCTATGTCCAAGGAACCTATATCTAAAATTTCAAGTGTTTAGACCCAAAATTGTCGGAGGAGTGTGGTAGAGTTCTCAAAATTCAAATCGTTGAACTTTGAACCCTTAATCGCCGAAATCCGGCCAAATCGATTTTCTCAAATCTCAGTACACTGTATATCAAATTTCGAGACTGTAGACTAAAAATTTACAAAGTTATTGCGTATGGAAATGTACACAGACGCACGCGCAGACACTTTCACTTTTATAGATATATAGATTACTATATATTGAATCCATCTATTTTTCTACATCCAATAAATTCGTTTTTCTTTTGTGTGTATTGATATTCATATTAAAAAAAAACCTTTTCTATTTATTTAAAAATAAAATAAAATTTTCTTACATATGGTTTGTGGAATTGCATTCACTAGCAAAAGATCTAGCTAATTTGACTATACTTTTAAATATTCATGTTAATTAATTCCCGATAAGTTTTTTCGGGTTTCTTATGGGATGATCATCTTTAGTTAAATATTACGTATAATTATATTCATGCAGATATTCTACATGATTTATTTTTGCATAATATTTGCGTAAAATGTTTACAGGAAACACAAAATTGTTTCCATATATATTTATTTATACGTATATATTTTTGTTTAATCTATTTATCTATCTATCTATCTATCTATCTATCTATCTACCTATCTATCTATCTATCTATTTATCTATAAAAGTGAACATGTCTGTCTGTCTGTCTGCGTCTGTGTGTCTGTGTGTGTACATTTTCCTACGCAATAACTCTGTCAATTTTTAGTCTACAGACTCGAAATTTGATATACAGGGTACCGAGATTTGGGAAAATCTATGTGATCAGTTTTCGGCCAAAATTTTACGATTAAGGGGTCAAAGTTCAACGATTTGACCTTTGAGAACTCTACCAAACTCCTCCGACAATTTTGGGTCTACACACTTGAAATTTTAGATATAGGTTCCTTGGACATAGATCTAACTTAATAACTTGATTTGATCCCCAAAACAATACATTTTAAGGGGTAATAATAGGGGTCAAATTAAAAAAAAAATTGACTGCTCTTTTTTTTCTCAAAATACACCTCCAAATACCCGGGCAACGCCAGGCTGAAATGTTAATATATCTATAAAAGTGAATGTGTCTGTATGTGTGTGTCTGTCTGTGTGTCTGTCTATGTGTCTGTGTGTTTGTCTGTCTGTGTACATTTCCCTACGCAATAACTCTGTCAATTTTTAGTCTAACTTAATAACTTGAAATGAGCTCAGAACAATAAATGTTAAGGGGTCATAATACGGGTCAAATTTTAAAAAATTGACAGTTTTATGTTTTTTTTTTTTTTTTGTTCTTTTGCTCAGCATACACCTCCAAACACCCGGGCGACGCCGGGCACCCATACTAGTCTACTATTCTATATATGTATAAATGTAAACGTGTCTGTGTGTTTGAGTGTCTGTCTGTCTGTCTGTGTGTCTGTGTACATTTCCCTACACAATAACTCTGTCAATTTTTAGTCTGCAGACTCGAAATTTGATATACAGGGTACTGAGATTTGGGAAAATCTATGTGATCGAGTTTCGGCCAGAATCTTTGCTGTTAAGAGGTCAAAGTTCAAGGATTTGACCTTTGAGAACTCTACCAAACTCCTCCAAAAGTTTTGCGTCTAAACACTTGAAATTTTAGATATAGGTTCCTTGAACATGGATCTAACTTTATAACTTGATTTGAGCCCCAAAAAATTAATGTTAAGGGGTCATAATAGGGGTCAAATTTTCTTAAAATTTGACCTCTGCGGTCTCTACCAAATTACTCAGACAATTTCTGGTCTAAACATTTGAAATTTTACATAAAGGGTATTCAAAGATAGGGCAAACTTTTTCATCGGTTTTGTCGTAAATTTTTAGTTACCAATACATAAATGTATGTATGTATGTATGTATGTTTGCATGTCTGCCCAACACTTTCGACAGAGATTAGTATCGTTTTGAAGTTCGACCTTCCAGACCACAAATATCGAAAAATTGGCTAAAAACATTAATATCTTCACTTTAATATGGGCACATTTCTACAGGGGGGGGTCAATTTTTCGCCGATAGTTTTGAAAGTAATCCTCTCTTTTCGATTGTCTAGCCTTAATTTTTCAAAATGCCAGTTCCGGTTTGACGGTGGTTGTAACAACATAGGCGTCAGGTTTTTTCCGCGTTCTTTTCCTCATTTGCAGTACGGGTTCGAGTCTGCCTTCCTACTACCACTTTTTTTTTGCTAAACATACACACCCAAACACCCGGGCAACGCGGGGCTGAAATGCTAGTATATATATATATATATATATATATATATATATATATATGTTGTTTTTCACCCCAAACAAGACAGAGTGGCACTTGGATGTAAGGGTTATTTTGATGTAATTGGTTATTTGGAACAAAATTTGCACGGGTATCATTCAGGGATAAGAGCAGTAAAATGTCTATTCGCATTACACTTGACAATGCATGAGAGTAGAGTCGAAAAAGCAGGGACCTGCGAGTAAATACCACAATCTAACAGTTCGAGAAAAGTAACTATTTGACTAAAAGGCTTCCTGGCATCTAGGAAACTCTAAAATGTAGGGTAGAATTTTGCTACTCGTCAGGTTAATCAAGGTATTTACGTCGAAGGGATACAATGGTTTGAAGTTCGTAGGAACACTTTCCATTAGAGTATCTGTGAAATAGACGTAGGTATGCAACATTTCGTCGGCAGGACAGAAATTGGAGTTTGGTTGATAGTGCGAGACATATTAAGTTAGCCACTCTTTTTTAGAACCCTCTCTAGGTGTGAGAGACTAGTAGCAGATACACCAGTTCAAATATGACAACACTATTCCATGTATGAGCAAATGGTGGCATTATAGAGGTCCAGGGCACTCTCCGGCGAAAGTAACTTTCCAGTACGGTAGAGATAGCCCACCTGCTTCGCACAGTCTTTGCAGTGCCTTCGATAAATGTGTTCGAATTCATGTGCCCTGTGAACGTTAAGCCGAAAAGTTTGAACGAAGAATTTTCATGTAGATAATCATTAGCCATGGCTAACATGTATTTTATCTGATTGTGCCATACACAATATTAGACCTTGATTTGGAGAAAATACATTTATGGTTTGTTTTCCCAGGTTAGATAAGATTGTGCACTATCATGAACATTCAAATGAAAATTTTCTGAGCCTAAGACTTCCGTGCTGGTTTATGTGGTTTGTGACACCATCATTGACAGATTGCCATACAGGGACAACTGGCTACTTATAACCAAATTGGTTTTCTTACATAGTCCCCTCCACCTTTATTAGCTGTATATCCTTCACCACGGCGAAAGAATTCCATCTATTCCCTCTATGGTAACCCTTCAGCATATCAGAGGGGGATTAGCAGGTATACAACTTGCCAAAGCGCAACCTGGAATTGTGCAAAGCAGGGCGTACATCTCCTACATACCAACATATCTGAATATATACAGCGACAAGTATTCCCAAATGGTCACCCATCTGGTACTGGCCAGACTCGGCGTTGCTTATCCGGTGATCTAACAAGAAGCGGTGAATCAACGTATTCATGGGATATTGAAGAGAATGTAACGCAATATAATAAAAACTTCCAAAAGAGGAGATAATGCTAGGGTGAGTATGCTTTTCTTAAGTAAAACTATACCTCATTTCGATAAAGAGGTGTCTGGTTGGTTGGTTGGTTTTGTTTTACGGCATATCAACCCTTTCAGGTAATTTAATGCCGAGTCCAGTGATTTTGAAGAAAATTTTTTAATAGAGTATATATATTTTTAAGCCGGTTTCTATTTAACCCATAGTTGGACCCTAACAGGTACCAGTCCGGGTCAGAGTGGACCTGGGAGCAATGGCTATTAAAGGGTGGCTCCACACTCCCCAAAGCCCGCAAGCTGGGGCCTCACCATCGGATATAGTTTAAGGTCATATCCAGGACCAAAGAGGTGTCTGGTTGTTTAGACTGGTTTATATTACAATTGACCTTCAGTAGAGGGAAAATTGCAGTAGCAACAAGGCAACTCTCATTACTTAGCCGCCATCTATAATAATACGTCAGGTAACTAAGGACAAACATCAACACTTATTGTTTTTATCTTGTTTTTGTATTTTTTCTTTGTAAGAGTAACTTGCACTAACGACAATAAGTATCAACTTATTTATATTGGCTTGAATATTGAGCCATTCGTTCCGGGAAGGATTTTGTTGATTTGATTGCTTTTATTTGTTCGTTTTATTGTCGTTAGGGTTTATCCACTTCATTGTTCCCACTTTCTAGATCTCTTGTTTGTGTTTGTAATGTTTTGTACATTTTGTTAAAGCCCCCCGACATTTCTTTTAAGATTACAAAGGTTCACGGTAAGTAAATTATAAAAAAAGAGTTAATAGGTCCTTTTGTGGGGGCGGAAGGCCGCAACTTGTTAAGTTAATTCTTTTTACAACTCGTTAGATTCAAGTACGCACACATCTCTCTCCCCTTTCTCTCTCCACACACACACACACACACACACACACACACACACACACACACACACACATATATATATATATATATATATATATATATATATATATATATATATATATATATATATATATATACTAGCATGGGTGCCCGGCGTTTGGAGGTGTATGTTGAGCAAAAAAAAAAAAAAAGAAAAAAAAAGAAAAAAAAGAAAAAAAAAAAAAAGAAAAAGGCGGTCAGTTTTTGTAACTTTGACCCCTATTATGACCCATTAAAATTTATTGTCTTGGGCTCAAATCAAGTTATTAAGTTAGATCCATGTCCAAGGAACTAATATTTAAAATTTCAAGTGTTTAGACCCAAAATTGTCGGAGGAGTTTGGTAGAGTTCTCAAAGGTTAAATCGTTGAACTTTGACCTCTTAACAGCCAAATTTCTGGCCGAAAACCGATCAGATAGATTTTCCCAAATCTCAGTAACCTGTATATACAATTTCGAGTCTGTAAATTAAAAATCGACAGAGTTATTGCGTAGGGAAATGTACACAGGCAGACAGACAGACAGACAGACAGACACACAGACACGTTAACTTTTATAGATATAGTGATATATGAGTGTATGTGTGGTTTACTTATAAAATCACTTAAATAAATAGAATCAATTCCCTACTGATCGTATTGTACTCAATATATAGTAGTGATTCCAAAAGTTACAAAAAAAAAAGATAAAACTTGTGTTCTCTGAGCTAAAATAAAAGCCAAAACATATAGCACTTCAGCGTTATTCGCTAACGCATGACTTAAAGTAGGATGGATAGCAAACTTTAAAAAATAACTTACTTTAACGCATTAATATAGATTTGCGCATGCGAAGAGTATACTTTAGGTCGAATTATGCCTGCGAGGATCAAATTTTTCAATGTTGACTGCTTTAGCAGTTATTTTTTACCCACTGAAAACAAAATCGAATTCATTCCACAACCTAGTATATCAAGTTTCAAGTCCGCGAATCAAATATTGACACAGTTGTTTGGTAGGGACAGTGCGGCACACACAGGAAAGTATATATAAATATATATGTATGTATGTATGTATGTGTGTGTGTGTGTATGTCTGTGTGTATAATGAATATATTGCTGTTCTTTCCAACATGTTAATTAAACGAATCTCTGGTTTTTATAAAATAGTAATCAATAAAAATAGAATTGTAATGCATAGTTTTCAATATTTATACAGATATTGTTGACCATATATGTGCATACGTTTCAGTTGGGATTTCTTTCGCAATTCAGAGTCATTAGATCATTGTTATTTTCGCTTAATTTCGAAAGAAATCACAAATCAAACATGCATGCACATATTTAGTCAATAATGTTTGTATAAATAAATAAAATTATACTATATATATATATATATATATATATATATATATATATATATATATATATATATATATATATTTAAAGTTGGGTATGTGTGTATTATTTTATATATTTTATGCACAGAGTCTATTCTTAAACCAGTTAACTGATTATTATGAATTTTGAACCATAAATGCAATGCATAATGGATAAGCTATATTCAATTTATGCAAAAATAGTAAAAAGGGCGAGAATGCCCTTCATAAAAAAATTAAGATAATCCTTGTTTTTATGAAGTTTTAACAATAGATATTAAATATGAATCAATAAATCTTCCGAAAATCTGAGTTTCCTTGAATTATCTCAGATGCTTTTTAGGCATCATAACATAGGCTCAACATTCCATTGAAAAATTCAAATATTTCAGATATAAATTGAATTTGATCTTGTTAGTTATTAGATAAAAATTAAGTAAATGTCTTTGAATTTCAGTTTTGTTTAAGACCTCTTAAATTTTACATTTTAGATATTTTCCAGTATCAAAATCACATAATAGACTTTGATCAAAATCGGAATAGTAATTTTTCATAAGTCACATGATCACCAATTTCTCTAATTCTAGTTTTATATATGGGATGCAGTTGAGAAAAGCTAATCGCAAGGGTCGGACTGATGTTCAGACGTCTATCGAAATATATTGTGAAGACCATGTTCTCATGGTTAATGTTTTGCTTGGAGACCGTGGTGGAGACTCTGTGCGGCTTTTTGAGTGAGTTATGCTTAGCTTATGAGGTCCTATTTTTTATTTTAAGCTTTTTAGGGGATGGGTGTCACATTAAATGTTATTTCTACTAGGCCCACTCTTACTCGAAGTAGTAATACTTGACAGGTGTCCCAAGTATTGGTAAAATTGAAACTATTCAAGGGTTTGTCTATAAGAAAGATAGGAGCCCAGGTGGCACCGACACAACAGGCTGGAAATCTGTGGCTGAAGGCCGCTAGAGAAGAGCTCTTTATGCTTCGAGAGGAGTGAGGATAGGAGAAACCAGTAGTCAAGTGAGAGAAGAAAACACAAACCGTAGAGAGCTGCAACATAGCTGTCGCAACCAGATACCACCTACATCTGTAGCCTCTTCAACAGAGTCTGTCGATCAAGACTTGCACAGTATGAGTAATCTTAGGTGTAGGACACAATTATTTCCAGAAACAAATAATATAACATGAAACTATATCTGGCTGTAAATCAATTTTACAAGCTTTTGAAAGTGTGAATCATATGCTATTTTTCATTACTACCAGGTAAAATCTTATTATTTGGATTTATCCCACTACTGTTCTCATCTTGAGTGTGATTTTAGGTGTATCTTGTCAAACTCGGGAATATTTCTATCGAACTCTGGAATTTGAACGGAATTTCAAACTGAAGGATCCGTAGCGCAGTGGTTAGAATACTTGAAAAAAAAATCAGTTGTAAAAGTGATATTCTCCTGAAGGTTAAAGGTTCAATTCTCAGTGTGGCTAACCGAAAATTACAATTATGAACTACTTTGGATCTCTATCAAGTCATGGCTGACGGAACAAGAGCATGCTACCATGTGAAGTAAATAAAGGGGTTCGTTCGAAATTCTGTCCAAATTCCCAAGTTTGACAAAATACACCCGAAGAAGGTTGAAGGTTTATCGACCGAAACGTTGTATAAATCAGACTCAAGATGAGAACGGTAGTCCAATGAATCCAAATAATACGAATAACTAATCCTCATCTAAAAAATTCAAAAACGTCATATATATTCTGTCCCGGTATAGTACAAAATATATCACCAAAATATAATCGATCAACAACCCGTTTACATTGCAAACCTACCTGCAATTCGAGATTAAACGCATCACAGAGGCGTAATGTATAGCTTTTATGCTGATTGTGTATACAGATACTTTATTCATGCAGGGATAAAGAGATGAAGATAGGAAGAGTGTGAACCGGCATTCACAAGAACAAGTTAAAGTTTTCACCCAGCTGTATTCTCTTTCCCGACATATTTTAGTCATCTATCCTGTCTCATATTGCACTACAACGTTCATTACCTTCTAAGTCCCTATTAAATCATCCTCTGTTACATGTTAGACTCAGAGTTCCACGAATCAGTTCGTGTTGTCATTAGGACCGGACTCTTACGATTATAGTTGAAATCGTTTAATAAAAATTATAGTAGAATACTTTTCTTTTAATTTAGAAACAGTTTAGTTCTTTTTTTTTTTTTTTTTACTTCAGTCGGAAATCAAGGTGCCCACAGCCTGGGGCTAACACTTCAACTCTATATGAGATACATAGATATTCGAATGTTCCATTAGTTCTTTATCTCTGAAATACTGAGTTAGTAAAGAAATTTAGAACATCAATTATTAACCATTTTCATATGTTGTAGTATATTTTTCATTTTGGTGTCTTGGTTAATTTATCCAGTTTGGTGAAGCATCCAGCTTCGTGCTATTACCTGAGATAACATCACTTGGAGAAGGTGCACCATTCCCCATAAGAGCTAATGTAGGTAATAGTGAGGAGATCTTATTTGGGCAGCGAATACTTTGTGATTTTGAATATTTTGTCAGGATTTACTTCTATGAAAAGAGTATCCTCATGCCAGGTTGTTTTGCCAAACCCCTGTATAGAGAGACCTTAGACACTTGAGGACAGTGTTTAGTAGGCATTCAAGTTCTCTCCATTTAAGAATGCAAGTACAACGCATTTTAGTTTAAAGCAAACAATATAATGATTTTGTTAGTTAAATATAAAGTTTGATTGTCTTAACAAGTTAGTAAAATATATTTACATTTGTATGGATAAACTGTACTTTTTTCTTTGTATTGTCTTTCTCTCTATATCATCAGGTCGACTTTGATTAATATTTGTTATTGCCTCCTCCTTAAGCAAAATATACTGCATCGTTTACAGACTACTTATTTACAAAATACTAGCAAGGGAACTCACTGTTGCCCGGGATTGAATGAGGATTAACGAATGTTCCACACTTCCAATACTTTTATTAACTATCGAAATCGGTGAAATCGCCCATTTTTTAATCGAATCGATTGTTTGCCTTAACCGATGACCCACAGGAAGGACGCTTCACATGTCTCTCTGCAGTGACTTAGTCCACAATACATTTGAGTCTACATTGCACTGTAGAGAACCTACTGTTGATTATATAAAATTATTTTCATATAATGACTTAAATTAAAATTTAAAATGCAAAAGTTAAGTATCATGGTTCATTTGAGTTTTAAATAGAAACATTCATTTCGAACGCGCCGCTGTTTTATCAAATAACCTACTGTTGATTTTATACGCCGTACCCTTCTGCTTGTGGGGTGATAAAATCTCTCAAATGCACTCGTAATCTTAGTCTGTATAAGGGTTAAAACTACTCCGTGCATTAATCTGATTTTTTTTTCTAATATCGATTTTTGATACTTATCGGAGCCATTCTGATAAAACCCCATCTTATAACACGCGAAAACATATTATGTACTTTTGTGTGAAATTAAAACAAAAACAAAAAAACGGCCTAGCCGTTTCAAAGTTCATAGGTAACGAACTTACACTCAAACTACCTTTTATATATAAGTAGAAATAGGAATAGAGATAAGCTTACAAAATCAATTAATCTATGAATTATACTTCATGCAAAGGATATGTACAATTTCGACATAAAATATAGTGACACTCTATATATCGTACTAGTTGGACGCCCGGCGTTACCCGATCGTACAATACGCTTAAACATGATATAATTTATGCAGATTGCGTATGTATTATTATAGAATCAATCCTCTATTGAATACTATATATTACACGGAATAATTTGGCCGATAGACTAATTCGCAAAATAAATAAATAAATAAAATGAAATAGAATAAAAATAATAATGATAATGTCGTACAGCAAATTACGTCTGCGTTTGTATACAATATCAAGTCAACTGATATTTGGGCTTTACGATCTTAAAAATAGTCTTTCTTCTCTTATAGATAAACGAAGAATTTTCACAGGGGAATATTTTACGTTACATCGGCCAGGTTTACACTGGTGTAAGGTAAAATATTCCCCTGTAAAAATTATTCTTTTATCTATAAGAGAAGAAAGACTATTTTTAAGATCAGAGTTTTTCGATTTTCGAGAATAATCGGATGAATTTCTGTACAAAACTGTACAACACAGAAATATAAATTGCCTTTCTGTGAAATTTGAAGAAGATAGGCTCAGCTGTTTCGGAACCTATGAGGAATGAACTCACATGCACACACTCACACAAAGTTACTATCACAAAGTTACTTTTATATAATAGTAAAGATAGAGATATAGGTATTTGGAAATCATAACACTCTCTAAGTTCATTCGGTAAAAGTGCAGAATAGTTAACAGTCGAGAAATATTAAACAAAACAAAAAGCAGAAGAATTTACTTTATATACATAGCTCTATACTTTTATTCTACTGAAATTATTTTTCAGTTTTCTTTTTCAAAATTTTATTTGTTCAATCAATCTTTACTAACATAGGAGAGAAAATATTGTTGCTCGCCGTTTAATTTGGGAGAGGGGCTAACTAGATGAAAGGATAGTAAAAAATGAGTGATCCTAACACTTAACCTAAATCTCAACGACCAGCACCTTTGGATGAAGGGTTAGTGGTAGAGTACGTGATTTTTAACTTTCTTTTTAGGAATAAAAACCCCAGCAGCAAAGTAACAAGCAGGCACTTTTTCTTGTGTGCCATAAACAAATCATATGAAAAATAATGTTAAAGTAATAAAAAAATGTTTAAACAGTTTCAGTGTGTTAAAAGTATACAAGTTGTTAAAAGTATACAACGTAAACTATGTTCGGTGTAAGTCATTATTTTGTTTACATTATTTCGACTATTTACATATTTAGCGCTTATTTTTTTTTAAAATTAAGATGGCCATTTTTAAAAGAAATTATTTTAGGGGATTTATTTTTTACTTTTTTTTATTTTTTGTTTCCGGAACATTGGGTTAGTACAGTGTGGAATGATAACATTTTTTTTGTTGCAGACCATCTACTAGTTGACCAGTTCCCAAGAGCGATAGGAGCCTTCTATTATGTCTAAAAGTGACAATGTTCAATGTACGAGATCAGAGATGCACCGCTATAAAACTTATGCTCTCTACTCATCAAAGTTATGACAATAGGGTCATTGCTAGCACCCTCAAAATGCAAAACGGGATGGTTCAACGCTTTAGGACACAGCTCAACGAAATTTCTGGCCACGGTTATGGTGTGATTTCAAATGAAGACCACATCATGTGACCACACAACTTCAGAGTCTGCTTGAAAATCAACACGAAAGTGTAACTGGATGCACTGAAAAGTAGGGTGATCCCCTGGTGCAATCAGGTGGATGCTGTCAGACCTGGGTGTGGCAGCAGGACTTGATGCCAGTCCATAATCCGAAGAGATCCAGGCTTGACTTTAGAAGGAGTGCTACGTCTTTGTACTCCGCTTTCACTGTTCACCCCCCCCCACACCTTTGAATCCGCTGTACTACTTCGTTTGGTCATACGTCAAGAACATCACCAACATGACCTCCCACAACACTGAATCCAGCCTGATCACCGTCATCCGCCGAATATTCGCTGAGCTTCCGCCGGCGCTTGTGGAAAAAGCATGCTCCCAGTTCCGGACCTACATTGAGGAGGCGGTGATTGAGGATGAAGGCGTCTACATGGAATAGATGTCAGCTCTACTACATAATCGAATTCTCTGAATCGATATTTTAAATAAAAGTTTTAAAATAAACTGTAGTATTGTTTTTTCTTTAGGACGACGAATTTATCGTTCTACCATTTAGTTTAGCTTATGCTATCCATCAACGCTAATGCTTTTCTTTTTATACAACGTGTTCAAAAGAAGCTGACAGATAGAAAAAAATCATTACTTCATAATTTTCAATATTTTTGTTTTATTTTTTCAGAGTATCTAAAGTACCCCTACCGAAGTCATCATGAGTCGTTACACCACAGAAGTGCGGATATTTATCGTAAAGTAGTGCTTTCGGTTAAATTCAAATTTCGGCACTTCTGTATTACACAGACGGCGCCATTTTTTGGTGCGTCTCATTAAACTGTCGCCAAGTGGCGTTTCTCTCTATTCACATTGTTTTTTTAATTTAAAAATAAAAACTATAATATATTGTTGATCCTGTAACAGGTGGCACAAAAAATTAAACTATATTTTGTTACAATGCTAATTTTACTTTAATTCAAAAAATGTTTCATTCAAATTATTAAATTGTTCGGAAAAAAAAATCAAATTTTCCTTCAGTTTAAAATATATTATGGGGGAAAAAGTCAATGTTACTTTAATCCAACAAATTGTTTTATTAAAATTATATTTTCTTACGCAAACTTTTCAATAAATGTTTTTACAATTATATATTGATACATTTTTATACAATAAATGGTTTTTTTGGTTTTTAAATATTTTTGTCTTAGGAAAAAAAATATTGTTTTTTTTTTTACACGGTGTTTACCACTTATCAAGGCCCGGAAGCCACTCAGTGATAAGGGTTATTGCAAGTACAGTACGTTAGTGTGGAGATTTGATGAAGTGTTTACTTAAGTGGGCGGTTCATTAGGAATTTGTTAACGTTGGACTTGAAGACATCCAAGTTGTAGTCAGGTGGGAGGCAGGCAGATGGAATAGAGTTCCATAGGCGTGCAGTTCTAAGAAAGAAACTTTGTTCATGGAATCCACGTTTTGATTTAGGCACAGATAAAGAGTGGATTCAGTTAGACGGGTATTTTTCGTGAAAGATTGGCGTGGGGGGACCAGAGATTGGAGTTCAGACGAGCACCTGCCATGGAAATAACGATAAAACAAGGATAGGCTCGCAACGTCTCTTCTGTGGGAGAGAGGTTGCAGGGTCGCTAAAAGGGCATCCCCCACTAAGCCACGAAGTCTATTTTGTACTCTATCAAGGCAGGATAGGCTGTTTTTAGCAGCTCCTGCCAAGATATGGCAGCAGTATTCCATCCTTGGATGTACGTTTGTTATTTATTTGTCGTGTTATATGACCAAGAAGAAATTAAAATTATCTCCCCCTAACAATAGCGGCGCCCGTGTAATGCAGAAGTGCCCAAATTTCAAACTTGTCAGCTTTTTGTGGGACACTATGTACTATCTTTACTTTCGTTTACTCGCCCCCTCCATATTTTTCTTTATATTAAACTTTAACCCCAAACAAAACACATTGCCACTTTGATGTAGGGGGCTACTATCAGGGACCTAAGTTGCAGGGGTACTATGCATGGAGTTTAGCAGCAAGATGTCTGTTCACATTACACTTGAACTTCTGCATATCAGTAAAGTTGGGGAAGCAGGAAAGCAGAAGAGAATTACAAAGTCCTGCAGTTCTGAGGAAGAACCTATTAGAGTAGAAGGCCTTCCTACATTTAGGGATCTCTACTATGTAGGGGTGGGACTTCGCTGCTTGTCGGATTTGTCGGGGGTATTTTCGTCGAAGGGGCACAAGGGCTTGTAGTTCGTTAGAGCATCCACCATTACAATGCTTGTAAAACAGGCAGAGGAATGTAACATTTCGTCGATGGGACAGGGGCTGAAGCTTAGATGACAGTTCGGGACCTTTCAGGTTGGTGACTCTCTTTTGGACCCTGTCCAGGAGCAATAGACTAGTAGCCGATGCACCAGCCCACATGTGACAGCAGTACTCCATACATAGGCGAATGGTGGTTTTCTAGAGGTACAGGATAATTTCTAGGAGAAAGCCCACCTTCTTCGCAGCAGCCTTGGCAATGATCTCGATGTATCTATTCCGACTCATGTTTCCTGTGAACGTTAAGCCAAAGAGCTTGAACGAAGTACTTTCATGCCCCCTTTCATATTGTCACCTTTTTCTTTATCTTTCCTATGCTCTTTTTATTCTCATTGTTTTTTTATACTCTCTTGCCTTTTTTCACTTCCTTTTTTACACACTGAAAAGTTAATACACCCAGAAAACGCAGAGTGGTGATCCTAGGCTTACCCTTCCGAATACGCGTGGATGAGTGCAAAAAACTAGCCGGAAAGGCGGGGAAGGACAACGTTTCTTTTATTCGTTCTTATTATCAACATATATTGATATGCATAACCAAACGGACGGTGATTGTACGCTTGGATAAGCGCAGACATTTGGCGGCTGCCCGATAGCCTCGCCCTGTCCTCACTCCCTTAAAAAAAAAAAGAACCCAGCAAATAAGTGAAGCGAATAGGATCCGCTGCTTTTGCTGTGGTCTCATAAAGGAAAGTTTGGGGAAGAGATGGTCGTAACCGACGCACAGACCACACAACAGGTACTTGTTTAAAGACGCGACACGGTTCTTACGACTTGAGAATAAACTTGGAGGCAATGGGCAAGATAAACAGGGTTGAACCCCCCCCACCAAAAAAAAAAACCCAAAAGAAACAAACAAAAACAAAATAGCTGACAAAAAGGAAGTCATTAATAAACGGATTATAAAATACATTAAAAAAGTGAGAAAATCGGAAAAGGGATGGAAAATATAAAAATCAAATATGAAAATTATGTTGTTAACAAATTACAAAAAAAAGAAATTAATACGTTAGTAATATTAGTTTATTTTTTTTTTTGATATTCAGCCAATAATGTTTAAAAAAGAACAACAAAACACAAATAACTATTGATAAACTTTTTTATTATGAACAGATTTTTCTAAAGAGGTTCTCGATTGAACTCCAATCTTTGGTGTCCCATTCTGAAACATTCACAGCAAGAACTCGAGTGATTTTTGGTTTTAATAAGCCGTGACTTAAAATTAAAAATAATTAAAAATACGATTGAAATAAAATCATAATATTTTTTAGTAAATTACATAGAGCGTGTCGAAAAAGTAATCATATATTTAGATGCAATTTGGAGCTTTAAGATATATCAAGAAGATCTCTCTATATATAGAGGAATACAACAGACAAAAAGGTTATCTCATATGGTGTTTTACATATTAAACATCCACGAATTTGATTTTTCTTTTTATACGAATAAGCATTAAAATGAAAATGAATCAGCCATTAAAAACTAGTTTTACAATAAAATGAAAAAAACTTTAAAATGGAATGTCGATTTGTCAAAGGTAAAAAAAAAATATATATTACTAAGAAACTTGACTTATTTTTTCATCTCTAATATTATCCTTATAAAATAAAAAAATACTGAAAAGAAAAAAAAAACATAATTTTAAAAAGTAAGATGCTATATTTTTTTGGTAACTTAGAAAGATGAAAGGCATCTTTTTTTCTTTTATATCGCAAATGTAATCGTTGGCAACACTACTACTAACAACAACAACAGCAACAGCAGCAGGTGACGGTGGCTCACTTGTTAACAACACAGACTAGCAACCTGGGTGTACCAAGTTCTCCGAAAACACTTTCAATTAGGGACGGTGGTAATCGTCACGTGAATTTTCTCGTAAGTGTTCGAGATTCTTCTATAGAAAATCTTAATAGAAAAATATCAGGGGAACAAATGCCAACAAGATACTCGGAATGAATGCTCAGCAATAAATTTAGTTTTAAAATAAACGTATTTATCCAATTATTAAAATGAAACAATTTGTTAGTCATTGCGTTTGATGCAGAGTCAATTTTTGTAGAGGAATGATTCCACAGTAATCAAAGTTTTGGCGTGGGCAAATGTACTTGTTCATAAACTTAACCAGAAGTTGTAATTTGGATAACAACAACAACAGCAACAACAACAACAACAACTGCTACTACTAATAATAATCTATCATCTATAAAGGTGAAAATATCTGTGTGTGTGTGTGTGTGTGTGTGTGTGTGTGTGTCAGTGTACACTTCCCTATCAAATAACTCTCTTAATTTTCGGTCTAGAGACTCGAGATTTGACATAAGGAGTATTGAGATTTGGAAAAATTATTTTAATCGATTTTTGGCCAGAAATTTGGTCAAGGGGTCAAAGTTCAACGATTTGACCTATGAAAACTCTACCAAATTCCTCCGCCAGTTTTGGGTCTAAATATTTGAAATTTTAAATGTAGTTTACTTGGACATTAATCAAATTTTTTAATTTGATTTGAGCCCCCAAAAAATAAATGTTAAGGCGTCAAAATTGGGGTCAACGCTTAAAAAAAATGACCTTTGCAGTCTCTAGCAAACTATTCAGACAATTTAGGGTCTAAACATTTGAAATTTTACATAAAGAGTATTCAGACATGCAGCAAGCTTTTTAATCAGTTTTTTGTCCAAAATTTGGCTGCCAAGAGGTCAAAGTTGAAAGAGTTGACCTTTGCAGATTCTACCAAACTTCTCTGCAAATCTTTGTGTTTAAACACTTGAACTTTTAGATGTAGGTTACCCGGACATAAGTCAAACTTTTTAATACATATATACATATGCACATAACGTTATGAACAGTACATAGGGCCCGAGCAAATCCTAGCTGAACTGCTGCTGCTGCTGCTGCTGCTGCTAATAATAATAATAATAATAATAATAATAATAATAATAATAATACTACTACTACTACTACTACTACTAATAATAATAATAATATCAAGAAACCAATTGAGTACATACAAGAAAACAAGAGAATAAAAATTGCAAATGGATAGTACAGAATACTTATTTATTAGAAACTCCTCATAGAATAAATATGCAAATGATGTATAGACCTGACTGTATTCTATACCTCAACTAGTATGCATATTGTATTTAAACTATTTTGTAATGCTGTAGAGTTAAATAAACCTAATATGTTGTTATGTAAATATAGTTTTGATAAACAGAAAAATAAACATTGCCTACTTATTCATTTATCCACACATATTTGGATATCTATCCGTACACGGCCAGATACTTTAAGCCCATAAATTTTTTACGATATAAATATATACGAGTACATACATACGTGCACACTCAAACCGTGTCCGTGTAAGATCAGCTGGTAATCTATAATAAGCTGAAAATTTAATTACACAATCATCAGTGTATTCAGTGATATTTACTGTAAGTCAAAGGATTCGGACCCAGTAACAAAATTATCTTTGGTTTTGCAGTACGGTATTCCACGCCTAGACCACCAATGATTATCACGAGAAAGGAATATATTTAAGTTCTTTATATAACGTTTAGAAACGCAGAATAATATAGAAAGCTAGTTAGATAGTGTTCAACAGCAGAACCTGAACATTACGCTAAAATTGGCAGCATTTTAGAATTTCATAAATAAGCAAATCCTATTTGCAAGGGTCATATGGTAAATTTTTTTTTATAAATAAGTATTATTATTTTTACCTACAGACACTAGTGTTCGATGTTTATGCAATAATCAGTATAGAAAGTGGTAATTACTGCCAATCGAAGGATTCAAATCCAGTCTAAAAGTCACATTTAACTTTCCAATCATAACAATATAATTATTTCTATCATCATTATTATCATCGTCATCATTATTGCTATTGTTACTTTTATTATTATCTAGATTATCCTCATAAGAATGAACCTTTTCTGTGACTTTAGTGAAAGGCGCTGATGAGGAGGCGAATTGGAATGCGCATATGTAAAAAGAAATAAAAAACAACATAAGAAATAATAATAATTCTAATAGTCTCTGAAACAACCTTACACCGGATTATTGTTGACCTATATTCTCTAACCAATAACCAATAAATAAATAAGTTTGTAAAACTATTTAATTGTATACCTCTTTAATCTCCCCTCTCTCTTAATATATATATATATATATATATATATATATATATATATATATATACTTTTATTTGTTTTTACAGAAGCAATAATATGTTGCTAAACAGTCATGAGCATGTTTCAGTTAACTAGTTATCAGTAACTAGAGACCTCTTCAGGCGAGACAGCTTATACGAAAGCAAACTTTCAACAATTATATATATATATATATATATATATATATATATATATATATATGAAGTTGTAGTTATATATATAGTTATATATACATTTGTAGTTGCTGCTTGTCTGTTTGTTTGTTCATAAACTGCTATAATTTTTCGCCCTCGTCCCCAAATATATACTGATCCTACGTTACCCAGATTACTTTGATAAATATATGTCATTTTGATCAAGGATGATCCAATAATATTGTGATATTTTATTTTAAGTACTAATTAATTACTTTAATTTCGCTATGTTCTTCACGAGCGATGCTGAGTACATCTTTGATAACCCCTCCAAACATTGAATGTATATAATGTAAACACGTAAAAATAAAAAGGTAATATTATGTTATATGCAGGTAAGGGCATAGGGTTCCCCATTCAATCACGTAACGTTGTCGTAGATTAATAACTTTTATAAAGCACTCTTTTGTTTCTCCATTCATTTGGTTTGCATTTTCATTTCCTTTTCATTTCTCCCCTCTTTTTCTAGTTATTGGGAAATTATTTGTTCTTTTTTTTTTCGAGGATTATAAAAATGAGAATATATTTTAGAAATTAAAACAAAAAACGACAGTAATGTTTCGCCCAAAAATGTGAACTCTAGATTTTTTAACCAATGTGAGCTGGATTTATTTGACCAGATTTTACATATGGGATTCTTCATATTACTTCATTCTTCATATTACTTCATATTACATCTGGGATTCTTCAAATATGATTCAACGATAAGCAAAAACTAGAATTCTTTTGGCCGACACATCTTGACTACTCAAAAATAAAAACAACAACACCAAGAGCAGGGATATGATAGTGGATAAGTGGTCTAAAACACTAACTGACATGCTAAATGTGTCAAGTTCGAATCCAGTTCATTCTGCAGAAAGACTTTTACTAAGAGATGCTGTCAACTTTTACATGATCTCCCCCGATATATCTTCTAGAAATAATTTTTAATGGAAAGATATTGGGGAAACGAATACAAACAAAAATAATTATCATGAATCATGTTCAACAACAGCAAATACTAGTGCCCAACAAATATCGTGAGCACTCACAAAGAAACCCGACTTGTGCCATCCATTATGTATTAGTGATACCCCAACTATTATAGACGAAATAATTAACAGATCAGTTAAAGGAATGGACCATACTTTTTGTTGTCTCTCTAAAACACCGATTTGTTCGCCGTTGAATATGGAAAAGGGAAAATAAGAAATATAAGGCTAAAGTTTCCGAAAAGTCTCTCTCTTGAAACATTTTACGCTTCGGTTTTCATTGGGGAGTTTATCTGGGTTTTTTCACCGTTTCAATATTGTCATAGGTTTCAGGGAAAGATCTGCCTGCTGTCCGCAATTCAGATATGTGCGCTCGCTGTTTAATCAGGAAATAAAGGAACGACCATGATCTGAGCAGAAGATTCTCTTTGCTCTCTCTCTCTTTCTCTCTCTCTCTCTCTCTCTCTCTCTCTCTCTCTCTCTCTCGCTCGCTTGCTCTGCATTTCCCTTTCTCTCATTCTCCCTCTGTGGTCTGAGAATGGTGGAATTGATTGATAGCTTTATAATTTCCTCTCGGCACGGGTTTCCGACGCCCACCAAAGCAACAATAACGGGTGTGAAAAGGGTAGAGAAAAGTAAAGAATAAATTGTTTGGGTTTAAAACAAGAAAAATGAAAAAAAAAAAAAAAAAACGAAATAAAAAATCGGAAAATATGTTAATATAAAACACATACACGGAAATAAAATGAAAAACGAAACAAGGGAAAAATTTAAGTGAAAAACAAAAATGTGCAAACAAAACGAAATGAAAAGAAATGGCAGCAACAATAAAGAAAGAACAAAAATAAAATTAGAATGTAGAATACGAAGGCTGTGCATCAATTGTATTTACATTTCAAATCTTAGCGAAGAAAGAAAAAGTATTCTTATTCCTGCGTAATTATTTCGTCTATCTAGCCATCACACGAGAGTGACAGCATCGTATATCTTAACTCACTAAAGTTATTGTGTTTCACTTGACAGATTCATACGCAGACAGAAGGAAATAGTCCTAGGAAATGAGTAAAAACGAAAAATCAGAATTGCAAATATAAAAATGTCGACCTATGATCGTGACAAAATAGACGCTTGACCAATTGACTATTTCTAAATAGATATATAGAGAGAAAGCCTGATACATGGAAAGAAAGAAAAATATTTAAAATAGGCGAAAGAGAAAAAAGATAGAGAAAAAGAAAAAGATAAGAATAATATAAAGTATAAAAATACTTTATATATATATATATACATATAAAATATTTTTATATTATATATATAAACACGCACAAACACACGCACGCACACACACATACATGTATAAACACTGCGATGAACTGCAGGCGTTTCGATCTATGTTTCAACATTAACACGTCTTGTCAGAGGTTACAAAATGAATCTTGCACACAGAAAACAAAATATACATTAAACAGTTCAAAACGGTGAACAATTTTGGATATTCATAATTTGATTTTCTGATTGCAAGATTCATTTTGGAATCCATGAATAGACGTGTTAACGTCGAAATTTAGCTTGATACGCGTAGGTACCTTCTAATTTTTACACACACACGCGCGCATATATATATATATATATATATATATATATATATATATATATATATATATATATATATATATATATATATATAAGGTTTCCAAATATTAGCAATGTATTTAATCTTTATCTATAATATAAATCTCACCAGTCTGTTTAAATGTATGCATGTATGTATGTATGTTTGTATGTCTGCCTAAAACTTTCGACAGAAACGGCGGATTTTCACGAGATCGGTAGCATTTTGAAGCTCAACGTTTCGGACGACAAATATCGATACATTGGCACAAAAGATTAATTTCCTCACCCTCAACTGGCCAGTTATCTACAAGGAGGAGTCGATCTTTTGGCGGTTGGGTTGACTTTGCCTAATATATAAAGTTCCGAACTTCCGATCGCGTTATTGAGTAGCGGTAAGACGTCATATTTCCTTTCAGTTTCTTTTCCGCCTATGCGTTACAGGTTCGAGCTTACCTGTCTACTGCCACTTTTTTTGGTCAACACACACCTTCAAACACTCAGGCAGCGCCGGCACCCATGCTAGTTTCTAAATAAATAGTAAATTGTAAATTTTGGAATAGCTGGTATATATATATATATATATATATATATATATATATATATATATATATATATATATATATACATATATATATATATATATATTCAGGAAAACATGATCAAAAACAACAGAGATACCTTGCTTAATGATTCTTTTTTTCATTTTTTCGATCTTTCGTAACTATATATTTCACTTCTATTTATAATATTTTATCTCCACCTGATGATGATTCAAGAAAGAATCGAAAGCGCTCGTGTGAACCATGGAACATTTGTAAATACCTTCCATCTTGAAGTTAAAAAAATCTTACGAAAGATCGAAAAAATAAAAAAAAGAATCATTAAGCAAGGTATCTCTGTTGTTTTTAATAATGTTTGCCTGAATGAAGGAATGCTGCCTACATACACTAATATATATATATATATGATTATTAAATACTTATAATAATTATTAAATACCTACAAACACTAGTGTTTCATCCTTTCGGGAATCATCAGGGTGTCATGATTAACACCAGTCGATAGATTCGAACCCGGCAACAGAATCATCTCTGGCTTCATTAGCAAGGACGCAATCCATTCGGCTACCATTAACCGCAGGAAATATTGTTGAAATTTTAACCTTTATTTGTTAAATGCTTTTTAACATCTGTCAGATTGATCTAATCATTATATGATGATCTGCGCCTAAGAGCTAAGTTGACCGACTTTTATTTCAACGAGGAACGAGTTTCTTAAAAGGGGCTGACATAATTATTTACTTTAATAATTATTAAATACCTACAGACACTAGTGTTTCACCCTTTTGGGAATCATCAGTGGAGAGTGTCATTATTAACACCAGTCGATAGATTCGCACCCGGAAACAGAAGCCATATATATATATATATATATATATATATATATATATATATATATATATATATATATATATATATATATATATATATATATATATATATATATATATAATTATTCCTGGTTAGTATTTTCCAGAGGTAAAGCAACCAATAAATTTAAACGAAGTCCATACAAGAGTGCTTAATACCGAAATAGAGCAAGATATGATTTTATTTATTTTACACAATAAGTTATAAGTGGCTTCAATGTTTCCATCAGCCAGTTACAAGTAACTAAGGATCTCTTCAAGCGATATTACTTATATAAAAAAAAAATCTGTAATCTGATTACAGCCTCTATTTTTGTATAATCAATACACAGAGCTAAAATTGAGGCGAATAACGATTAAGAAAAAATATATGAGATAGAAATATGGTGGGGGGGGTAAATGGAGAAAATGAACCAGTTGCTGAAAGACTTTGGTAGAAGCATGAAAAAGACGAAGATCATCGACTTTACCTGTGGTTCTGAAACGCAAACAAACACCCAGAAACCAATCTTTAAAGACATAGGAAAGCATAGTTGCAAAATAAAATATAGTTGCTTTACGCTTTGTCAACTAAAGTAGGCTTTAATATAAACCCATTGAAGTTTAGCCTTCATATTAGTGTGGGGCTTCATGAGGACACGCAGAAATTGAGGTGGGCATCCAAACGTTCCTAGAATTGTCCGTAGGTCATTTCTGCTCACCATATCAAATGCCTTAGTTGGATCAAGAAAAACCTGATAAAGCGGAACATTTCTCTTGCGACTGCCGACGAGTTTTTTCTCGTTTCTCCTGCAAATATGGAGCAGCCGCTTATCGCATGAAGCCAACCAGCTAGTAAAAGGTAGACAATGTTTAGGTCACCTTTTCTAGACCCTTCCCAAGTTTATAGACACCAGATCATCCACGAAGTTGCTTCCACACTGGCCGCCTATGTGCAGATTTGCAACACTTCCAGCCTGCCAAGTCTGAGTACGTAACCACTCACCTATCCCCATAGGAATTTTGACAAGATATCTGCACATAATGATTGCAATACAACATGCTTGTGCTACACATATTCTACCATCTCGAACCTTACCACTGATTGCACAGTGACAAAACCGAAGTAGTAAGGTGACTGAGCAGCGGCCGGGTGTGCATGTTTTATTTTAACGGAGTTTAACCTCCCCAGCAGCTTGACATATACACACATACACATAAGCAAGCAAACACACACACACACACACATACATATATATATATATATATATACATATATACATAGTTCCACAACTTGAGAGGGAGGCTAACAAGTACCACACCTTGCCCAAGGGTGACCTCAAACTATGTAAGGAAGAGGCGGTCATCTCCTTGAGGTATTACGTATACCTGCATACTATATATATATATATATATATATATATATATATATATATATATATATATATATATATATATATATATATATACTTACATATATGGCGATCGTTACTTCTTGACAGAAGACCGTCTTTTCTTTGCTGTATTGTTGATTATTTATCCATTTCCATGTACTTTTAAAATATTCGTTTGTTTTTGTTATTTTATTCGTGTTATGATTTGTTTTTATTTGATTATTTTATTTTTTTATATATACATTTATACACACATAGATGTATACATTTAGCGATGTGATCAAGATGCAATTTCTATCTTCTGTGGGAACAAAGGTAGCTCTTTAGACCATCCTTTCTCTTTCACTGTCTATTGCAGAGGTCACACTTTAGCTTGAGGGACGCCAACCTGTACTACCTTACTGTGGACATTAATATGACGCTTCAGACCTCCACGATTTGCAGGCCATAGAGCAAAGAGGACTGAAAGAAAGACTGATTTCCATGTGATCGCTTGTGGCTAGCTAGACCGGCTCCAGATAAAGTCATTTTACCGCATAAATCACAGAAGTGGTTCTGCACAAAAGCCTCCGACAGACTCGACATATCTTACATTTTTCTTCCGGATATCACGCTTAGTTTTTGCATGATCATAGTTTTTATTCTCAAAGCTATCACAGCCATGATAGAGCACTAAATAATTGAGCGCCACTTTTACGATCATTGGAATCACTCTCAACCAGACACGTCAATGCTGAGGGCTTTTAGATTATCATTGATATTGTCTTTAAAGCGTTTCCTTGGTTTATGTTAAGGAAGCTTTCCTTGTATAATTTTATTATGAAACAGGCGCTTCGGTAATCTCTCATCATCAATCCTTGTTAGATGTCCAGGCACCTCATCTGGTTGTGTATAATCAATTTTTCGATACATGGTCCGTCAGCTCACATGAAGTCATCCGTATCAGGCGTAAAAGAGTTCCACCTGATGCCCAGAATGTGTCTCAGAAATTTCTTGTGTACTCTCCCCATGACTTAAGGTGTCCACCATAAGTTTTCTAGGCTTCAGAAGCAGAAAGCAGAGATGTTAATATACAAGATTAGTAGACACTGATCTTACATATATACATATATATACATATGATATTTCCTCAAAACCTCTGGCCTTGATGAAAAGGAATCTAAAATTTGCTGCTATGATTTAAAATGATCTGAAATAAAAGCAAGGTTCGACTTGATTCCAAATTTTTCTCATATGTTATATCTCCCTTGTTTTGGAATGAATAGCTCCAGTATCAAGTGATCCTTATACATTGTGAAATTTACTTTATGTATGGGGACCAAAGAGTCGAGATATATCATATGAGAAATATCTGGAATCAAGTCTCCCCTTAATTTATTCATTTATTTATTGCGGACTTCTAGTTGTTCTGTTTCACAACGTTTCGGCCAACTATTCCTCTAGCATTCATCGCCGAATATCCTGACTACATCCTCTACTGCCTTCCATAGTTGTCGTCTTACCACGTTCTAGCCAACTAAGCATCTGGCCGGTTTTGGGTAGGATTGAAACCGCCATCTTCAGACAATGCTCACTTGGAACCATAGAGATTCAACGTCTCTATCCACTACGCCACGGGCCCCGAAGAGGCAATCAAAGTTGGATAAATATATATAAATCCACCTTTATTTGTTATCTGATCTTCCATTGCCGGGTCCGAATAGTATATTATTTAATTAATTGGAATTGTTATTGAAATGAGTAATTTGTAATATTTATCCATTTATTTATTGCGGACTATTATCCACATCTTATAATTGTTTAAGGATGTTTCGGCCAACTATTCCTCTGGTCTTCATTAGGTGGTTAACTGCGACGAGATAGAAACGCTGAATCTCCTAAATGCATCCTCAACAATTATTGCCTTTCATAGTTGTTGTCGTCTCACCACGTTTTGGCTAACCATGCCTGTGGCTGGCTTTGGGTAGGATTGAAACCGTCATCTTCAGACAATGCCCGCCTGGAACCGTAGAGATTCCACGTATCTATCCACTGCGCATATAGATGGATACAATAAGAATGATATAGTGGATGTGTAATGTGAGTCTTAAAGACAGATTTTTTAATTCTGATGATCACCAGAAGATTAAATTTGGACAGTATAGGGAGTATATGTGAGATATGGGCAGAACATGAGAGTTCGATTATATAACCACGTTCAATGCAATGGATAGACGTTCTGGGGTTTGTGGATGTAAAACAGTGAAGGCAACAGGTCAAAGACCTTATAAAAAATATGGGGGGAAATGATAGAAATAGACTTCTGAGAATGCAATGGATAGACGTTCTGGGGTTTGTGGATGTAAAACAGTGAAGGCAACAGGTCAAAGACCTTATAAAAAATATGGGGGGAAATGATAGAAATAGACTTCTGAGAAAGTGAAATAAAAAACTTAGTTAATTTAAAAACATTTTAATTGAAATAATCTCAAATTTTCACAGAATTCATGAAACAAATCCAGATTTTATATTCATGTTTTTATTTTTTATTCAGTTTCAGTTAAAGTTATGTGATTCACTCTCAAGATAAGTCATTTGCGTCAACTAAGACTGCGTTGCATTTCTTCAATGTCAGATTCGAAACAATGTCATCAACTTGCAAACAAATTTGGACTTTATAGAAAATGTTTAAAAAGGAAGTTTCATCGTTTAGAGCTAAAGGATCTTATAGACCATAATCCTAACCAGACGAGAAGGCGAAGAAAGGCCGTGAAAAATTCTTCCGAAACTCCAAAAAGTTCCTAAAGTAAACACAAATTTCTTGAATAACGGTTTCGATTATTAGGACGAAACAATCGAATATAACACTCTACCAATTGATGGATCAAGCGCCGGGGAAATAAAAGCAGTTTTTTTTAACGAAATGATTACAATGCTTATTGAACTTGTTCACATATAATCTATTTTTATGAATATGTCTGAAATGATTGGTCTATGAGTTATTTCTTTTTGCCAGCATTAATGAACTCGCGCAGAGAATCACTCCGGTGCAGAATAATGTTACTAAAGACATGTATACAACGTATTTGTCGAGAGCTGAACGTCTATTGTGTCACGTGCACACATTGAACGCATATTAATTCAATCTCATATGTTGAACATTTATAAATTCAGTCCCAGAATAACCTTAATGCCATTCAACGTCCTTTATAAAGACTTGATAGCATTAAAAAATCATGTCTAATCTTTTGAAACGCTCTATTTCAATTCTTTTAATAGTTTTGACGCTGTTATTGTCTATGACAATGATTATCGGGGCACTCTAATCATAGTTATCATTGATTTTTCATTAATCTTTAAAAACGCGGAGATATCACTCTTCTTTTCCTTTTCTAATTTGTAGATCGGACATCTTGTGTCTTAGAACAAGTGCGTTTACATAGCTACCGATATTCTTGAATGAGACTTTACAGAAACCAGATAGAGAAGGATATTAAGACATATTGGAAAAGCTCTCCCCCCGAATTTCTAAAATATGGCCAAGGAGATACTCTCATGGACTAAATGTTACGTTGTATAACCTGGAACAACAACAAATACGATGAGAGATGCTTTGTTGCCTGTTGGTGGATATTTAAAACTGATTTAGGGGCGATAATTTAAGTTTAAAGTTTAGGTTTAAACGAATTTATTGCTGCAGACGTCCTCTTTGCCTCCTCAATTTCAAGTTATTTTTTTTTAAATTGACGTGAACACTACAATATTTCAATTAAAGTCAAATACGAACAGGTAAAATTATAGAAGAATAAAAGCCGAATCAAATGAGGTATAGATTGTTTAAATAGTTACATTAAATTTAGCTTAAATTTGCAGGTTTGGAAAAAATTACAAGTGCGGACGTTCTTTTTGCCGGCACTATATATATATATATATATATATATATATATATATATATATATATATAGAGAGAGAGAGAGAGAGAGAGAGAGAGAGAGAGAAAGAACGAGAAGAAGATAGGTCGATCGACGGATAGATACAGAGAAATGAAGGAAGAAAGGGAGAAAGAAAGTCATTTGGTTAACACTCTTAACTAAAAGATTTTTTTTTTTTACTTTTCCTTTGTTTTCTTTTCATTAATCCACGTAATTTACGAAAATTATGATCCCACGACACGCCAGGTTTTTCAGCTGGTATATACCCAAAGGGATTTTATTGATCCTGTAATTGTCAACCTGTGTCGATGTACAATTCACCTTTGCAACCACCCATTTTATGCAATGAATTAAAAACAATACACGTATGCTTCGGCATTAAATAACCGAAACGAAGTGATATGCCGTTTGACAAACTAGATGAAAACAAAATTTTAACCCCTTGAGCCAAGACCCCCTCCACAGTTGATGGGACAGACTCAAAATTCTAATAAATCACCTGTCGTTGTCGATTTCTGATTTTCAACCTTTTTTTCCCCCTTTTTGATGGTTGTATCAATTTACTAGCTCGGTTTTTACAACTGGACGAAAAGAGGAATGACTCCGTTCCATAAAAATTGGATATGATTAAAAAAGGAAAGAAATACATTTGATTTTTTTAGCTGTCATGGCTGAAACGGTTTTATATCGGATTTTAGCTAGTAAAACTCGAACAAATGTCCTTTTGTTTGTTCTCCCCACCCAACATATATCAAATCGTCAGCTTTCAAGATTAATCTTATTGTTTACAAATTCGTTTATGTTCTTTATGCTCTTACATAAAAAGGGGAAAACACGCGTCATATCCTTGCAATGCCACACCTATATAAGATGAAGAAAACTTTAATTAACACTTGTTATAAAATGTCTAATAATACACGTTGTGCCCCTGTTTTAAAATCCATATATTGCTCTCTGTATCCTTCTCGGTATATATATATATATATATATATATATATATATATATATATATATGTATATATATATATATATATATATATATGCATATATATATATACCGAGAAGGATGCAGAGAGCAATATATGGATTTATATATATAGTTACACAGGCATCACCACATTATCAAGGCCAAGATGCCACCGAAGGATAAGGGTTAGAGAGTGTACCCTAGAAATTGGAAAATATAGTAATCATTAGTAATGAAAATTCGGTAAATTTGTTAACTTATATGGAACGGCTCATCAAGAACTTGTTTACGTTAGACTTGAAGACAACCACATTGTACTCAGCCGGAAAGTAGGAAAACGGAAGACAATTTCACAGGCGTGCAGTTCTAAGTAAGAAGCTTTGTTCATGGAATCTACGTTTAGGTTTAGGCACAGATAAAGATTGGGGGGAATTATTGGTTGTTTTTTTCAGCTAGATGAGTGTTTCTTGTGAAAGTTTGGCGAAGGGGGACAATAGACTGAAGCTCAGTCGAACATTTTCCATGAAAATAACGATACATTAGAGACAAGCTCGCAACATCTCTTCTATGAGATAGAGGTTGCAGGGAACAGAAAAGGACATCTATAAGGCTGCGAAGTCTATTTTGAACTCTATCAAGGCAGGACAAGTTCTTTCTAGCAGCTCTTGCCCAGATGTGGCAACAGTATTCCATCCTTGGACGTACCTGGCTCTTATATAGATAGAGAATTGCATCAGCAGTGAGATATCTACTGAATTGATAGAAGGATCGCACCATTTTTCCAACAGCCCTGGCAACAGATTTGATGTACGTGTTCCATTTAAGATCAGGAGTAATGGTCAAGCCAAGAAGCTTGTCAAAACTTGAGGCCTCCTGAAGACGAGAGCCATTCATTTCAATTGATGCCAGATGTGGATCAGAATGTTGATGATGTAAAGAGAGAAGCTGGGTTTTAGATACATTAAAAGTAACCAGCAACTCCTTTCCCCATTGTACCACGTACTCAAGATCAGAGGAAAGAGAATCGGAGAGAACTTGGTCGTTTACTGTCTTAGATGTGCTATCATAAATGGTAATGTCATCAGCATAAATGTCTACAAATGATGTAAGGATGTGATTTGGAAGATCATTAATGTAGATCAGGAAAAGAGTTGGGCCCAGGATGGACCCCTGAGGGACACCAGATTAATACTGTGAGCTTCTGATTTTTGCCCCTCAACTACTACTCTTATGAACCTATCAGAAAGAAATGATTTAATAATTGAGAAGACATTTCCAGCTATAGCATAGCTGGAGATCTTGTGAAGTAAACCTTTATCAAAGGCCTTAGATATGTCAAGAGCAATTGCCCTAGAAAGGTTGCCTCCGTCGAGAGACTTGCTAATCCTATGAGATATAACTGTAAGCACATCTGCTGTAGATCTAGCAGAACGGACACCATATTAAGTGTCACTAAGAAGGTTTTTTTTTGTTGAGATGGTTGATTACTTCTGTATTTAACACAGATTCTAGCAACTTACTCATGGCGCACAGGAGACTTATTGGCCTGTACTGAGATGGGGATGAGCGATCACCGGAATTCTTAAATACAGGGCATACTGATGAGATTTTCCATGGTGATGGGAAGCTATTCTCCTTAAGACAACGTTGAAACAGTTTTGTAAGTATGGGCGCTAGTTCTGGTTGAAGTTTTTTTGTACTATAATTGGAATACCGTCAGGGCCAGTTGCTTTACTGGAATCAAGGTTTTTGATTAGCTTGGCAACATCACGTACAGATATATGTATATCACATAGCGTGCTTTTTGATACAGGATGAAATATTGGGGGTTGGCAGCCTTGGTCGCAAAGGGTAGAATTAGCTGCAAAGTTCTTGGCAAAGAGTTTGGCTTTGTCTGATGCTGACGAGATTACCTGCTCGGCTACTTTGGACTTGACGGATTGAGCATACAACTCTCTTGCGTTATTTATTACTTTCGTGCAATGATTGCTGGCAGTCCTGAAAAGCAGCGTTAGTTTCCATACATCTATTACATTGGAAGCAGTGGAAAAAGTGATTTCTGTGCGCAATGGCAGCAGTACATTCTGGAGAGAACCATGGCTGGCTGTTCGGTTTTTGCTGGAACTTTTTCGAGGGTATGAAACGGTTTATACCTACAATTAACCATTCCGTCAGGTCTGATACTATAGAGGACACATCCTTTTTAAACATGAAACGTAGATATAGATCCGATATAAATGTACGGAAGCTATCCCAGTCAGCCTTAGTGTATCGATATACTGTACGATGGAGATGTACGTCTGGGGACTTATTACATTTCATTTTTTTATCTTAATTGATACAACAGAGTGGTCGGAAGATCCAAGAGAAGACAGAACAGAGACTGAACATAGTGCAGGGCAAGTTGTGAGAAAAAGGTCCAGTAGACTCACATACTGACCGTCATGTCGGGCACACGAAATTAATACAATTACCTAATCTATTTTTTGCAATAAACTTGGTAGATAAATAAACATTTATGGGCGAGAAAAAAGCTAGCATTTAATAAAACAGAAATACATAAATTAAATATATATATATATATATATATATATATGTGTGTGTGTGTGTGTGTGTGTGTGTGTGTGTGTGCGTACAAGGAGCGTTCCAAAACCAAGCCTCCTATATTTTTCAAACTCAAAAGTTGGAGAACTACGAAAGCCGGGAGTAATACCATTAAAACAAGCAAACTTTTGTGCTTCAGAATTTATTTTGTCTACATAGTCAGCATTATTCCCAATGCACTTTTGCCAGGAATTGAATGGCACATCTCGGCTTTTGAGGGACGGTCAAGTACAGGTGTTTTTCTATAGTCACACACCGTCAATATCTGAAACAGACGTGAAACTTTTAGGCGACAATGCATAGGTCATCATAACATTGCAATTTGCAATCCCCTTTCTGATCCATTCGTGCAGAATAAAAAAAGGAGGTACTGTTTTTGGAAATCCAGTCGTATATACGAAATCACACACACATATTTATACAATATCTTATATAAATATTTATTATTATCACTTTCAATGTAGTGTTCAATGTGAAAGATGTAACTGCAGGTTGAAGGATTTGAACCCAGTTGCAAAATCATCTTCACACTGAAACTTGATATTTAATACCTAGGCCAACCTCAATTAACATGGTGATGAAGAGAATTTAAACTTTATATGATGTCTTGTAATCAGGTCATATACAGTAAATAATACATCATTTAGTGTTCAATAGCAGAGGCTGGAGCATCAATTTACGGCTTGTTTGAATACTCTTAAATTCTCCTAGAATTCTAATATTTGATTTGAAGATAATGATGACCATATTTTATTCAAATATTTATTATTATTACCCAAATCCCTATGCAATCTTTATTGCAGTGATTCGTAAAGAATAGCGAAATGCAGCAATCCACGTAAAAAGACAGCTAAATGATATTGTATCTATATACAGTTTAAATCTTTGTATAAGGCCACTTTCAGTCTGGATATGGGAAGGATTATAACGACCTCCTCTGGCAAGCTGTCTTAGGAAGCAGGAACACGGACAATGAATGCTAGCTTGCTGCTGTTGAGACGAAAGCGACGATGGTATTCGTGTATACCGTGACTGGGTGGTGCAGTGAAAACTTTTGTAACGATGGATTTACATTCCGCTGTTGATGCTGTATGCCAATCAAACCCTCTCTCATCGTTAGCTTCACTATTCATCCAGCCATTATTATTGCCGCATCCTGGCTGGTGCATCTATCAACAGTCTTTCCCTCCTAGACAGGGTCCAAAAAGTATCTCCAATTGAATATGCCCCGTACTATCACCTAAGGACCAACCCGTATATCATCGCCGCAATGTTGCACTCCTACTTTTTATACTTTACTAGAACGAACTCTGACGAACTCATAGCACTTATAGAAGTACATACTTACGACTACTTGATAAACAGCAAAATCCCAGTCTCTCACCGTAAAGGTCCCTAGGTGCCGGAAGAGTGCTGAAAGTTGGAATTCTTCCCCTATTTTCTGCTTCTCTGACTGCACTATTATGTAGAAGTTTAAATGTAATGCGAATAAACATCCTGCAATTTCCTACATATTCACCTGTAGATATTGTCCCCAAATGCAGTGACACTATACCTATTTGAGGTGAATAAAGAGTAAAAACAAAATGAAAAGTGAAGAAAGATTTAATATTTAAAGCCGTTTTTTTAGGTAAGCATGAATAATTCTATTACAATTCTTTGTTGGCAAGCATTAAACATGCCTAAAATGTATGACATTCTTTTGAAGATAGTGATTTATTGCTTAGATGACATAATTAAAACTGAGCCGTATTAGAGTTTATCGATAGGGTACGAAAGGCGGATAAGGGAAGGAACCCTCCTTGTTTTGTTCACCATCTCAATAATATGATATGTTGTATTGAAGGAGTTACCCACACCTGTACCAAGTTTCTTTGCATTAGCGACGATGTTGAGTAGCTGAAGTAAAGAACGATGGCAAGTGTGGTTAGTTGGATGAAAGCCGAATGGAAGATGCTTGCATACTGCACAACTCAGAGAAAAATATCAGTTAAATCAGAACCGGATTCTGTTGAGATTATCTTGAAGATGACCACAATTGCTTCTAGCTAATACCGATTTGGCATCATTTGCAAAGACAAGTACCATTTTGCATCACTTCGATGCTCGCTTTTTATTTAATAAAGATATAATGAATATGATTTCATGCAAATCTCATAAATTTGAATTGTGTGGTAATGCCCATATTATGCTCTTCTAAATCAACCTATAAAACATCCAAAAGAAACTGAAATTTAGAGATTATTTATTAATTGATGTCGAATACATATTGTTTCACAAAACCAAGCTTCTATCTTTACATCATTAACGCTCTGATCCCCACCTGGCATCAATTGAAATGGATGGCTCTCGTCTTGGGGAGGCTCCATGTTTTGACAAGTTTCTGGGTTTGACCTTTACTCCTGATCTGAAATGGAACACGTACATCAAATCTGTTGCCAGGGACGCTGGGAAAATGGTGGGATCCTTCTACCGCCCCAGAATATATCTCACTTCTGATGCATGTAAAAAAAAACACACTGAGATACTTGAATGGTCATGAAAATCTTTATCTTCTTCCTATACAAGCACAACTAATTAAATGAAAGAAACCAAATATAAACAAAATAAATTCCAATAACAGCGACAATTTTCTTAAAACGTTCTAAAAGTAACATGAGAGCTATTAATATTTTTACTTGCCCCTGGCGATTGAGCCCGGCGGATCTGAAAGTAGTCGGGATCAAAACTTACGACGACAATTACATCAGCAAGTTTTTACAAGAAACAAGAAAACTAATTGAAAAATTGGAAACTATCAGCGGCAATATATGCAAACAGGAATTGTATGTATAAAACATCATATACATTATTCCGCGGAGTTTCAAAGAATGCTAGTCTTGCTATATATATATATATATATATATATATATATATATATATATATATATATATATATATGTGTGTGTGTGTGTGTGTGTGTGTGTGTGTGTGGGCATGTGTGTGTGTGGAAATATTCTATATTCACTTACATATATTTCCTTTTTAGATATACAAATCATTATTTAAGAAGCTCAATGTAATTACCGAGCATATAATGAATGAATGACAAAAAAAATATATTCCAAATTTCATGATGTTGACCATCTTACAATTTGTTCCCTTAAATCAGTTGACGCTTACAGTTCTTCACAGCATCTGTTACGTAGCACAAAATCAATCACTTAATTATTATATCAATCATTGAATCTGATTACACTTCCACTAGGTGGATGCGAAGTAAGGGAGGCTTATTGCTATTCAAATATCAGTGAAGACTAATCGTCGTTGCCAGTGAGAAGTCAATGGACAGCGACAGTTGCGAGAATGCAAATTCATTTCCAAAGGTTGTCGAAGGAGGTGAAGAGTACTGGTAAACTGGGGGAAACTTGATGCCACCCAGACTCTAGGGAATACCACCGGTTGTTGTCAGTGAGCAATCTTTTATGATCTTCGATATGAGAACATTTAGTGAGATAATAATAATAATAATAATAATAATTATTATTTTACATATTTGAAATTCTTTTGGTTATAGTTTGCTTAAACGCCACTAAAAATTAGAATCACTGGCTATTTACATAAAACAAATATTCACCTCCAAGAAAAGTAGGTTTGTCCTTTTATGTGTACTGAAGAAATGCGAATTAAATTTGTAAAAATGACATTAAAAACATTCTGTGATAAAGGATTCTTTTCTAGAACTAGTCATCTCTGAAAAACATACTGTGGGACTGCTTCCCAGCTGACTATAACATGTTCGCTTTCTAGTCCAACGTAAACAGGTTCTTGTTGAGCTGTCTTCTAAATTAATAAACTTCTCAACAATTTTTACTACTACAACATCATTATAGTGACACGGATTAACCCTTACTCTCGAGTGACCTTCGAGCGGTGATTTCCCATAGAAAGGAAAGATAAAATTATCTTTATTATATTTACTTAAAACTTGAATAGATGTTATGATTGGTGTTTTCTCCCTTGCTCATATAGTAGCGATCGTAGAGAGAGATTATGCTTCCTTTACTTGTTTTGTTATGTAAAGATATGCGTCAATCTTTATTTGTAAGTCAAAGTGACTCCGTATGTACTCAGAAAAGAATGAAAAACACACACACACTTTCGCTCTTTGGCATACGATGCAACTAACTCATCTAAAAGAGTGGAGCCTATTCTTAAACTGTTTTATAAATATCTGATTTTATTAAAATTATGATGCTTGCTTCGGCATTGAGTACACGCCAAATACATCAAATGCTTCATAAAAGAAAAGAAAACACAACTATTTCACCGAGATTTTTGATACGTGATTCTTGTACAATTGGCTGAGATCGCGTAACCAAAGTGGGTAAAGATGTAGAAGATAATGAGATTATCGTGTGACTTTTTAAAGGAATGAACAACTTCTGCTTCTTCTTCTTCTTCTTCTTCTTCTTCGTCAAAAAAAAAAAATCTTTTCAAGGCTCTACGTATTGACAGTACATCAAAATTTAAATGATACCAATCGTTGAGAAAGCCAAATTTGACATGTTAAGCGTCGTATACTATTTCTCTCTGCAGCAAATACGCAATATTTCCAAGCAATATATTAGGAACAAAAAGAAAGAAACCATGGTGAAGGGGAGGGAGAGAGAAAGAGATAGAGAGAAAGAGAGAGAGAGAGGGAGAGAAGGGAGGAGTATTGAAAGGGATATAAGTTATTTTTGTGGTATATCAAGCCTTGTAGGGCTATAAAGCTAAGTGTCCGTTTTATAGTCGAGGGCGACTAGAAGTCCCCCTTTTCAATGGCTGTTACACCGAGGTGTAGGTAAGAGTGCTACTCCAATTGCCCTTGAGCCATCTTAAATATTTAGCAAGGTGCGTCAAACACCATCTTTATGGTATTTGGTATGAACCGACCGAGAATTGAACCTTTATCTCCCGGCCCATTAGCGAAATGGCCTGTTTAATTTTGTCATTTAGGTAACAGAGATTTTTACGTTCTTAACATCTTCAAATATGTATTCATCTGTTTAATTTTATTATTTAATTATGTATTTACATTATGTTCTCATTTTAATAAGTTTTGTGATATTATTCCAATTAGTTTTCCGATATTGCATTATTATTTTAATTCGTTTGATGACATCATCGTATTATGTCAATTAGTCAATCGTATTATGTCAATAAGTAAATTTGTTTATTATTATTTTATTTGTTTTAGACTATTGTTATAATTCAAATTATATTTATAACATTATGTAATTATTTCAAGTAGTTTTATCAAATCATAGTATTATTTTAATTAGGTGATTGATATTGAGTTAGTGTTTCAGTATGGAATCAACATATTTGAGGACTATAAGTACATACAGAAAACGCCCGACTCAGGAGATTTCGTTTTGATAGGAATGGTTCTTTCTGATTACACATGTTTTCAGATCTGCCGAAAGCCTGACTGAGCGTTTTAATTTTAGGTGAATGATCCGTCCCAGCATAGAGTGTTATCAAATACCATACTTAACGCAGTCACCTTTACACAGATTTCCGGTTTAACGTTCTACAGTTTTAATTCGTGTCTTAGACATAGAGGAATTCCTGTGTCACAATTTGGAAAGTCTTAAATTAAGCAAGCGAGCTTAAAGAACCGGCCATTGGTTCGAAAACCTGAAAGATCTCCGATATTACACACACACACACACACACACACACACACACACACACACACACACACACACACACAAACACACACACACACACACACACACATATATTGTATAGTATCAGGTCGATTCACATGTTCTTGTAAATTCACCGAAGTTATGCAACGTTGCACCTGTTTAATAATAGATAGATGACTATTTGCAAATACCAGGCTCTGTATGTAGGACGCATCCGACACCTTGCACTAACTATGAAAACCAACGTCGACATTTCTCCTGACCATGATATACATGTGACTGGGTACAGTTTGTGAACTTCATATTCTTATGAAACTTTCTCCTTCAGGGGAAGCCGGTTCAAACCACCTAGGGTGAATGTCGCTGGCGCACACACGCATATATATATATATATATATATATATATATATATATATATATATATATATATATATGTTACATGATAAGGGCTGTCCCCTTTTCATGTAAGTATAAAAATAGAGAGATTAGTTAAAATGAAAATGAAATAGCAATAGACGAAATTCGAACCTCGTAATTTAGGTTTAGAAATAGATTACGTGTGAGAATTTAAAACAAACGATTGTTTAGAATAGAGATAAAATATTTCAAGAAAAGAATGTGCCCTGTCAAGTTTGTTATGAAATTTTAATTGAAAGAATGTACCTATAAGATAATGTTTTTAACATATTGGAAAAATAGGTTACTGAGTATAGGTTAAAATTCCTTTTGTAGAAAAAGGAAAAGTTTTGGACACGCATGTCCAGAACACGTGAAAGAAGACACATGTTTTAACATGTGTATGACGTCACGGAAAATAGAAAGTTCTAGTTATAGAGAAAAAACTTTAGAGTAAAAGAAGACGGTCAGTGAGAGCTAGTCGGTGAGAAACTCAGAGAGAGTCTGGAGTTTTGGAATTCGAACGTCTAGGAAGCGAGACGTCACTTTGAAACTAAAATGTGAAGCTTTGAATTCTTGATGAGGAAACCACGGCCGGTCGTGTGAAGAATAAACTCATCTGTGTTTTTGTAAAACGTCGTCTTGTCTTATGATTCTTACAAAAAGGTAAAGTGAAAATGGTATTATATATTTGTGTTATAAAATGTCATTACATACACGTCTCGACATCTCATGTCTACACAATGTCTGAACAGTGCACACTATCTCATCACTCAAAGAGCTTCCCCTTCTTCTTCCATAAACACAATTTAGGAATGAACTTTTAATATATAAGAATCGTAATAACATGAACAATCTCTCATAACATGAACAATCTCTCTAAGTCTCTTACAACAACATCTCTCTTCTCCTTCTTCAACAGCATCACTTATAATAAGACCCTTTAATGAAACAAAATATAACATATACATATTTTGGTGCCCGTGAACCAGTTTGCATCAGCGATGCAAAAACCGAACCTGGGGTCTATATAACATATATATATATATAATCAGGTCCGAATTTCTCGAGCGGCAGTAATTGTGACTCCCTGCACTGATGATTCCCCAAAAGAATCCAAACACTAATGCCTGTAAGTATTAACAGTAATTATAGTAAAAATTATATATATATATATATATATATATATATATATATATATATATATATATGCATATATATATGTCTGTGTGTGTGTGTGTGAGAGAGAGCGAGAGAGAGAGAGAGAGAGAGAGAGAGAGAGAGAAAGGAAATTAAAACTGTAAGTTCAAATGTACAATCAAATTTATTGTTCGACCAAATACTCCAAAAAGCAATTGACAAAATTTGCTGATTTCTTTCTGTCCTCCGATAAGAAGAATAGCAAGAATAGCTTCTTTGAAACTCCGCGTTGTAAATTGTTTCTGAGAGTGTTTGGTCGAACAATAAATTTGATTGTAAATTTCAACTTACACTCTTAATTTCTTTACTCTTCTAACAAGCTCTACTCCCTATTGTGTGTGGATTGAGCTTTTTTATTTGGTTGGGATTAAAATATCTATATATAAATACTGGTATGTATATTAGATTGAAGTTTACCATAGCTTATATCAGGTAAATACTGCATCTCCTTTGATTTCTCTCTCTCTCTCACACACACACACACACACACACACAGAGACACACACACACAGAGACACATACACACACATATTTAACTCCGTGTTAATCACTTCATATAATGATTTGGCTTTCAAACTATCTAATACATACGTATTCATTATATATATATGTGTGTGTGTATATATATATATATATAAATATATATATATATATATATATATATATATATAGAATAAATGACAAAAAGTTATATTCTCTATATTGCTCTGTAGTTACAGTGAGCTTCTTAAATAAGGATTGATATATATTATAAGAAAATATATTTCTACAGAAATATATATATATATATATATAAATATATATATATAATGATTTGGCTTTCAAACGCATTTAATACATACGTATTCATTATATATATATATATATTAGAAGAGTCATGAAAAGAATAGGAAAGGATCATCGTAAAAAATATCAGGAGCTGCGTCGATGCAAGAATGCTATCTTGCTTAATACTATTATCAATGGTCATTGGTTTCAAATGCATCAGCAGAATAGAAGCTGACTGTCTAAACACTGTGACAAATTATGATGAGCATCCAAGTTTGTCGATGCTTGTCCAAGGTTTCGTCCTACTTAAAGTGTGTAAAGCTTTCATCAAGCTCATAAAACCAAAGTACTACCTGTTGTTTGACACATTTTTGCTTTAGTTCACTGATACAACAAAGCGCATGATTATCGGGCCACGATCAGCTCTAACGCTGCTCTTTTGCAATGATAGCAGATAGACATACAACTCTAATATGCTGCTTAAACAAGATTTTTGAGAAAAACAAGAGAATATTCTTTTCATTATTTTGACTCTCGAGTATATATCAGTTTATATCTTATATGTTTTTAGATAAAGTGATGTTTTTTTTTGATAGATTAACTGTGTCGGATATATACTCGAAAGTCAAAACAATGAAAATAACATTCTCTTGTCATAGCCCTAGTTATCATAAACCGATTGTTTTTTACTCTTTTGTTTACTTGAGATAATAATAGCATCCGGTCCAGGGAAACAGGAGTACCCATCCAAACATAAGGTATCTAATAATGAGGTTCTGCGGAGAGCTTGCTAGTCCAATAGCGAAGAAGTTCAGTAGCGATGCAATCAACTCCAGCTGATTTCCTAAATGGTACTGCACATCTCTCAGATGCTTGTAAAAGAACAAAATAATTCCTTTGTCGCTACTAAGGCTTGTGGCATAAACTGAAATATTACTCATGAAACAGTTGCACTGCAAGAGTACCTGACTGAGAGTGCACGAATATGTCAGTAAACCCATAAGATTGTTTGATCCAATTGACTAGCGGTGCATAAAAGTCAATTCCGCCCATCCTTCCATGAGTACGTAAGAATATAATGTAAGTATATAATTGTTATAAATTCAGTTATCGGGGTTAGGAAATATTAAAGCTGGACAGTAATTAAATGTGTGACCGTACGCTAAACATTTATCACACGTATTTATTTATAAAAATTATAGGAAAATAAGTTATCATTTTTTTCAAATGTTTTTAACATTCGCGTAATGTAATAATAGCAAAGCAACCGAAAGAATGGAATTATGAGCGTATGAGCAGATAAAACTTACATTGAAGGCATTACTACACTGATGATAAACCTTGATGCATCTGAAGAACGTATTCCACATTTAAATAATAGATTATATAAATAATAATAAATTGAAAACGCAAAGTACATCCCCGTCCCTTTAAAAACTTGGGTTTTCTGAAATCGTGTCGATCTTAACGAGACTTTTCTGGATGAAAAAATAAAAAATAAAAAATGGCCGTTACCGCGTTTTGCATTCCAACTCTTTTATTACGCAATTCTGTTGAAGCATTACGTTTTCCGTCAGTTTTGACAGAAACTGTACACTATTTATTTTTATAATAATGTTACAAAAACAACTGTTTTAATTGTCTTCTATCAACGTACTTAACATACTAAATACAATATCCAGAGCAGTAAAATAAGAAAAAAAAATTCTTCTTGCTGGATAAACTTTCAAAATAAAATTTAATGTTTTTCAACTCCGGCTCCGGTAGATTTACACCGGCGTTAAGTCGGCCTTAATTTCCAATTTGTATTGACGTAATTCCTTCTGTCATTATAAGCAAATCGCATGTACGCACGCTTGTTCGACTTACTTCTAGAGCTCAATACACCCGGCACAACCGCCCATTTTATGCTTTCTTTTTTTTTTTTATTGCAGTAGCCATCCGTAATTTACTGCGTCTCTACACCACCCACCCGAACGTTTTCTTGTTGTCATTTTACTTTTCTTTTTTTAATTTTCCTTTCGGCCATTTTTGAGTGGTCGGGTGGTTGATGATAGAGTCCAGACCCCTCCTCATCCCCCTTCTACTCCCTGCTTACTTTCTGCACACCAACGGAACCGCTGATGTTTTTCTCTTCATTAGATCAACCTTTGGCAAGGCACGTGCCAAGACTGTTTTATTCCTCGTTCTTTTTCGTCTCGAAATCAGCGTTGATTTCGCGCAACCATTTTATTTCCATGCGTTTACAAGGTACCTCCAAATTGATTAGAAAGCATTCACCTGAGATATTAACAGAATCAAAAAATTTACTTTAAAATAAACAAACAAACAAACAAATAAACAAACAAAAACAAGCAAACAATTGTTCAGTTGTATTACCATTTTTGGTATATATTTTTTGCTCACCTTCACCCCAAACATGCATATTGCCACTTGGACGTAAGCGGCTACTAATTAGGACCGTGTCTAAGACAGATTAAGAAGATGTTGATTTATGTTAAATTTGAACTTCTGCATATCAGTACAGTCAGGGAAGCAGGTAGAGAATTCCAAAGTCTAGCTATTCGAGGGAAGAAACTATTAGAGTATAAAGCTTTCTGGCATTTAGAGACCTCAACAGTGAAGAGGTGAGATTTCGTTGCTAAATGATTTAGTCGAGGATATGTACACAGAGGGGGCACAAGTGCAATGAGTTCATCAGAGCACATTCCATTAAAATACTTGTAAAATAGGCAAAGTGATGCAATATTGCGGCGATGTGACAGGGGCTGGAGCCTTGTTGACAAAGCGGGACCTATTAGATTGAAAACTCTTCTTTAGACCCTATTCAAGAAGGAGAGACTAATGGTTGACGCACTAGCCCAGATGTGGCAACAATACTCTATGCATGGGCGAATGGTGGCCTTGTAGAGGTACAGGATACTCTCAGGCGTGAGCAGTTTTCTAGCATGATAGAGGGAGCCCACATTTCTTGCAGCAGCCTTGGCAATGTCCTCACTGTATTTGTTCCAGTTGATATTATCTGTGAATTTTAAGCCGAGGAGTTTGAAGGAATTTATTATTGTTAATTTCACCGATTCATTTGGAATTAAGCTATTTACTGACGGGCTGGGTGACCAGGGTTTATTTTTTAGTCAAATCCTATCAAAGACTAGAAAATTATTAGTTAATGCCACCTTTCTAAATTGAGAATCATGGGTAATTAGAACAATGCTGGGGGTAGAGAGAAAGCGAGCTAGATAGATAAAAGCGGTAATTTCTTTGGTGTAGTTGTAGCGAAGTGAGTTCTTACTGTGAATATTTTACAAGAGAAGAAAAGGGATCGGAGCTCAGTCGGGCACCTAACATGAACATAGCTATACAGTAGAGACAGCTAGTAACATCACTTTCAGTTTTAGGGAAGTGTCGCCCACTAGATTACGGTCTGTTTTCTACACTATCAAAGTAAGACAGTTCTCCGAGCAGTGCCTTCCAACACAGGGGCGTGCAGAGGGGTACTGCTCCTTTTAATCTTGTTTGGAAAGTGTCCTTTTAAGAGAAATTTGTTATAGGCCTGTGCCGACCGAGACTGTGTTCATTACGATATTTTTACCGTTTTTTTTTTCAAGAGCACCTGACCTGAAAAAGATCTCTGTACGTCATTATTTTAAGATATCACAGCCGTACTGCACCTTATGTTATGATTTTGCCGCATTAGCAACAGATTTGATGCAAGTTCTTTTGTTATTGACTGTACATATTTTTAGTTTGATTCACCCAAGCCACAACGTATTTCCGTTAAATACACTATGATAGGAATCAGAGTTTTGGGGGCAGGGTAGGGGCGGAGGGCAGCCTTGGTGGGTAGCTGGGCAGCAAAATCTTTATTCACATTACTATTAAATTTGTGCCTATTTGTACGGCCAGAAACAGGGCGCGGAGAATGACTTCCAAAGGGAAGAAGTCGGAGGAAAGAATCTATTAGAGTAGAAAATCTTCTAGCTTTTAAAGACCTCTACAGTGAAGAGAGATAATTCACTGATAGTTAGATGATTAGAAGTTATTTATGTTGGAGAAAGTACAAGTGCAGTGAGTTCATTGAAGCGCATTCTGTACAAGTACTTGTAAAACAGGGACAGGTACGCGGTGATGTGACAGGGGGTGAAGCTTGACAGACAGTGTGGAACCTATTAGATAATAAATACCTTTTTTTTACCCAATCAATGAGGGAGATGTTAGTGTTTGATGCGCCAGCAATGCTCTATCCACAGGCGTATAGTGGCTTTATAGAGATATAGGATGCTGGAAGATCAAGGAAGTTTTCTAGTCTGGTAGAGGAAACCTACCTTCTTTGCAGCAAACGTGGAAGCATTTTCTATATACTACTTCCAACTTATGTTGCCTGGGCATATTAAACCAAGACGAATATAATATTAGATCGCTGACTGCCCGATTTGTAATAAAAAAAAAAAAAAAAAAAAAAAAAACGAATTTTTAGGGAGTATGCTTATTTTGGTTATCATTAGTCAGGACAGCTTCATCTGCTGAAAATTTTTTTTTTAGAATTGGAATAATATTAATAAATGTGTACCCAGCTGGGTAGTGATAGGTCGCTGACAACGTGGGGCGTCCTCTAGCTACACAGTCTGTCTTAATGTAATGCACTCGTCCACTCCCTTCTCTCTCTCTCTCTCTCAAACACACACACATACACAAAACAGCAACAGTATTTAATTCGACTCACTCATTACAAAGACACCGTTTTTATTTGACATTTAATCTTTGCTATATAAAGTCGTCCTGCAAGTATCGATAGTGATTACAAATACAAAACAAAAAGACAAACAAACAAAAAACACTCCAAAAACAATCATCCTCTTTCAAGTACAGATGACTGTTTTGTTTATTTTTGTGGATTTATTTATTTAATTTTTTTCTATTTAACTCTCCATCCGACTCGTGATCGCATCTGTCATACCGGTTTTCTATATCTACAAGAGAGGAGAAAAAGCAAAAGCAGATGGTGATTTAATTATAGTTTACTAAAAAGCCCGACCAGCAAAAATCTATGTAATGTCTACCATCGTTGCTGCTTTTTTTTTTAAATTATTTTCATAGTGCGCTCTATTCAATAAAATAATTTAGATTTGTAAATGTTAAGCAACTTAAAAAAACATTAGAATTTACCAATTTTTATTATCAGAAATTAACTCTAAACATGATAGATGTCCAAAGCTTATTCCAAAAATAATTCGAATTTGTAACTGTTGAGCGTACTACAATGCGCACAACAGCATACTACCCCCATTTGTACATAATTCGAGGTAACTTTCAGCTTTATTATCACCATAACCTTTATACTTTTTTTATAGAAAAAACCTGAAATAAACTGATAGCTATTTTTGAAATCTTTTTTTTCAGCGTAGGAAAATAGTGAAAATGCGAGGTCAAAATCGTGTTTGCATTATCGAAAATGTAAAAAAAACGTTCCGATCTAGTAGTTGCTATTAAAACAATGTTGCGATGTAGAAGCTGCCATTAAAATAATATCGCAATGTAGTAGTTGCCATTGAAACAACGTTCGATGTAGTAGTTGCTATTAAAACAACGTCCCGATGTACTAGTTGTAATTAAAACAACGTTTCAATCTAGTAATTGCCATCAAAATAACGTCCCGATGTAGTAGTTACCATTGAAACAACGTTCCGATGTATTGTTATATAATAGTCTTATTATTATTATTGTTCTTGTTGTTGTTATATTGTTGTTCGTTGTTATTGTTATTGTTCGTTGTTATTGTTATTATTAAGTCTTATTAAAAGCGCAGTCTTAGAGTCTTAGAGAGTCTTATTAAGAGGAATGTTGAGAGTCTTAGAGAGAGGGATGTTGCGTTCTGTGTTCGTGTTATGAAGGGATTCATATATATAAAATGTTCATACTTAGAAGTGTAGAAGCTCTTTGAGTGAGGAGGTAGTGTTGAGACAGTCTTAGTGTTCACATTGTAGATATGAGATGTCGAGACATTGTGTAAGTGAAGACATTTTAAAACACAAGATATATAAGACATATAATCACTTTACCTTTTGGTAGAATTACAACACAAAGACGACGTTTATAAAAACACATGATGGGTTTATTTCTTCTTCGACCGGCCGTGGTTTTCTTAGTCAAGAATTCAAAGTTTTACATCATCTGTTTCAAAGGTGACCGTCTCGCTTCCAGACGTTCGACTCCCATGTCCAGACTGTCGTCTGTCGTCCTCAGACTCTCTCTCAGACTCTCCCTCAGTTTCTCTCCGCTTAACTCTAAAGTTTCTAACTATATCGAGAACGTCCCATTTTCCATGACGTCATACACATGTTAAAACATGTGTCTTCTTTCACGTGTTCTGGAAATGCGTGTCCAAAACTTTTTCCTTTGTTTACAAAAGGAATTTTAACCTATATTCCCAGTAACCTATATTTCCAATATGTTAAAAACATGTTTATTAAATTATCTTATAGTTGCATTCTTCAATTGAATTTTCATAACAGAATTGACAACGCACATTCTTTTCTTAAAACTATTTTATCTCTAAGCTTAACAATGGTTTGTTTTTTACATTTCATTTGCTAATTCTCTCTCGTAATCTATTTCTAAACCTAAATTACGAGGTACCAATTTCGTCTATTCTATTTCATTTTCATTTTAACTAAATCTCTCTATTTTCATACTTACATGAAAAAGGGACAGCCCTTATCATGTAACAGTATTAGTTGCTATTAAAACAACGTTCCGATATAGAAGTTGCAATTAAAACAACGTTCTGATCTAGTAGTTGCCATAAAAACAATGTCCCGATGTAGACGTTGCAATTAAAACAATTTTCCAATATAGTAGCTGCTATTAAAACGACGTTCCGATGCAATAGTTGCATTAAAACAAAATTCCGATGTAAAACTTTTCATTAAAACAACGTTCCAATGCCGTAGTTTCCATCAAAACAACGCCCCGATGAAGTAGTTTCCATTAAAACAACGCCCCGATGAAGTAGTTTCCATTAAAACAACGTTCCTATGTAGAAGTTGCTAGTATGATAAAGTTCCAATGTAGTAGTTGCTATAAAAAACAACGTCCTGGTGTAGTAATTGCCATTAAAACAAGGTTCGATGTAGTAGTCGCCATTTCAACAACGTTCCGATGTAGTAATTGCATTAAAAGAACGCCCTGATGTAGACGTTGCAATTAAAACAACGTTTCGATCTAGTAGTTGCCATCACAATAACATCTTCATGTAGAAGCAACGTCTTGATGTAGAAGCAACGTTCCGATGTAGTAGTTCCTATTAAAACAACGTTCCGATGTAGTAGACGGGAAATTTAAATACATATGTGAAACAATTTAACATACTCTCGACAGGTATTTTACAACATATATGAAATAATTTCTCTTCCGTAATTTTAAATTTTTTTTAAAAAATGAAGTCATCTTTAGAAAACGGATCATTATGATTTCCACAGTAATACATAAATACATTGTCTTGGTTAATGATTAGGCAACTTTTACTTCGCCATATATTCCCACATTATTGGGTTTCTTTCCTTCCTTACTAACAGCACTTTAATTTTAAGAAAAATGATGTCATTTTTGGAAGATGTCTCAGCAGGATTTTCAAATTGATACACAAATACATTGACACGGTTAGAGATCAGACAACCCTTGCTTCATTATAAAATTCAACATTCCTGTGTTTAATATTCTTTCCTCACTAACGACCACAATTTTTTTTTTCAGAAAAATGTTGATGACCCCCAACAGAAACTTGCCCAGTTAACCTTCACATCAGATATTTCTAGCGGATTGATGCCTTGTCTGGAGCCATTTCAATAAAAAATATTTCTAGTAGTTATATGCCTTGTTTGGAACGATTTTCATAAAAAATTTCTAGTGGCTTCAAGCCCTGTCTGAAGCGATTATTATAAAACATTTTCAGTGGCATGATACCTTGTCTGGAGCGATTTCCATGAAGTATTTAAAGTGGCTTTGTGCGTTGTCTGGAGCGATTTCAATAAAAGCTTTCAAGTAGTTTCGTGCTTTGTTTAGAGTAATCTAAAGAAAAACTTCCAAGTGGCTTCATGCCTTGTCTGGAGCGATAACAAAAGATTTCAAGTGGCTTCATGCATTGTCCAGCGCGATTTAAAAAAATCAAGTGGCCTCATTCCTTGTCTGGAGTGATTTACATATACACTTTCAAGTGGCTTCATGCCTTGTCTAGCGTTATTATTTCAGCACGGTCCGTATTAAGCATGTCAGTTTTTTATTTATTAAATTCTTAGGTGAACGTATAGAATAGTTGAAAAAACATATGCCTCCCATATTAAGAATGGAGACGAATATTGGCTGAAGAGAGCTTGATAGGGATACCTTAAACGGGCCTTATTATCGGGCTTGAAACCGACGGTACCAATGATCTGTCTCAACTAACAACTTTCTGTACATAAAATACAAAATATAAATACGCTCTTACAATTTGGATTTTCCTTTTAATTGAGCACTCTGCTGGAATTCTTTTTCCAAAAAAAACCTAATCATATATATATATATATATATATATATATATATATATATATATATATATATATATGTATAAAAGACATTATTTTTGCACCAATAATATAGTAATACTGCTAACCGCATTATACTCTGAAAACAGGATAACATTCATTTATGGTCATCAACTTCGAGAGTCGTCGAAACTCTTAAAAATTATTGTGACATTTGCGAAAATTCTATTTCTTCGATGATGTGTGAGATTCTGTAAATGTGTCTTACAATAGTAAGCCATTAACTTATTGCCAAATATGTAATGTAACTCTTTGTGTTATCTGCTTTGCGCGTTACGATGTATAGATTTTATCTTGAATGAACCTCTTGATTTCTGAAATACGTCACATGTACTCAGTGCCCTATTTATAGAAGAGTATATTTCGCTTTGTAAATAAAATAACCTTTTTCTTTCCAATTAGTATATTATAACGAATTGTTAGTGATTTCTCGAAGGTCCAAGTCCACATTGAAACAAATAAAATGTTCCGGAACTTAATGGTTTAAATCGATAAAGTCAGTTGAATCTTTTTACTGTTAAACTCTTAACATAAAGTCTGTAAAAATCGAAGTTGAACTACAATAAACAAGATTGATCTTTAAGAAATTGTAAAAAGGCAATATACCATGTTACTTTAGTTTTTGTAATTATAAGTAATTTCTTTTGCCTTTATATATATATTTTTTTAATCATAAAAAATACAATCTTCAAAAACCATCCGGCAAAATATGAGCGAGTCTTACACCAGGCAACATTTTCAACACGTGCATCTCGACCGAGTGACGAGACACATTTATCGTAAACAAAAATGGCGGCTAATGCTTCTGTATTACTCGCCGACGCATGGGTCACGTGTCTGCCTGTTTACAGCTCAACAGAAATTACATTCAAGAATGGAATTCAGTTTTTTAAAACGAAATTCGATACTTGTAACTCCTTTGTCACCGTAATTGCTTTTCTTAGAGTTTAATTATTTATTTATTCTTCTATTTTTACAACCTCTTGTGGTCGACTTTTGTTTGTTATAATGCCCCTTTTTTAATATCTTACGGCTATTATCATTTTAAAAACCTTAGATTACTCAGCCGGAATGTCGTTTGTTTTGAAAAGACCGCGGAGAAAAAAGGCATAACTTTTTTTATTTTATTTATTTATTTTTTTTTACCGCAGAAAATTAAAATACAATGTCGGAAGGTTTGGTTCTTTTGTTTGGAGAGTATCGGATATGACACCAAAGACCAGCCGCAAACAACGATTGATTTAAAAAAATTGAATGCCTTCCAAGCAGCGAGGGCGTCAGTCAGACTATTGGATTCATTTACGACCTGCGTTGTGCGGAGGAAAGCGGTGTTATAGCAGGAGGTGGAAGCATTTGCATAATATCTCTATTATATGCAGTCAAAAGTTGTATCCATGCACAACGCTGAGATCATTAGCATTTCACATCGAGAAAGAAAGATGGAACAACGAGGTTTAGAACGTGGGCATTACTTACAAACTCTTGATAATTATCTTCTTTCAAATCGAATTTTAAACTGAATAAAAAAGTCCATCATGTGATACGTCAAATGTTAACTACTTTGCCGGTTGTATGTAAAATTGATGTTTTAATATTATGTCAAGAAAATAAATTCAGAAAACAAGTATTTTTTCGTGAGATATCATTTCCAACGCTGAAGATTACGTAAACATGAAAGACTAATGTCTGTAAATAAAAATAACACATATTGCTATCGCGCCCTTTAATATTCTGAATAATATTATTGGTGTTTGCATAAATGGGTTTATTACAATTAATGTTGCTTTTTGCACATTTTACTTAAAAGAGGATATTCTAATACATATAAACTCCCACAAAATAACTTTCAACAGAAGGAACTCAAATATTTGACGAAGTAAATTTTGATTAACTAAAATAGGAAAGGGAGAGCACCCCACCTCTGCTAAACTGACTTTCTTAAACAAGGAAAACACATTCCAGAACAACCGTTGTTTGGAAATCACACAGGAAGTCGACTAAGTATCTCGTTGTCTTATTTGGAATCGTAATATTTTTTGATTGAATGCATTAATTGCTTTGTTTAGTTTGTCACTGCATTTATCCAAAAATGATGATTTGTTCTTAAACAAAAGTGTTTGGACTTTACTGTGCAAGTTAAAAATAACAAATATTTCTAAAACACAAGGATTATGTCTCTATGAGGATTTATGAATAAACTGTCAATCTATGTGTTAAGGGGATGTTCCAGCTACGGCTATAGAACTTGTCTACAACCAACCTGGCCGTATCCATTCGCTAATCTGAAAAAATATAGCTTTAAAATGCCCTTCTTTCACATGTTAATGCAGATTTGATATTTATTAGTATTAAAACAATTTTTCTACTGATAATTATATTGTACTCAATATGTAATAGTGATCGCCTGGCGTGGCCCGAATGTAAAATACGCTTAAATATGATATTTTAATTTATGCGGATGTCATTTTTATTAGAATAGAGCAAATACTCTTTTTATTTTCATATTATACCTAATATATAGTAGCGATTTCAAAAGTATAAAAGAAATAAAAATATGAGTTTGGCGTTATTAGTGACAATCGAAACCAAAAGTACCTCTCCAACCTTGTTTTTTTTTTTTTTAATCTAAGCCATATGTATATAAACCCTTAAAAAAATAAAATTTCTAAAGATATAATGCATGTGTATGAATAAAGCGTTCAGTCAACTTACGCCTGCCAAGTTCCATTTTTTTTTCAATATTGACCACTTAGAAGTTATATTTACCGACTAAAACCAAATCGAATTGGTTCCACAGGTCCAAATCCATGTATCAAGTTTCAACTCCGTAGATTAAAACTCGTCAGAGTAGTTTGGTAGATATAATTCCTCACGCAGACAGACATACAAGGTTACTTATATATAAATATATATATTTTTTTACAAAGGGTCACCACATATCAAGGCTCGGAGGCCACTCGAGGATAAGTGTTGTGTGTATTGTAGTCATTGAGGCAGTTGCGTAATAGTCGTTTGTAGAAGGAATTTGGTATAATTAGATCATTTACGAGGACGGCTGAATAAGAACTTGTTTATGTTGGACTTGAAGATAATGATATCGTAGTCATCTGGAAAGCAGGCCAGCAGAACAGAGTTCCACAGGCGACCAGTTCTAGGAAAGAAGCTTTGTTCATAATAATGCGTGTTTAGGTTTAGGCAACGATAGGGAGTAGGGGAATTTATTGATAGTGATTTTTGCTAGAGTGTTTTTTGTGAAGGATTGGCGAGGGGTGACAATAGATTGGAGCTTAGTCGAACACTTGCCATAAAAATAACGATAGAACAGGGTGAGACTCCCAACAGTTTTTTTCTGTGGGAAAGAGGCTGCAGAGAAGAGAAAAGGGCATCGCCTACTAGATTACGAAGTCTGTAGGCAGGATACGGTGCTTCGAGCAGCTCCTGCCCAGATGTGGCAACAGTATTTAATCCTAGTACGTACTTGGCTCTTATACAGGTAGAGAATGGCTTCAGTAGTGAGATATCTGCTTGAGCGGTAGAATGTTCCAACCATGTTTCCAGCGACCTTGCCAACGCATTTGATGTAAGTGTTTTATTTCAGATGAGGAATGAAGGTCAGACCAAGAAGTTTGTCTAAACATGGGGCGCCCTCAAGGTGAGAGCCGTTCATTTCAGTAGGAGCCAGATGTGGGTCAGCGCGTTGATGATGGAAAACTAGAAGTTTGGTATTAAACACATTAAAATTAACAAGCCACCTTTTTCCGCATTGCATCAGAGATATCTTGACCGTTTCTCGTCTGAAGGATATTGCCATAGATGGTAGTGTCGTCTGCATAAATGTCTATGAATTATCTAAGAATGGGAATTGGAAGGTCATTGATGAAGATCAAGAAAGAAGTTGGGTCAGGGATGTAACTCTGAGGGACGCTGGAATTAATGCTATGTTTGTCCACCAAACACTACTCTTATAAACCTATCAGAGAGGAATGATTTTAATAATTGAGAAGACATTTCCAGCTATTCTGTAGCTAGAGATCTTTATGCCATACCCTATCGTAAGTCTTTGATATGTCAACAGCAATAGCCAGCAATAGTCCTAGAAACAAAAACCTGGTCGAGATATTCACTAATCCTGTGAGATATTACTGTTAGCACACGAGCTGTAGTTCTAGACGAGCGGAAACCATATTGCATGTCACCGAGGAGGTTGTTTCTGTTGAGGTGATACCAGTAGTTACTCTTGATACACAGGAAACTGATTGGTCTGTACTGAGAGGAAGATGACCGATCGCCTGAATTTTTAAACATGGAGCTGACTGAAGAGGGTTTCCGGGATGTTGGGAAGTATTTCTCCTAAAGACAACGTTTAAAAAGCTTTGTAAGTACAGGGGCTAGTTCTGAATGAAGCTTTTTGAGCACTATAATTGGAATGCTATCGAAGTCCGTTATTTTACTGGGATCAACATTTTTTATAAGCTTGGCAACATCACGGACTTTTATTTGTATGTCACATAGTGTTTTCAGTCACAGGAGGAAATACAGGAAGTAGGCGGTCCTGATCGCATGGGGTAGAATTTGTTGCAAACCTCTTGGCAAAGAAGTTTGACTTTCGCTTTGTCTAATGCTGATGAGATTACCCCAGGTCCATTGATGATGATTGGAATAGAGAACGCGCTTCGGGTCGAGTCATGTGTGTTATTTGTCAAACTCATGAGAACCGCTGCTCCTCTACTTTGGACTTGACGAACTGAGCACACCACTCTCTTGCGTTCCTTATTACTCTTTTACAGTGGTTGCTAGCAATCCTTAAGACAGCTTTAGTCTCAGTACATCTATTTCAGTGAACGCAGTGCAAATATGTTTTCTGTGTGCAATGGCAGCGGCACATTCTGGAGAGAACAACGGCTGGCTGTTGGGTTTTTACTAAAATATTTTCAATGGTATGAAACAATCTATACCGACAATTAACCATTCAGTCAGGTCTGATAATGAGGACACGTTCATTTTAAACATGGAGCGAAGAAGGATATCTGATAATAGCAGGTCGCCCGTCATTACCCGATCGTAAAATACGCTTAAATATGATATTTTGAGTAATGCAGATTTCGTATGTATTATCATATTATATTGGATACAATATATAGTAATGATTTAAAAAGTTAAAAGGTCAAAATAATGACACCACCACCAAGAATCGAAACCAAAACGTTTAGCTTACGATTTACTTTTTTCCTTGGCGTTAATGCATAAGACATGAAGACATGTTTGCTGCAAGGCTAAAAATAAAAACATGAATTAATAGCTATTATGTTACCATCCATATTCTGTAATGCCGTCAGCCAATCTTCACCTGGCAAATTTCATTTTTTTAAATTTTCACAGTTTCCATCGATTTTTCTTGGCCAAAAACCAAATATAAAATTTCGCATGGATTCGAATACCCTATATATTAAGTTTCATGTCTGTAGACTAAAAACTGACAGACAAATTTATAAGCAAAATCTTTAAACAAATATATATGCATATATATATATATATATATATATATATATATATATATATATATATATATATATATAAAGAGGTTTGCGTTTACTATAACCTTTTTACGCAAACAGTCTGCAAGAATATCTGCATGAATATAATTACACGTAATAGTTAACTAAAGATGATCATCCCATGAGAAAACTGAAAAAAACTAATAGGGAATTAATTAAAATAAATTTTAAAAGAATATGAAAATTAGCTTGATCTTTTGCAGATGAATGCAATTCCACGACCCATATAAAACAAAGTTGTATTTTCTTTTTAAATAAATTGTAAAAAGGGTTTTTTTTAATATTAATATCAATACACATGTTTGCATATACAAAACCAAATTAAACTTAAAAAAAACGAGTGACCTTTACAGTTGTATAATAGTTTATAATCAGTGATATTATTTTCATAAGTATGCATACATAAATTAGAATTAATGAATTTACTAATTATTAAATAGAATACTTTGGTAGAATATTCATAATTTAATAGAGAATTTTAGTACGAATAGTTGGGTCTAGTGACTTTATTTTTAAAATAAAAAATAGTGTAATAGAAACATATTAATGGTATATACAGCTGCTCTTCCAATTTTCGGATTTTAATAATGTCACATCACACTTTATTTCCTTTTTACGGATTGGTTGTTGCTATGTCTTCTGATGAGTTAAGGGCATAATATATTCACTGATTGATATAATAATTAAATGATTGATTTTGCACTATGAAACAGAGACTGTCAAGAATTGTAAATGTCAACTGAATTAAAGGAATAAATTATTAGATGGTCATCATCATGAATTTTTTAATATAGTATTTTGTTATGTATTCATTATATTGATCTGTAATTACATTGAGCTTCTTAAATAAGGGTTGGTATATATTATAGGAAAATATATTTTGTACAAAAATATAAATATATGTATATATATATATATGTATATATATGTATATATATATAGAAACATGAATATATATATGTATATATGTATATATATAGATATATGAATATATAAATGTATATATAGAGAGACATAAATATATATCTAGAAGTATATAAATATATATTTATAGATATTTTAACAGACAACAGAAACCTTCTGTTTTGTAATATCTTTTTTTATTTTTTAATAATGTATATATATGTATATATACATAGGTAAATGGGTTTATATATGTATCTATATAGAGACATGATTATATATATCTACATATGCATACATACATGAATATATATATATATATATATATAGGTATAAGTATAGATACATGAATACTTAGGTATATATATTTATAGATATCTGAATATGTACATATATATAGATACACGAATATATATATATATATACGCATATAGAGAGATACACGAATATATATGTACACAGACAGATACATGAACATATATATATATGTATACATATAGAGATACATGGATATACATATGTATATATAGAGAAAGATACATGTATATACACATATATATTGATCATGTATATATATATATATATATATATATATATATATATATATATATATATAGAGAGAGAGAGAGAGAGAGAGAGAGAGAGAGAGAGAAAGATACATAGAAGGTTCCAGCGTTTATTTAGTAACACAAGATGAATAGAAAAACGATTTACTATTTCTAGCAATATTTATTCAATGAAACTGTCATGAACTGTATTTTGAACTTTCTAAACACTTGTGCAAGTTTCTCAGTTGTAATATTTGGATTTAAAAAAAATTTGTTTAAGAAAAAACAATTTCACATTTTGAGGGTTTTTCACTGCCAGCGTTCATCTTGAATACAGATGTATGGTGTATAGAAGTGGTGGATTTATCAGGTTTGATTTTAACTATCTGACTCCATAGAAGTAAATAAAACAGCCATTATATTTTAAGGGTAAAAAAAGCAACTTTTTTTTATTAGTGGGAGGTATGTAGAGAAAGTTCGTTTTAGTGGCAGAAGAAAATGTTCGTGAATGTGTGTGGAAAAAGTCAACGTGGGGGGAAAAATTAACAAAAAGAATGTTCATTAATCATACTTATCGGTTTAGATGGAAACAAAGTTGGTTTGAATTTACTTCGGTGTCTTCTTTTTCTAGTTTATGTGAATTAGGCAGTGTTTAGTCATTTAAGGCGTTCGGACCATAATGTGGGGCCAGTACGTCTTTTTGACTTTCGTAACCTACAGGTTCCTTATTGCTTTTGTTTACTGAGCAAGTTGTTCATATTCGACTATCTGGAGTTTGTCCAATTTTTGACTTTCATCCCTTTTTCGGGGCTCCTCCGGCCGTGTGGAAATCAACCGTCCTTCTCTTCTCTCCAAACTCAAGAAACGCGCCAAAAGCAAAACTTCCTTTTTCCCACCGGTAGTTCCGCATTTTCCGGTCCGCAGCCAATTCTCATTAATCCCCACAGATGTATCTTATTTGAAATTTTGCAAAATATTTCAGAACAGTTGATTATTACCATAAACTTCACAAGCATTTTGAAAGTTTTAGCAGCTGTTTTACTTTTTGTTTGATTTTAAGAAAAAAAATGCATAACTACCTGAACATGAAATTTATTGCAATCCATTGTCTTGTAATGATGAGTGTCTTAAAGTTAGTAAATTCGAAAAATATTTCTTAGCGATGAAAGAAATACGCGCAACACACCTGTGATTGAAATAAATAGTTTATAGGTTTGCTATACGCTAAGGATTTTTCGGATAACCTCTATATATATATATATATATATATATATATATATATATATATATGATAGCAACAAATTCGCTTTCGAACATTACCATCATTCGATATAGCACAAAACAGGTATATAAAAACACGAACACATTCAGTGATGGGCCGCAAGAATATGGCTTTTAAGCCCTGCTAAAATCTGGCATTCCTTGGCACACATTGAACAGACATGTGCCCCACTAACAGCACGTTCTTGGTGTTCTTTTTTATGCAGGGTCAAATGCCGTTTCAAACCGCCTGCTGTTTTGTATGTCCGCCAGCAATTGGCACAGGTTAATTCTGGCAACTCAAGACTGCTTTGTGGCCCACTGCGCCGATTAGTAGACTGGTGGCTCATCAGCCCAGCTCAGACATATTCTTCCGCACACCTCACATTCCAGACCAACTTGGCGCCCCCTCCCATCCACGGCTCTTTTCACCCCCCACCTTTCCGGATATCGCGCTTCAGCCGCTCATACTGGGTTCGATCCTCCTCAAACTTGCCCACACCTTCCCGCAAGGTCCTTCTCCACGCTCCGCGATCCAAAGCAGGACTCTCCCAGGTTCTTTCATCAATCTCACATTTTTTAAGGTGGATCTTAAACAATCTTTGAATCTCGATTTAGGCTTTTGAGCCAGACGTTTTCCCTCGGCAAGCTCACCATAAAGGAGTTGTTTTGGAAGTCGACTGTCTAACATCCTCACCACATGTCCACTTCATCTCAATCTGTGCTTGATAACGTGGGCGTCAATGCTAAGGCATTGGGTCCGTTCAAGCACCTCCACATCACTGACATACATCTGCCAATCCACACCTAATATTCGCCGTAGGCACATCTGATGAAACCGCTCGAGACGTCGCAAATGCTCCCTGTATGTTGTCGAAGTTTCACAATCATAGAGAAGAGAAGAGAGAACGCATGCGGCATAAACCTTAATCTTAGTTGGCAGCAAGATCCCATGACGTCTCCACAAACGCCCGTCCAACTTGCCCTGCTGATTCGTAACGATACCTCATCATCTCGGGCACCGGACATACTCAGTGTGCTACCCAAGTATACAAACTTTGTGACAACCGCTATCCTTGACCCACAGATATAAACTGATGGCTCATAGTATGGCATGCCCGGAGTTTTTTTTTCAGAGTGATGATCAGGCCCAATGCGCTGCAGGCAACCGCAAAGGCGCCCACATGATGCTGCATATCAGTCACCGTATGAGCCACCAGATCACAGTCATCCGCATAGAGCAAGTCACGAATCGCGTTTGTGAGTACCTTTGTACTTGCATTGAAGCGCCTAATGTTGAACAACCCTCCAGTAGTTCGGTAACGAATATAGATACCATCAGAGCACCCCCAAATGCCATCCGAAAGACCACCATCCGAAAGACAACGGTGAAAATACAACGCAAAGAGATTGGGTGTTGGAATGTCTCTCTGCTTAACACCATTTTCTACTGAAATAAGATCAGCCAGTTTCCCCCAACGTGGATCACAGCCTTCATATCATCGTGGAAGAGCTTTAAGTTGGTTACAAACTTGTCAGGACAGCCAAGCTTTTTCAAAATCTCCTACAAAGCATCCCTATTGACTGTATCAAAGGCCTTAGTTAAATCGATGAACACCTGATACAGCCCCTTTTTCTGTTCTATACATTTCTCCTGTAGTTGCCTGGCTGTAGAAATCACATCCACTGTCCCTCGACATCTTCTGAAACCACATTGCGACTCAGAAAAAACTGTCTAGCATGATCCTACAGAGCACCTTACCGACTACTGACAACAAAGATATGCCTCGATAATTTCCACATTCATCTCTGCTACCCTTCCTCTTGTATAGCACTACCATCAATGCATCCCGCCAATCCTGCGGAATACACTCATCCCGCCAAGCAGTCTGCAACAAGTCTGCTAAGCATTGCATCATCTTGGGTCCAGAACATTTAAAGATCTCCGCATGCAAACGATTCGGGTCAAGAGACTTTCCATTGTTCAGCTTATGGACAGCTGCTTCAACCTCCTGGAGAGAAGGAACCTCTGCCAAGATATCCTTGATCAGATTGCTAGGAATCGACCTAACAAACTCTTGATCAATATAAGAAGGTTTGTTCAGCAGGTCATCGAAATCCTTCCTCCATCTATGAAGAATGTCGGTAGAGTCTCGGAGAAGATCCCCACCATCCCTCGAGCGCAGAGGAGCAATAGGTGATCTGGATGGTCCATAAACCGCACGCAGTAGGCTGTATAAGACCTTGGTGTTGTTCGAATCCGAGGCGAGCTGTATTTCCTCAGCTTTTCTGCTTCCACCATTCATCCTTCATAAGTATATATATATATATATATATATATATATATATATATAAATATATATATATATTAGTTTTAAAATATAATTATCCACTGACACGTGTTTCGTCATCTACGACTCATCAGAGTGGCTGAATCTATCGCGATTCGAAATCAGTACCCCATGGTAAGAAGCCTAAACCTCTACCACGGGACCACCTCGCTCGACTACTGAATGTATCGCGTTTTTATGTAGATGTTTTTATTTGTTTTTTGTTAGCGATACTCTTTGAACGAATTCAATTATTTATACGAAAGTGCATTTTTACCTAAATGCGAGTTGGGAATAATTTTCCCTTTGACCAATTTGGTATCCCCTAAATGGGGAGTGGCATATATATATATATATATATATATATATATATATATATATATATATATATATATATTGTTTAATATATATATATATATATATATATATATTTGCCCACTTCAAAATAAATGTCTAACTAAAAGCGTAGCTTACCAGGCCACAATATTTGCGAAACAAAACCCGAATAACAAGGAATATTACGTAGGTATGAATTCTTTAGATTTAAAAACTCGATATTATGACCACAAAAGTACATTCAACACTAAAAAACACCGTATGAAAACGCCGCTTGCAAATAAATACTGGGAACTCAGGGAAAGCGGACATTCGCCGGTAGTCGAATGGAAAATAATAAGACAAGCTACCACATGTAGAGACCTAGACGATCCATGTAGATTATGCCTTCATGAAAAATTTGCTATCCTGTACTTTAAAGAACCCCAACATCTATTAAACTATAGAAGAGAAATAGCGAACAACTGTGTTCACAGGATAAAATTAATCTAGGATAGAGATACAAAATATTTTTTAAACTAACAAAAACAATAGAAATAAACCAATAGAAAATAAACAAATAAATAAATTAAATAAACACGAATATACATAAACTATCACGCATATATATATATATATATATATATATATATATATATATATACAAACTAACATAAAAAACAACCCTAACCTAGATTTAAAACAGGTCAAGAAACTAGATATCCAGGCTAAATAGAGAACACACAAAGGAACAGGTCAGCCAGAGGCCAAATAGGCCTTTGTCTGGTAAGTGCATGTTCATTGGCTGATAGGAAGGGCGCGATGGATACTAGAAAGCTGGTTGGTTAACTAAAATCACAATAGAATGTGCGTATATAAAAACGACAGACAACCACAAAATTCTCGCATAAGCCTGAAGAGTCCTAGAGTGGATAAAACGCGGAATATTCAGTGTAGCTTAATCGCCATATATATTTTATAACTTACTAACTAGCTCTACCTACGTATTGAGCACTTTTGAAGTAAATACTTAAAGTTTACGCATATTTTATACTTTCGTATATTAATTTTATGTGAGTAATGAAGTAGTTATATACACACATACATACATATGTATATATATATATATATATATATATATATAATGTAAATCTTTTTAAAACCTAGAACGTTGCATTCATATATAAATTTTATGAGTGAGTAGTTTCAAGTGCTAGTTAAGTTTAAATAAGGGGAAAAAACTGTGAAACTCGCTAATTTATATTCGAAGAATATTTTTCGAAAGGGAAGTAGAATTAAAACCGAAATAATATGTGAAATTATAAAGGAACAGTGTTTTGAATTTAGCTGCAAGAATTGTATCTGTTTATAAAAGACGCATTTCTAAACTGTAATACTATTGTTAGATACAATTTTAGCTATAATTTCGGCTTCTTGAGAGCAACAAGATAAAAGTAGCTTAATATATACGCGGTGATGTTTCTCGTTGTTACATAAATCGAACCGTGTGGAAATTACGAAATTAACTCGCATAAAAATGAATATGTATAAATGGTAACAATAAAAATGAGTATTTTAGTTTTGTAGACATACTATTTTTATATTACGCGAACTTAGAATATAGAACAACGCATTCTAGATAAAATATCAGAACGCTTGGAACGTGAAAAAGCGGCCATTAAGTTTAGAATCTAAAATGACAGCGTAAAAATAAGCACAAACGGTGTTAGTGTTTAAGAATCAACCTATTAAGAAAAGCCCCGATAAAATGAGTGTATGTGAAAGTACATGTTATCGTGAGAGTAAAAAAAACCCCAACCTCCTCTCTAGATGACCGTATTAAGAGAAGCTGTCGAACCACAGAAAATGTAATAAATTAAGAAAGGGACTGAAACGAAAGGCTTTCTTCTGAAAATACGCATCAGAATTAGATAAAGTTAATGGCGGAACATGTTATTATGTGCATATATGTTGGTTCGAAAGTTATATTGGTAAATGTAATGGGAAATTAACTTAATCTATATAATTATCGAACACCATAGACCGTCAGTCCTTCGACGATCGGGCGGTTCAATCTGTTAGAAAAAGGCTGACAGGTAAATTATATACACTGATAGACATGACTCAGATGCTAAGGGATGCGTGTAGAAAGTTGTATGTTTTAGTTTCGATTCTGGTTGATGCTACCCAAGTCACATACACACACACAAACAAACAAACACACACACACACACACACACACACACACACACACACACACACACACATATATATATATATTAGTTTTGGTCTCACTATTATTTATTAGATTAAATATAATAATCGATAGATAATTGTTTCTTTAATAATAAATACGTAATCTTAATGAATTAAAATATCATCTTTAAGCGTATCTTACGCCTGGGCGTCCTGCTAGTAATTTTATAAAATCAACAGTAGTTTTACTACAGTGCAATGTAGACTAAAATGTATCGTTTACTAAGGTGTGTGAAGCTTCCAATCAGTGTACCGAGATGAGTTCCCGACTGGAGCAGGTAATCTATCGATTTGATTGAAAAATGGGTGATTTCATCGATTTTGATTACAAAAAGGTATTAAAAATATAGAACATTCATTGACTCTTATTCCATCCGAGGCAACGCTGGGTCTTCCTGCTAGTTTTCTTATAAAGCTAAGAGACGTGAATGTAAAGCAGATGCAGGATACCTACATGATTATTCAGGTGTGTATAATAGGATACTATAGGCCAAGAATGAAAAACATATTCTCTTTCCCTCGCTCTCTTTCTCGTTTTTTTTAAATTTTTATTTTATTTTTTTTATTTTTCATAAAGTCACATTAGGTTGGGATATGGTATAGGTAAGAAACTACGCGTATTTAATACTTATACCTAAATTTCAAAGGAAAAGGAAAAATGAAAGCACATCAAAACAAAATAGAAGAATGAGGAACAGTCGACGCAAAAATTCTTACTGTCCCGTACACACATGAACTCATTAACACAGAAATGCACACACATACACGCATATACACATACTAAGATGCACGTAATATGTAATTTTATGATTAAAATAAAGAAACAAACGAAAACAAACAAAAATAAACACAAAAGAGTGTTTTTTTGCTTCACTGAAAAAAGTTAAAATGGCCGTTTTTTTTTTTTTTTTTTTTTTTTTTTTACTTCCCGCTTTTGTTTCTTTGTTTTTTTTTTACGTAAGAGAAGAGAAATACGAAAGGAACATGAAGCTGAGTGTCGGTTATTTTCATATTCAACACTCATAATGGTGCCTTAATTTTGGTTTAGCTTCTCGACAAAGAGAAATAAATATGAAAGGAATGTGGTTTCTTTTAACATTTCTTTCAAAGAGAAAAAAAGAATAAAGATTGCGTGTAATTGTGTTAGAAAAGCTAATCTTAAAACAATAATATCTATAGAGAAACAAATCTCGACATATAAGTATATACTGGACATTTTTCTCCAATGACGGTAGACATTTTAAAATGTTTATCTTCCATCTATGAGTTATATTCAATGCATATTTAAAATTGTGTAAATAACATTCAATGTTAGAATAATAATCATAATCAGACAAATACAAACTAGCAGGATCTGTGGAAATTCCACGGAATGAGAAATATATTGAATCAACAATTATATTTTGATAAAGCTGATATTTTTCTGGATAACGCAAAAAAAAATAGATTTCGGAGGTAGAAAATAACAATAACATGCAGCAAATATGAGTTTATTAATAGTTCTATGAAATAACCATTCATTCCACTTTAAATATAATAAACATAAATGAGATAAAGGAGTACTAATAAATATTTAGAAAATAATATTGTACTATATATTTTAATTCAAACAATAAATTCGCATAGCAAGAGGCAATCTTTAATTTACTCCTTCAACCTAACAACTCTTAGCAAACTATGTTTTTCTTTTATTTCCCTGTTTCTTTCGAATGTTCTTTTTCTGCGTTACGTTTCACTGACTTTTTTGTTGCACGTTGAAATTGCTACGTAGTCGTTTCTCACGCCATTACAACAATTATCATATATAATTATAATTATATTCGAAAACAAAGTGATCACTCTCAAATACTTGTTCAAGGTTGGTAAATTGGCGTTTTAAAGCCAAATTTCGCGAATTTGGCTTTCTGGGTCAGTTTGCCCTTTAAAGAAATTGTCTGTTTTTCACGACTTACGGACTTATTAAGGAAGGAACAAACAGAATATTATATAGATTAGGCCGAATGTTTGTAAGTATTTACAACATCTTTTATGATATCCACCTTGATATCACAGCTAGTATATTGATTGTTTCACTCAGAAATTGCTTTCACTTTTCACTGTTAACATGTGTTTCTTGAATAATACATCAAAGTAAAAGTAGCTAGAATACTGGTCCAATGATTGAGTCATATTAGTGTACTACGAGACTAAAGCCCAATATTCTCTCCAAGAAATCATCGTTATCATCGCCATCATCAATTAACTTTCAAACCAGCCTATCTCTGCACAGGTCTTTACCCATCCCCTATTCGTCACATGATTTTCGTTGACTTTCGCTACCAACAGACCCTGCTACTTCAACTGTTCTATATCTGCTACCCCAAGCACTCTCGCCCATTGTAACAAATCAATAACGTCTTCTATTCCTATTTACTTTCCTCCCCACGAAGATAGAAGTAGGCACAAAGTCGGTTTTTAATGGGGTGGATAACAATAAAAATTGTCTCAGTCAAGAAAGATTTCACTTCCACTGACCGAGTATAGAAAAGATATAGTGCAGTATCAGAACAGGTACTACACTTTACTCCTTGCCAAAAGGCACAGTACTGAAGTTAACATCTGTTGTCCTTAACGTATTTCCGTATACTGCATACATTTAATCTCCCCCAGAATTCATCAGATCGAAACCTTTCTTTAAGACTGATATGTCATGCGAAAAGGTTTATATATCATTGTAGTAGCTGAGCAAACCTTGCTTCAGTTTCGAGTAATAATCTGATAAGTCGCCGCTTCCCAACTGACTATAACATATCTGTTTTCAAGTCTCATGCAAATAATTTATTGCTGAGTCATCATCTTTAATAAACAAGCGCTATCTAACTGTAGCTGAAGTGGAGAAAGAAATTCACTAAACATGACAACAGTGCTGCGTACATGGCCTAATAGTAGATTGTAGATAGAGAGACAGAAGTTTTTTTTTTTATACATTTTACGTATATTTAAACATACTAAAATCACTCTTGAGAGAAAATAGGAGAATGGGTGCAACTATAATAGCAAAATTCGAAATTTTCTATATTGAATTTCGAAGCAAACCAATGGTTTGTACTTAATTGTCATGTTACAGTAATGAATATATCAAAAAATTACCGATAAGTTAAAAAATATTCAAGAAAACATTTTTTTATGAAAATTAGCGAAAATACAATGTTTGGGTAAAAAAACACCAGAAAGTTACAAAGGGAGGAAAGTAGCGTGCAACTATTGCCAATGTTTATAAATTGTGCGTTTGTAGCTTGACTAAGGTACCTCCTATTGCTATTATGTCACGTGTTACTAAAGAAATATGGCGACGGTTTCTTACGATATAAATAAAAATCGTATTTCTTTAAATAATGCGATAATATTTAAGTATTTCTGCCATTCCAATTAAGTAGATATCATTGGTTTTAGTTGAAACTGACACAAAAACTCAATGGATCCCATTGTTTTTGTTTTTTTTTAAATCGATTTTTATCGTTTTCCGAATTTCGCTATAATAGTGCAATTGCAACGGAGAATATTTAGAAATTAAATTTTTGCAATAATAACGTTTTGTTATCAAGGGCATGGATTTCATATGGTGTTACTTACATATAGCCAGACATAGGTTATAGGACAACATTAGCATTAAATATGAAAAGCTTAATAGTCAACAGAATTCAATATGACGAATAATCTTCTTCTTCTTCTTCTTCTTCTTATTATTATTATTATTAATAATAATAATAATAATAATAGTAATAATAGTAATAGTAATAGTAATAATAATAATAATAATAATAATAATAGTAATAGTAATAATAGTAATAATAATAATAATAATAATAATAATAATAATAATTTTTCTTTGAAAAACGAAACCGTTGTTAGTGATCTCTTGATGTAGGGTGCTATAGATGTGGCAACAATTTAAGGACTTTAAATTCTACTGACGTAATTTCTGCGTTATGTCGCCTTTTATAATTTTGACGAATATTTTTTGGCTCGCGAAACAAAAGTTTCAATTAAGCAGAAACAGTTGCTTGGATTAAAAAATAAACAATTTTGTATGGATTTTACCAGAAGTGCCGTGTGGTAAAACTTTCGTACAAACCATTTACAATACCCTTTTTTATTTGAACGGCGCAAGCGGTGGAACAAAATTATTGTTACTCTAAATAATAATAATAATAATAATAATAATAATAATAATAATAATAATAATAATAATAATAAAAATAATAATAATAATAATAAAACACACTACAGATTTATTTGTAAACTCTTATTAAAAAGTCAATCCTGGTAACTTGATTATACAGTAGAGCTGATATATATTCAATGTAGCCGTCCTCCGCCTCAATTACCGCCTCGATACGGGTTCAGAACTGGGAGTATTCCTTTTTCGCAAGCGCTGACGGGAGCTCAGCGAGTACTCGGGGATAGCGGCGATTAGGCTGGCTTTGGTGTTGTGGGAGGTTATGTTAGTGATGTTCTCGATGTATGACTAAACGAACAAGTCCAGCGAGTGCAGGTCTAGGGAGAGGGGGGCAGTGAAAAAGGGGAAAAATTCGTAGCACTCCTTCTGAAGCCAAGCTTAGGTCACTTTGGACTTGTGGACCGGTACCGAGTTCTACTGCTACACCCAGGGTCTGCCAGCGAGTACCTGATTGCACCAAGGGATAATTAGACTTTTCAGCACATTCAGGTAAACTTTGGTGTTGGCTTTCAAGCTGACTTTAATGATGTAAGGTGGCATGATGTGGCTTTCACTTGAAAAAAAAAAAACAAAGATCATAACCGTGACCGGAAACTTCGTTGATCTACGCCCTCAAGCGTTGAACCGCCCGGATTTGCATTTGAGGGTGCTGGTAATGGTCTTGTTGTCATAACTTGGATTGGTAGAGAGTATAAATTATACAGCAGTGCATATCTGATCTCGCTCGGGTAAAATTGTGCCACTTTTCGATATTATAGAAGGACTCTATCACTCTTGGGATGTGTACACAATTGGCCAACTAGTATTAGTGCAACCAAAAACGAAAACCCTTTTTCATGAGATGGAAATGGAATCATATATTTTCTTGGGTACCAATTTGATCGTTCCACCATATATATATATATATATATATATATATATATATATATATATATATATATATATATATATATATATATATATATATATATATATATATTGCAGACTGTCAACACGACGGTTCTAGGTTCAATCCTTGGCTTGGGAGAGATGCTAGTTTAGCAGTACTGATGAGTTGTGATACAACGAAACAGGACTGTATGTCGATGACTACAAATATATATATATATATATGTATATATATATATGTATATATATATATATATATATATATATGTATACGTAGTTTTTAGTTTTTTGTTGTTGATTTTTTTAAACGATATGTTAGCGTCTTCACCTTGAACATCGGATGTTTTTTCTTTTTTTTCTTTTAGAAATTGCCCATTTTTTATTTTGGATGTAAACAAATAATATTTTTATTCATTCATTTATTTATTTATTTTTAAAAAAGTAATCTACGTACATGTTTTTTTCGGGGCTCTATCCCTCTTCAGCGTAGCTTGACTGTTATTAGGATATTTGTTTACGTCCAAAATAAAAAAATGGGCAATTTCTAAAAAAAAAAAACGCAAACAAAAAACATCCGATATTCAAGGTGAAGATGCTAACCCCAATATCGTTTAAAAAATCAACAACAAAAAAACTACGTAAATATATAAAAACGATAAAAACTAAACAGTAAATTGTCTATGGCAGCATAGCGTAATGGATAAGACGCTGGACTGAAATACGTAAGGTCCAGGGTTCGAGTCCTAATAACAGTCAAGCTACGCTGAAGAGAGGTAGGGCCCTGAAACATGCATCATGTACGTAGATTACTGTTTTGGAAATAAATAAATGAATAAAACTATATATATATATATATATATACATACATATATATATATATATAGAGAGAGAGAGAGAGAGAGAGAGAAATTAAAGGTAAGATGATGCAGTAGAAAAAATAAAAAGTTCACCAATAGAAATATGCAAAAACAAAGAAATCAATGACAGAACGTAGAGAGAAAATTAGAATAAAAAGTTTTAAGAAATTAAAAAAATACTTATTAGTAACAGAATATTCTATCTTCAACTCCCAATAATAAACTATTTTAGTAACTCTTTTAAAATCTCAAGAGTTTAAATTTATTTTAGACATCTGCGATTAGATGAATAAGAGCATGCTTGACAAATAATGATGGAAAATGAGAAGAACAACTGGGAATGGTAAAAAATGACTATTCTAGCTAAGAAAATAATGTTGATACAAACATTAAAAGATTCAGGAATAATGCTTCATGAATAATGATTTTGTAAGTACAAAATAATTCAAATGAGGTGGGTTCCAGTCGCTGAGAAATTAGAAATTTGCAACCAGAAAAAGGGCCCCTGGGATTTGTTTTTTTGCAACTAGTAAAAAGTGAAATGATCGACCATGTAATTGAGATAGTCGCCGGCACATTTCCACGTATAAAGAACAATATATTTGTTATACTTATCATAAGAAAAGCAATAAATTTGCTTATGTCATAGATTTTCCAGAATGAAATGAGTTTCAGTTTGGGAGATTAACAGTTTTCGCTTGATTAAAAGTTACTGCACTGCTTTACATTTTTTACTAAAGGCTTAGTTAATCTTCTGGTTATGCGACGTTGACTTTGAAAAATTGATGAACGATCATGTTTCGAAAATTTATGGAGACAACAGTGCAGTTAAACTTACATTTTTAATGACAAGATGACAACTGAAATAAATCTTGATGTTATTTCTATTTATTTGAACAGATTTGTAAAGAATGGATATTTGTTGACAAATTCGTAGACATTTATGCTAACGATACTACCATCTATGGTAAGACTTCGAAACGTAAAACGTAAACGACCAAGTTCTCTCTGACTCTCTCCCCTACGATCCTGAGCACGTGGTACAATAGGGAAAAAGTGGCTGGTTACTTTTAATGCATCTAAAACCAAGCTTATATTTTTATATCATCGATGCTCTGTTGCCCATCTGCCATCAATCGAAATGAATGGGTCTCGTCTTGGGGGAGGCTTCATATTTTGACAAGCTTCTGGGCTTGACTTTTACTCCCGATCTGAAATGGAACACGTACATCAAATCCATTGCCAAAGTCGCTGGAAAAATGGTGGGATCCTTCTACCGCTCCAGTAGATATCTCACTCCTGATGCCATTCTCTACCTATATAAAAGCCAGGTTCGGCCAACAATGGAGTACTGTTGCCACATCTAGGCAAGTGCTGCTAGAAGCAGCTTATCCTGTCTTGACAGAGTTCAAAATAGATTTCGTAGCTTAGTGGAGGATGCCCTTTTCTCTTCCCTGCAACCTCTTTCCCACAGAAGAAACGTAGCGAGCCAGTCCCTGCTTTATCGTTATTTTCATGGCAGGTGCTCATCTGAACATCAATCTCTGGTCCCCCCTCGTCAGACTTTCATGAAAAACACTCGTCTAGCCAGAACCACTATCAACAATTTCCCACACTCTTTATCTGTGTCTACACCCAAACGTAGATTCCATGAACAGGGCTTCTTAGAACTAATCGCCTGTGGAACTCTATTCTGTTTGTCTGCTTTCTATCTGACTACAATCTGATTGTCTTCAAGTCCACCGTGAGCAAGTTCGTATTGAACCGTCCCGTTAAGTAATCCAAGATACAAAATTCAAACTAATGCTTACTACGCTAAAAGCATAATGACTAATGTATACCCATTAACCCTTATCCTCGAGTGGCTTGTGGGCCTTGATAAGTTGTGGACTCCATGTAAAAAAAAAGTCCAGACCTTTCATTAGTGAAGTGATTCGGAATTTCGCACTTTTATGATACACACAAGAAAGCAGGAGTTAAGTTTGATCTTTGATCGTGCCAATCTTATTTACCTTGATGGTTTTAGAAGACAATTTAATGATTGAATGCGTATCATAAAAAATCTTGTTGTCAATAAAACATAATTGAAATTTACATCTCAAAAATACTTCCGACATTTGCTTAATTTTAAAATAGAATGAGTTACGTGTTCCAACTCTGGGAAAATTAAGGCAACTCAAGTTCACAACTGCCTGAAGTAAATTGACCGGGAATTAGCGGGCAGTTTCTTTTCCCCTCAAATACTAAACATTTATTAAGCTACAAAAATATTCCTAAATACTACTATTGATAAAATTATAACAATCATTCAAGTGCAAAACCATAAAAACTAATAGTTAATTAATGAGATATGCTTTTACAAAGAAATATGCAAATAAATTAATTTTACATGCACATGATCAATATAATGGACTAGCTTATGTATGCTCCCAACATTATAACCTCCCTGAAGTTATTGGTGAATATGAATTTAGCTTTTAACTTCAGCGTTAGCTTTGCTAAATAGTCCAGCTTTATAATTATACACATCAACATTGTACTGTTATAATATAATGTAAAAGAATTAAACAATGATTTTACTTTCAATTTTGTTTTGCTCAATTATTGCCCCTTTTTGGAATTTATGTTTATTGATTACTTACATGAAAAATTCATATAATATTTCAATGAGAGATAGATATCATAAAAATCGGTTTGGTACCAAAATTGATATGACTGTTAAAATAAATGTTGAAATTGAAATCCCATAAATAATTTATTATTTTTTGTGGTTGAAATTATATGAAATAATATATAATAGCGGGACTCGTTGATAAGTTCACAGTTTTTCCCCTCTTTATCTGTTGCGTACAACTGTCGTATTTAAACGTATTTCAATTTTATGGCCATCATGCAGATATTATACCTTTTCCTCAAACTGAAACATACTAATCTAAATATTATGATTAATGAAGTTTTGTACTTTTGTGAGTTTGTCCATGCTCGGGACCCACACGTTGTATGCAGATAGTCGCGAGGAAACAAAGACAAGGAAATAATTTTTACAGTTGAAACAAGAGATTTATTTACAGGTACTTTCCAGAAAAAACGGCTTGTCTCCTGTACAAAAATATTCTCGTACTCTATTGTGCTCAAGACTGCTGTGCCGAACACGTGGTACTTTGCCTTTGTGCGACCATGTTTAGGACACGTCTTTACCTGTCACCCCCTGCCCACATATGTACCACGTCTATTTCTTTGTCTTTCTCGGGCACCTTTTTTATTTTTACTTCTTCCTCGCTGTGACGTCAATTCGCACACGACTCGGTCATTTGCATACATTGGCTGCCGTACATCTGCTTTTACTTTTACTATACGCGCAGATGCACCCAGTTACACTTTTAGAATATATTGGTGATAAGGTTTATCTCCAATATCCTTCCTGGAGTTTATAATATATTTCCATTCTATGGAGGTTCGGTCCGAATGAATACCACGCGATATTATAGCGCCGTCTTTGTACAGAAAAGACACTGCACTTTATTCTAGTTCGAAGATAAAGAAAGGGCATGCTCACAGCAGTATAGCCTCTCTAAAGTTCAAACATTTTCTTAGCGTAATATTAGGTGATTGAAATCTAATGTCAGAACTATCCTGTTAACAGGGCTTTGGTAAAAAAAATCAGGAGTAGTCGCAACTTCTGTCTGCAACAAGAAAAAGTATGTCAGGTACACAACCATAATCAATGAAGTGAGATTGACACCGTTGCTTATGCCTTGTTCCTTTGTGTGTTCTAGGGCCAACTTTCTCCGACTTCGCATACAACTGTTGAGCCTTGCGATTCCCGTAGCAGGCAAACGAATAGCTGTGACCAACATAAATGACTAAATGAAAATTCCGAGACACGATCTTCGTGAGTTCTATGCAGAAGTCTAATTCTCTTAATAATATCAAGTTAACGATGCATGAATGACAACCTGGGTGCGCCAAGTTCGAATTCAGTTTTGTCACCAGAAATACTTTCAGGTTGGGACCTTAACTTGTATCCCATATCCTTTTGGAAAGAATTCTTAACAGAATGATATCGAGGAAAAGAATGCTAACAATAATCATCACGATTGATGCTAAACAACACCACCACCACCACAAAAATAGCGATATCAGTTGTTGTTGTAATAATAATAATAATAATAATAATAATAATAATGATAATGATAATAATAATGATAATAATAATAAGTTGGCATTGCATCGTTGGCGATAAAACGATCCTACGCGTTGTTACGTTATGCGGTAGTTTTATTGTTTTTACCTGTTTAGTCTATTTATTTCATAAATCGTATACCCAACTGCTTGACGAATATATATAACAAACACTGTCAATTTTGCGCATATAAAAAGTGACAATTTATTCTCTTCAAAATACTTTCACCGTATGCTATAGACGGAGAGAGAGAGAGAGAGAGAGAGAGAGAGAGAGAGAGAGAGAGAGAAAGAGAGAAAGACAGACAGACAGACAGACAGACAGACAGACAAGGAGAGAGGGGATGTTCAGTGACAAGTGACTTGTTGATGACTGGATGACCAGAGATCGCTTCCTCCACCGTTTCTTTTTCTCTCTGTCTTTTTCAAAACTCCATTTGTTTACCAACACATCTGCCAATTGTCAATGAAATCCACATTTCAAATGATTATTTATATTTTCGAAACTTGGTCAACTAAAGAATGTTGAATTTCAAGTTTTTGTACATTCTTCCCAATTGTTATGATTTTTGATGACATTTCTTGGTTTGAAGACTTGTCAACAATATTTACGTGTGTGCACCCAGCTTCATATGCGTTTGCACAACCAGCAATACTTTCGGAGTTGTCCAGAATACTAGTCAACAGCGTTTTCGCAATCGAGTAATCCTGTATTGTTTTAAAGTAGGTGAAAGGTGATAAGGTACGTACGATCATCAAGTTGTCTAGACGCATTATTATATATATGGTTAAACAACTGATTATATGCTGGTCCCTGTTCTCCTTTTTACAAAATTGTATTTTTGCGAAATTTAGTTGAAATAGAGTTTTTTTTTTTTTTTTGGCAATTATATTGATTAAATAGACTTGTTTAAAATTTAACCAAACGTTTTTAAAAGTTACTTAGAACAGTTACATTTGATCGTTTGACAATTTCATTATAGGCAATCTATCAGAAAAGTTTGTCTTTCTGCTACAGGATTTTTAAGTAGAGTAAACCGAAATTCATTTAAATATTTAGTTTTGATTTTTTTAACCTTTCCTTTCTATTCGTCTCTTCCTCTACCGACGTGTTCCATCTCGCTTCACTGCCCATGTTACACATACCTCTGGCAAACATACCCGTTTCCAGTCGGTGCTGAGAATACTATCAACAACAACAACAACAACAACAACAACAACAACAACAACAACAACAGCAGCAGAAAAAAAGGAGAACAAAGTAAAATAAAGAAAAGTGGTAAGTGGCTAATAAAGGCGAGGAATCTTTGGAGAGTAAGTGTCCAAATTGGCGGTTTGCGGGTGGCTAACGTCTTGATCTCCACGCCAGGTTTTCTGTTTCGGCCGCGAGGGGTAAAGACATTGACAACATTTTGCTTGCTTTATTGTCGAGCTACAAAGCAAACTCCAGCACCTTCTACTTAATCCGGACTCGCCTTAGCCTTACCACAATTAGCAAGTTTCGCTTCGATCCTTTTTTTCTTTTCTCTTTTTCATTTTCTTGTAGGTTTGTAAAATTTGGCCAGTTTGAAGCCGTTGTGGGAGGCCACAATTAACCACAGCATGACACTAAAATACGCACCGTCTAATCACACAGAGCGCTAATTTTTGGGCGTTTTCTTTCTTTCTTGTGAATGTTATTTTAGAAGGATTTTATTGTTTTTGTTTTAAAACTAGGAAGCTGTTGTTACATTCAACTCTGTGTCGGCTCCTCAAAGCAGAGTTTATTTTTCTTTGCATTTTCTGTTCTTTTTTTAAACTTATGCTCTCTCTTTAAAAAAAATTTTTTTCAATATCTAGTCAGTTTATATTTAGTTTTCGCTTTTTCCGTCCTTCAAAGGAGACCAATTATGGTGTACTGTTTTTAGAAAGACATTGTTTTACGAAAGTGTATCCCCTGTATAATGTTTTGCTTTAAGTATTCTTACGTAATTCTCTCTCCCCTCTTTCTCTCTCATATATATATATATATATATATATATATATATATATATATATATATATATATATGTGTGTGTGTGTGTGTGTTATTTGTTTTTGTTTTCGCGATACGTTTTGAATGAATTCAATTATTTACGAAAGTGCATTTTTACCTAAATGCGAGTTGGGAATAGTTCTCCCTTTAACCAATTTGGTACCCCCACATGGGGAGCGGTATATATATGTATTATTTTTAAAATATAATTTTTCACTGACACGTGTTTCGTCGTCTACGACTCATCAGAGTGGCTGAATCTTTGACACACCGGTTCTCGTCAGATCACTGAAGTTAAGCAACGTTAAGCATGGCCAGTATCAGATGGGTGATCATTTGGGAAGGCTAGGCGCTGTATGTGCTTTCCGCTTATCTCGGCATTGTTTTCAGTCGTCCTGAACCTCCACTTTCAATTAGTATTCAAAAATGTCGACTCAGGAGAGGTGTGATTTGAGATTGCGCAACTCTTGCTACACAAATTTCAAGCGCAGGCACCCTTACAGTGGGTATCCATAGTCTGTCATGACTGAAGGAAGCCTTTATATATTTATATATATATGTTTTATTTTTATTACCGTTTTAATTGTTTGGTTACATATGTTTCGGATGTTGGACCATGTTTACGATCCAACAGCCTCCTCAGACCTTACAGAAAAACCTTTAAATAATAAAACATATATTTGCTCTGCAATAGTATTGATCACTCTCTTCAGGTTTTTACTAATTACCAATTTTACTATATATATATATATATATATATATATTTCTTTATACATTTTACTTTTTTGTCCTTCTCCTTTTTGTTTTTATACGTTTTTCTTTTATGTATCTTTGCGTTTATTTTTCTATCTTTTCTTTTTTTCATCTTTCTTTATCTTCCCTCTTTTGTTCTTACCGTTCTTTATTTTAATACGTTGTTCTCTTTTTTACTTTACGTTCATTATTTATATATTTATTTTTCGCCTGTGTCTATGCGTTTTTCTCCTTTTTTATACGTTTTCCTCTTTTTCTCTTTACCGTTCTTTCCATCTTTTTCATTCTATCTTGTTCGTCTGTCCCTTTTATCCGTAAATTGCTTCCTTCTTTTTCTTTCTTTATTTTTATTTATTTATTTTTTTTTTTTTTTGAATTTGTAACATTTCTTGGTTAATCCTTTTGTCATTTCCTCCCTTTTATCGCATCCTTTTCATATATTTCACAACTTTTGCACTTTCTTTACCTTAGCTCATATCATAAAACGCTCACTTTTACCCCCTCCTCTAACCTTCTCTCGAGGCGTTTACTGCTTTTATAAAAAAAAAAGCTGCTAGTCACTTGAGCCGATAAGACCGATACAACCATACCTTAATTCTCACTCCCTTTCTTTTTCGGCTTGTTTTTTTTTTCGGCCCCTTTTTTATTCACTTCACGTCACAGATGCCTCTTACCACTTCCCATCCCCATCGGTTCGCCCCTTCGCCAATTTCAGTCAATTTCATGCCGTCTCGCACGTGCACTAGCCAATAACTATATGAAAAAAAAACAAAAAAAAAAAAACAAAGTAAAAGTGAAACAAAAACGAAAACCTTCAAAACAAAAACAAACAAAAAAAATATATATGTGCATAGGACGTTAATATATGGTCATTGCTTCTTTCTTTTTATACGAACTGATTTAACGAGCACTTTAGTAACTTCGGGTGCCCACATGGCGCATAAAAACAATAACACGTTTTGTGGTTGTTTGTTGCCTCAGCTCATCGCCTTGTGGATCCAGTCATTCGACAATTACAATAGATAAGTACAAACCGAAAGGCACTCATTAAATGGAAGCTTTTGTACGTTTAGTTAACAGGTTTTTTACCCACCTTTTTAATGTCACTGACGAAACTTTCGAGCAAACTGAATAGTTCCATGAGATGAGTGTTTCCTATTTTTAAATCTTTTACTTAAATTCATCGCAAACAAAGTATATTACTTCTGAAATATAAGAAACTACTCTAGATTAGAGTCAAGGGTATACTTCTTTTTACTTAGGAGTCACCACTTATTAAGGCCCCGAAGACCAGTCGAGGATAAGAGTAAATGAATGTTAGATGGTAGTGCAGTAATCATTAATAATGTAAATTTGGTAGAATTTGATTATTCATGGGGACGGCTAAACTTATTTACATTGGATTTGAAGACTACTATGTTGTATTCAATTGCGAAGCAGGTCAGCGGAACAATTTTCCACATGCGGTCAATTCTGGAAAAGAAGCTTTGTTCATGAGATCTACGTTTAGATTTAGGCATAGATAGAAAGTGGGAGAAATCCTTTGTAGCTAGTCGAGTGTTTTTTGTGAAAGTTTGTCAAGGAGGAAACTATAGATTGGAATTAAATAGCGAGAGAGCATAGACAGGTTTTCCGTGGGCAAGAGGTTGCGGGAAAGAGAAAAGAGGATCACCTACTAGGTTTAGAAGCCGGTTTTAAACTCTATCAAGACTGGATAGGGTGTGCTGAGTAGCTCTTGCCCAGATGTGGCAACACTAATGTATTTAAGGCCATACCTGGCTTTTATACAGATAGTGGATTGCATCGGCAGTTAGATACCTACTGGAGCGGTAGAGTGATCCAACTATTTTTCCAGCGGTTTTGACAATAAATTTGATGTATGTGTTCCATTTCAGATCAGGAGTGAAGGAGAGTTTCAAAAGCTTGTCAATATACGGAGCTTCCCTAAAACAAGAGCCATTCATTTCAATTGGGGTGTAATGGGATCAAATCGATTATAATAAAAGAAGAGAAGCTTGGTTTTCCATGCATTTAAATTAACCAGCCACCCTTTTCCCTATTGCACCACGTTCTCAAGATCAGAAGAAAAAGAATCAGAGAGATCTTGTAACCTAAGGTAAGGGTGTAGTAAGTTGTTTGTTCACATAACGTTTAAATACATGACTGTTTTTGAGGGCATTAAAAGAGAAAGCAGTAAAAGAATTCCAAAGGAAAGTGGTTTGGAGAACAAGCTATTATTTTGGTATCTGGTGATCTTAATAAGCTGAAGAGGTAAGATTTCGTTGTTTGTTTAGTTTGTCATGAAGTATTTACGTTGAATGGGACACAAGTACAGTAAGTTTGACGAAGCACATTCCATTTAAGTAATTTTAAAGCAAGCACAGAGATTCAATAGTATGGTGATAGGACAGGTGCTGGAGAGTGGTAGACAGTGTGAACCTTAATAGGCTAGTGGAGCATTTCGATTTCTGTATAAGAAGGAAACAACTAGTAGTTTGTGCGACAGCACAGATGTGGCAACACTATTTTATGCACGATCGAATAGTGCTTTTATAAACTATCGGATACTGTGAGGTGTGAAAATTTTTCGAGGTTGGCAGAGAGAGCCTATCTTTTCTGCAGCAGACTTGACAGCATCTTCTTTGTATTTATTTCAATTCATGTTAATTGTGAATGTTACTCTCAAGAAAGGTGCTATCATCTGTAGGAGCTAGTTGCAAATTTTCACATCATTTTTACGGGAAATATGACCAAGTGTATATAGGCGTGGATTAAGAGATATTTTAAAGCGAATTTTACCAAGACGTTATCAGTTCAATTGAACCATGGGGTCAATCTGTTCAATTCTGTCACTCTCCTGTAAATTATTCGCAACAATAACTTGTCTAGCTACAACCACTATAAATAGTTTTCATCTCTTTTTCTCTAACGCTAAACTAAACTTTTATGAACAATGTTCTTTTCTGCTCCCCAGCTAACTACAACATGATCGTTTTCAAATAAATGCTGACAAGTTTTTGTTGGGCCGCCCTCTTAGATAATCAAATCCTGTCCAATCATCTCCTTTATAACTAATAATCGCGGTGTTTTCTCACCGTCCATTTGACAGTCTTTAAACTAATCCCTGAATGGCCTTTGAGAAAAAAAAATGCTGGCGTGCCACTTAAAACACTTGCTGAAACCATAACGGACAGCTTATTAATATTAGAGCTTCGAACGAAATTGCCAAACATTCTAAAGCATTCCATGCATTAATAACCTAACGAAGAGATGAATTAAAATTCAACGTGTTCAAAGTTGTATCAAAAGCTACGACGAGACAGACAATTCAAGACCACTCGATGGAAATAGGTGTCCAGTTTAGAATAATAATAAAAAATAATGTAACATTCGGCCGCAACCGAGATTGAACTCACTACACGAGTTTATAGTGCAATTCAAATCTTGTCCGAAGCTAAATACTTGATGCTTCGCCAGGACTATCAAAGGTATTTTTATCGTGACGCCATCATTAGATGGGTTGCCTACCACGGCTAAAGAGAAGGATAGACTGCGCCAGTTTCCCAACTTCGTATTTTACCACGCGGTATATACAGCACCCCCTTCCTAAATAGTCACCGATTTGGTACTGGCCAGGCTCAACGTTGCTTAACCTCGATGATCTAGAGGGAACCGGTGTGTCAACGTGATTGTGCCGTATATTAGAAGAATAATAGCTTCCCGAAGTCCTGGCGCGATAGGAAAGAATCAGAGTGCAGCAGCAAAAAATGATCTAAATTTAAAAGACGATGGTGTAAGAACTAAAAATGGATCGTACGAGGAAGCAGAATCGTTCTTATTTACGGGAATTACCTCCCCAAAACGTCAAATGAGTGTCTTCTATCTTGGCGATTATGGAATAACGTATTATAATCGCTAACAGAGTTTCACTGTCTGGCCTGCTTCCCGGTTGAATACAACATTGTAGCCGTCAAATCTAATGTAAAACAAGTTCTTGTTGATCCGTCCCCGTACCCAATTTACACCATTACCGATTACTACACTACCACCTTACAATTATTACCCCTTATTCTCGAGTGGCCTTCAGGCCTTGATAAATGATGACTCCAAGTAAAAACAAATCCTTTCGCTGATCATAATAACAAGCGAGAAATAATACTAAAAGATGAATTACATAACCCGCCATAAAGGCAAAATAGTTCTTGGTACAATCAGCAACAGAACATGGACGCGTATCTATTCGTTAAAAACAGCGCTAAATTTGTATAACGCTGCGACTTGTTCTCTAACGTGTGAATATCTGCTATAGCACTTTATTTGATTTTTACGTTGTCCACTCTTAAGTTTAGAATTCTCTGGCATTCTATTAAATTATTGATTCTGCTCTCTTTGTTAGTAACAGGGCTCTGATTTCTATTTCTGTTGTGGAGGTTAAGCATTGTATAAATATTAGAATTTAAACATTTAAACATGACGGACGTTGTCCCGATTAACTAGGACTTTCCATATTATATAATCATTGAACTGGCATACTTTGTGTATTCCTCATTTTTCATTTTTCGTCAGACTTAGATATTGCCGGCAAGTATTACATAGTTGGCTTTGTTTCCAATACATCTTTGTTCATTTTTGTATAATTTCTTGGAATATCACATACTTCCCCGGCCCAGGTCCTTCGGGGCCTAGACAACAAGTGTCAAGCAAAGACCATATGTGAGGGCAACCCCACATATAAGACTTTGGTCAATGTAGGGGCAACCTTTCATACCAATTGTCACTATCCAGCTCCCCTACTCCCCGGGGAATTGGTCCCCATTTCCCCTTCACTCCTCACTTTCAAAATCAGCCTTGTGCCTTATTTGCTCGGTGGGGGGGGAGCAAATAAATAGCCTTTCTTGGAATATCACTTCACCGGGTCGACTTGGCAGGATAAAATTTGCATATTTTCCATGTTTGTCCCGAATTTTCTGAGTAAAAATCTTTTCTTCTAGTCGACCGAGAATTTAGTGTTGTTGTTGTTGTTGTTGTTGTTGTTGTTATTATTATTATTATTATTATTATTATTATTATTATTATCATTATTTATTTATTTATTTTTTTTAAACGTATGCTTTGAATGAAACTTATTCTTTTTAAAATAAAATTACCGACTCTTAAATAAAATCGACCCTTCTGAAAAGAATTCTAGTTTGCTCAATCATTTTTTGCCAAACTGTTCTTGAGTTTAAATCATAATTCTTGTCATTAAACATGTTCATGAAATATTGGTTCCTGTATGTGATAAATAAATTAAAAAAAGAAAGAAGATTGTTGGCAGTGGTGTACATTCGACTTTCTACGTACCGAGCTGTTTAGTTCGGTTCCAAGAATTCGATTTGCGTACGCTCTCGACTTGTTTTTTTTTTTAAACTATTTTCTTGGGCGAGGGGCGAATACATATAAACTACACTGTCGTTCTATATTTGCTTGAAGGCTTCTACAACTTTGTAGACGTTTTTTCTTGAACTTGTAGTGTTGGCTGTTTTTGGAAGGTCGCTAAGCATATTGAGAAGAGATATTCGACACTGATCTTTTATACACCAGATATACGTGTTCGTATAACTTCGGATAAAAGGGGATGACTGCATTAAAGGAAATACATTTAAAGGAGAGACATCAAAAGGTGGGACGTTAAAACCGAGATATATTATATAAAATAAACATTTATTTAACAAGTAAATTAATATTCATAAAATCTATTCTCAATACGTCGACATACGAAAGCGTAAGTTTTCATAAGTTCTTCGATGATACCACGTGGATATCATGCTTCAGTTCATTGTATGAAAATGCGTGAGAACTGGTAAGTTACGAAATACTTCATTGTGAATGCGTGTGTAGCGAATATTTAGATAAGTTCGTTAATGTTGTTGTACACAGGTGTGGTCTTATCTTGAGAAAAGATGTACTTTCGTTTTATCTTAAGGCGAAAGGAATTTACGTCTGATTACATCAGCAGTTCGAGCAAAAGAGATCGATATAGGTAAAGAACGAAAGTAGGAAGAAGAGACGCAACCTTTTGAATAAATCGAAAACTCCAGCAAGAGCAAATAACCGTTGCGTTATCGCTGAATGTTTGTGTGCATGTGCGCGCGACATACATATTCGCATATCAGCCTGAAAAGCGTATGCCTATAATATACCCCGCCAGATAACCGGAGGCTAAGGAGAAAATAGATTGCGACAAAAAAGGGTGTCAAAGAAGTAGAGTTTATGGCATGTCGAAACCGTGTACTAGTGTGGAAAGGTCACAAGACGACCGTTGTGAATTGTTGGATGAAGTTTAAGTTAGTAGCGCACGGTCGCAAAGAGTTTGCGAGGAAATGATTCCGTTTCGTTTAAGTACGTTATCGAAGTTGGGATTGAAATGTCGCAATTGACTGTTTATGCAGGAAAATAAAAAGTGAGTGAGTTAAATCATTGACCGCCCAGAATTAAGTTTTGTATTGTGCATTTTGCAGCTTAACTTATGTTAGCTGGGATAACTTCTGTCAGTGAGGTCGCCGTGAATTTCGGGAATTTACAATGTTTGATGAATGTCTCTGTGTGTTGCTTGCCACGTCTGTTGCTGGAAAAGGTTGTTATGTTGTAAGGCGTTGCTGAACTTGATTTTTTTTTACATTGATATGAAGTAAAAACACTGTGTTGTCGAGGTAGTGTGTTGTGCATTGGATAACACGAGTCCTCCATTATTTTTCCTCGTTTTAATTCCAAAATGATGTTTTAGATTTGTAGTTATTTCATAGTCAATTCAGATTTATTTGTCGCCAATCTGTTATATCGCAGAAATAAGAACGATAAAAATAGAAAATCTAGATAGCTGCCTTTGAAGTCGTCTAACAAAAACAAGAAGTATTTACAATAGTAAGTATTTGAGGTGTTAGTTTCCTTCCTTCTCTTTCGCGCACTTCCTTCCACTCTCTTGGTTTTTAATAAAACCATATCTTCACTTTTTATTTTTATTTTAACTTGAATTATCTGACGATATGGACGGATGATTTTTATCCTGTCTATTGAAACAATTTGCAATGAATTACGTTAATACACTTGAGATTGTAATAATAAAAAACTCATATTTAGCTCTACTAACATATCGAGCACTCATTATCCTTGTTTTTTACTTTTAATATATATATATATATATATATATATATATATCAGTACTTCTATAAAAATATTTGTGTATTGATATTCATATAAAAATCCTATTTTCTATTTATTAAAAAGAAATTAAAATTTTATATATATATATATATATATATATATATATATATATATATATATAGGTTTTGGAATTGTATTCATTTGCAAAAGATGTAGTTATTTTGCATATTCTTTGGAAAATTAATTTTAATCAATTCCCTATTAGTTTTTTTTATCATCTTTAGTTAATTATTTAGTGTAATTATATCCATGCAGATATTCTACATGATTTATACTTGCGTAATATTTGCGTAAAAAGGTTACCTCTGTCTTTTTTCTTTAAAACGACAAATTTTAATATTCTTTCTCCATAACTTCTTTTGATCTTCATTGTTGCATCGCATTTTTTGTCCCCCTCGTTGCCGCCGTAAAAAATTTATTTACAATTTCATTTGTCTTCCTTTTCCGCCTGATCGTGATTTGTCATCAGTTGAGTGAGCTAAATACAACGTTTTAGCGTATACAGAAAAAGAGACTAAAGCATTTCTTGAGAGTTTAGTATTACGATTATTGAAGTAAAAGAGTTTACATATAAGAGAGACTAATATAATCTGTATATATTTATGTATGCGTATATATATTTGTTTAAAAATTTGCTTACCAAACTCCTCTGTCAGTTTTTGGTCTACAGACATGAAACTTAAAATATAGGGTATTCAAACTCATGCAAAACTTTATACTTGGGTTTTAGCCGGGGAAAATCGGTGCAAAAGGATTCAAAGTGAAGAAATGGAATTTGCTAGATGACGGCCGAACGACGCCACTACGAATATGCATGCGTAACGTAATAGCTATTGGTGCATGTTTTAATTTTAGCCTTGCAGCAAACATGTCTTCATAGATCAGACATTAATGTCAAAAGAAAAAATAAATTATAAGCTAATCGTTTTGGTTTCGGTTCTCGGTGGTAGTGCGCGAGACATTTTTTAAAAACTTTAAAATTTATTACTATATATTAGGTCCAATATAATCGATATATCTTTAAAAGTGAAATTGTCTGTCTATGTGTGTATGCGTCTGTGTGTGTCCGTGTGTGTACATTTCCCTACCAAGCTACTCTATCAATTTTCGGTCCACAGACTCGAGATGTAACATAAGGGGTATTGAGATTGAGGAAACTGTTTTTAATCCGTTTCGGTTAGAAATTTGGCTGTAAACGGGTCATAGTTCAACGATTTGACATTTGAAAACTACCAAACCCCTCGGCCAATTTTGGGTCTAAACACTTGAAATTTTAGATGTAGGTTCCTTGGACATGGATTAAACTTTTTAATTTTATTTGAGCCCAAAACAATGAATCTTAAGGGAGCAAAATTGGGGTCAAAGTAAAAAAAAACATTTGCCCTCTGCGGTCTCTACCAAATTACTCAGCCAGTTTTTGGTCTAAACATTTAAAATTTTACATCAACTGTATTCAGACATAGGGCAAGCGTTTTAATCGGTTTTTGCCCGAAAAATTGTCTGCCAAGAGGTTAAAGTTCAAAAGATTTGACCTTTGCGGTCTCTAGCAAACTATTCAGCCAATTTTGAAAATTTACATAAAGGGTATTCAGACATGCAGCAAGATTTTAAATGAGTTTTTGGGCGAAAATTTGGCTGCCAAGAGGTAAAAGTTGAAAGAGTTGACCATTGCAGATGTACCAAACTTCTCCGCCAATTTTGGATCTAAATACTTGAAATTTTAGATGTAGTTTACCCTGGCCTGAGTTAAACTTTTTAATTTATATATACATATGCACATAAAGTTATGAACAATACATAAGACCCGAGCAAAGCCAGACTGAACTGCTAGTATAATAATAAATACAAAATCTGCACTGATGAAAATATCATATTTAAGCGTATTTTACATCGGGGCAATGCCGGGCGGCCTACTAATATATATATATATATATATATATATATATATATATATATATATATATATATATATATATATATATATATGTTTTAAAAAAAATAGAAAAACCGAATGAAATTATTAAAAATCAACGTTTCGTCCTTATTTCAGAGGACATCTTCAGGATAATTGAAATAAAAATGTAAGAAAAGAAAAAGTCATAGATCGTGCAAAAAAGACAGTTTTGGAATCCTACCCATGTCGCACACATATTTGTCCTTCCCGACATGGGTAGGATTCCAAAACTGTCTTTTTTGCACGATCTATGACTTTTTCTTTTCTTACATTTTTATTTCAATTATCCTGAAGATGTCCTCTGAAATAAGGACGAAACGTTGATTTTTAATAATTTCATTCGGTTTTTCTATTTTTCTTAAAACATAACGTAAACCACCGCTGGTATTTTTTCATTCCTTATACATATATACAGGGTGAACAGAAAGTCCTTGGGCCATTTTTAGTTTTAAAATTAAATATTGTTAAAATCACTTTTTCTCTTTTCGAATAAAGTAAGTATTTAGTCTAACTATTGATCTAATTATTTTCAACAAAAATATTAAAATAATTTTGTTTAAACTTTCAGAAAAATGAGCAAACGAGAGGCCATAATTCAGCTTCATTGCGCGGGAATGACAAACTCAGAGATTATTAAGCTCTTGAAAGTGGCTAAATCAACCGTGTACCATGTTGTGAACAGATTTAAGGAACTTGGTACATCTGAAGACCGTCCTAGGAGTGGAAGACCTCGCACTGCTCGAACAAAGAAAGTGATTAAAGCTGTCCGAGAGAGGGTAAGGAGGAACCCGAAGAGATCTGCAAGACAAATGGCTAAAAACATAAATGTGAGCGTAACCTCGATGAGAACCATCGTGAAAAACGATCTCCAGTTGTCCCCCTACAAGATGAGAAAGAGACAGTACCTCACACCTGCCCAAAAGCACAAGAGACTTGAAAGAGCAAAGCTTCTTCTTGGAGAACTGAAGGCTGGCACGGCAGAGCGAGAGATCGTTTTTTCTGATGAAAAACTCTTCACAATTGAAGCGACTGTTAACAATCAGAATGACAGAGTCTACGCAAAATCTTCAGCAGACATTGATGACTCCGTGAAAATAGTTTTCCGCCGACAAAAGCCGTCTTCCCTGATGGTGTGGGCTGCAGTCTCCAAATCTTGGAAGTCCACCTGATTTTCGTGGAGCAGGGGGTTAAGATCAACATAGATCGCTACATTAACGATATTTTGGTTCCAGCATTTGAAGAGATGAAGAAACACTTCAAAGATCAGCCTTTCACCTTCCAACAAGATGGAGCACCATCCCACGCCTCCAGAAAAACTCAGGACTGGTGCCAACGTCATTTTCCAAGATTCTGGAGTAAGGAGATGTGGCCTCCTGCATCGCCTGATTTGAATCCCATGGATTTTTCGGTGTGGTCTTTGTTGGAGGCAAAGGTTTGTTCTGTTGCTCATCCAAGTGTTGATGCTTTGAAGACATCTCTTCTGAGTGAATGGGCTAAAATACCCCAGGAAACGCTGCGTGCCTCGGTTGGTAACTTCAGACAGAGAATTGAACGTCTAATCGTAAAGAAGGGACATCACATTGAAAATGAATAATTTTAATTTATTCTTGGTTTCCTAACTTATAATTTTCATTCATGTTTAATTTATATTTTTGTAAGTTTCTATTAATAAACCACTTTTGAATTGGTCCAAGGACTTTCTGTTCACCCTGTATATATATATATATATATATATATATATATATATATATATATATATATATATATATATATATATATATAGTTAGATAAACAGAATTAGAATAAGAAAATCTTTTGTGTCCTGCGCTTTTATGCAAGGGCAATTATACAGACCCTAATTTACTTAACAAAACATTCTGTATCAAATAGTATTTATATTATGTAGTTACTTGTGCTGGAATAATTAATCAGAATCGGGAATCGAAAAAATCGGAAGTATTGGAGGTATTAAAATCGCAAAAAATTGTGTCTATTTTCCGACGCCAAAAATGATTCTTTAATTATATCTTTTATTTGCTTTTGTTTAAAATATCTCCCACTGCTGATCGTAATGATGAACTATAAAACATTTATTGATTTTAAACTATTAATACAACTAAAATTTTGTGGTAATTGTAAAATAACATAACAACTCTATAGTTAAATAATAAGTGATTTATAAAGAATCGGTTATGCTATCGGAATCAGGAATTGCGTACGGAATCAGGAAAAGTTATTGGAATCATCCCGTCACAAGTAGTTACTAACTTATCTCAATATGTGTTCAATGCCACAACTAAATTCAAGTAAATTTGTCTTAAAATACATTAAATGGATTTTAGATTATAAGTTTAATTTTACTAAATCTGAAAAACAATTTGAATTTAATTACTTTGATTAAGATTAGTCAAGTTTTGAAAGTAGAAGTGTGTGTAGACGGTTTTAACAACTAAATAATGAGCAATCAGTAATCTCATTGAAAACAGGAGATTAAATTCATTGGCACCCAAATATGAACACGTGGTACTATATAACATTATACGGGAAACTAATGCACAAAGTACATAAAAATAAAAAAGGCGATTAATTCCACGTGCATATACGAGGGGATCTTAAATACATTTCCAGACTGTTTTGTACAACGATTTGAAATTGTCGTACACTCTTGAAAACTTAGTATGTTATTGTTATACATCTTATGAGATGACTTACCAATTTTTATGATTTCAGCCTCAAATGGACAACTAGAGCAGGAATTGGAGTACACCCAACTAAAGCCCGATTGTCGCAGCTGATGAATTTCAAAAATATGATCTGGACGTGCGGACAATTTAAAGAACAATACGCAATAAAATTCTGTTTTAAACTTGGAAAAATCACACAGAAACGTATAGAATGTTTCAGGCTATTTTTGGACCATCTTGCATGCATCAGTTTTTCAGTAGCATAAGAGATTCAAGGAAGGCAGGGAGTCTGTGAGGGATGATGAGATGTGTGCGAGAAGTAAGGAAGTTAGAACACTAGATATGATTGGCCTAATAAATAATTTCATGGATAAGGACCGTCGTGTGTCTATAGCGACAATAAGTGCACAGTCTGATGTCAGTGTGTGCACTGTACACACAATTATTCGCGAGGAACTGAAGATGTGAGGGATTGGTGCGAAGTTTGTCCCAAGAGTGCTCAAAGAGGGCAAAAATAAACGTCATGACAGCAGGACAATGGTTGATCTGATCAATTCAGATCCCGTAGTTTTTGATGCGTTCGTGATCTGTGATGAAAGCTGGATCTACTGCTATGATCCAGAGATCAAGAGACAAAGTTCCCAGTTGAAGCATGCTGGCTCTTCCAGAACCAAGAAGGCCAAACAGAGCAAATCCGCTCAGAAATTTATTTATTTTTTTGACAGCATGGGTATGATTTACTAGTACTGGGTTCCCAATGTTGAGGTTTAAGGCAGTTCAGGAAGAGATACCGTCGGAAGAGGCCAGGACTCTTCAAATCGGGTCAGTGGCATTTCCAGCAGGACTATTCACCAGTCCACAAAGCCATCCTTGTCACAGAATATTTAACCAGATGGGCATCAAGACAGTCTCTCACCCTCCTTATACTCTAGACCGTGCCCCCTGTGACTTATTCCCTAAGCTTAAGGAAACCTTGGAGACTATCGGTATGAGACAATTGAGAAAATGAAAGAGGCTGTGACAAGAGTCATTGACAAAAGGGATTTTGATGGGGCTTTCCAGATTTTGTTGGAACTGGTCAAGTGCATTGTAACCGGAGGAGATTACTTCGAATGGGATCAGAGTTTCATGCATGTACTATCGATAAACGTGCGCATACGAAAAAAGTCCGGAAACTTATTGAAGGCACCTCGTGATAATAGACAAATTTTTATTAGTAGGACTATGGCAACAGCATATGCTTTTCATTGTTTTGACTCTCGAGTATATATTTGACACAGTTAGAAGCAGTTAATCAACCGAGAACCACATCACTCTATATAAAAGCATATAATATATTAACGGATACACACTCGAGAGTCAAAACAAGGGAAAAATATGTTGTTGTCCTAGCCCTAGTTATTAGACTAGTAAACAATTTAGCATATTTATGCGCAATATTATATTATATGGTCCCAAATCCAACAGAAAAGGTTGACATACCGTGAAAAACTTTCTTTTAGATTGATTATACAAAGATAAGTGATATTAAGATACAGTTGATTACCTCCATCTGTGCGTAATCTTTTTATTTAAAATGAACTTTGTCAAAGTGTTGCTTTGTCATATAGTTTGAAGCAAGGTGACATCGGCTCAGTAGTTAAGGATATAGATCGGCAACTTGAGTGTGCTAAGTTTGAATCATATTCGTTCCACAGAAACAGTTTGGCAACGTTCACGTGGCCTCCCTAGCCTGCAAGTATCCAATATCGTTCTAGAAAGAAGTTTAACTAGAAAGATATCTGGAGAAACTAATGCCAACCACAGAATCATCTCATTAATACGAAAGGAAATAAATATATTGAAAGCTAATCATTCTTGATTTGAAGCTTAACATTAACTTTAGATCTAAACTTTGTAATGAAGTCTACAATCCGTATGATTTGAATTTTTCGGACTACTATTTTCATCTTGTGGTATTTTTACGTTTCTACTGATATAACCTTCGATTTTGCTCAAGTGTATCGTTTCGAACTTTCTGTCGATCTCTGGAATCTGCACGATATTTCCAACGGGACCCTTTATTTAAGCAACGGGGTTGCAACTCTTGTTCCGTCAGCCATGACTGGGTAGAAGTCCTAAGCAATTCGCAACTGTATTTTAAGTGTCGCCTGCATTGAATAAGATCGTTGTGATTATAATGAAAACAGTTGTTCGAAAAATCTATACATTAATACTTTAGAGTATCTTTAACGTACGTACGTATTTGTGTCACGGTTTCCAGATTATAAATTATTCGATCGGGAGATCCTATTTATTAAAATAAAGGATTGAAGGTGATAACACACAACGAACATTGTATTAGTAGATAGATACGATAATGTAATTATTCGTAGTATATTATAACCTTTTATCCTCTTTTTTTAATAAATAAAATCTCTCAATCACTGAAGACACAATGTCAAAAAAAAAAAAAAATTAAATAAAAATGATATCGTCTTTGGACCGTAAGCGGAATAAAAATATAACTTCCTGGTCTTCTGGCTAGGATCCAAAAGTAGTATCTGTTATGTCTAGATATGGTATAATGATATCGTGGGGTTTCCATTCGAGCCGGGCGTCCATACAATGGATATATACCACAAACTATAACCAGATATATTCTGACACTACATTAAACAGGTTATTTAGATCAATACTTTTATCGCTTAAACAAAAGGGCTACAATAACGCTCACAGAATGCCCAGCAGTAATAATATTACGCATGACAGATGCCGCTGTGGAATTTTCACAGGTTCCGCTAGTCCAAGTAATACGAACTAGTAGCATCTGTGGAAATTCCACGGTTGTTCGAAATCTTTTTTAAACACATTATAAATACAATAAATAAAATATAAAATAAAACAAATGACTATGAGTTTAAAACAATTTTTAGCAAATCCAATTTTAATCTTTTAAAACAAAAAGAATTGATTTAAAAAATTGACATATTTTTCAATGAAATTTCAGCACACAGCATATTGTTTTGTTTTGTTTTTTCCTGAATAATTTTTTTAATATAAATTATTTAAGGAACAGATGGCAATTCATTAACTATTTTTTAAATTTAAAAACGAAACTATAATACAAAACTTCGTTTTCTCTCAACATGGCGTATTTATTATAAAATAAAATAGCAATATGAAATCGTAAACAGCCATGTTCTATTTTGAAAATTTTGGAGAGGAAATGGGTTTAATAAATTTGAACTGATAAAAAGCAACTATAGAGTGAGTTTATTCGTTTCTCATTAATTATTGTTTGTGATGATGAAGTTTTTTGTGACACTGGACGTATGGACAAGTAAATTACTATTTAGAAAACTAACCTTCATTTAAAAAATTCAGAAACGTAATATCAAATCCGCAAACCTAACAGAAATGCTCAGTAAGATATTAAACTATAACAGAATATGAAATCGGTAGACAAAGCAAACACTTTTCTCAAACGGCAAATTATGTTCGATTGAACTAAAACGCTTGGTAATTTATTACTTTCGTGAGAACATTTACTTTCTCTTTATCTTTTTGTGCAAACGGGGTTGCTACTCCCTCCCCTCGCTGAAAAAAAAATAGAAAGCAAAATGGAAAAGTGAAGAGTTTCCTCTAAAACTTGAAAGATAGTAAAGCGGCTCGTTTTATTTTTGTTTTATTTCTGACCTTTTTAGTCGCATTTCAAAAGGGGGAGGTAATTTTTAAACTTTAGTCTTTCAGTCGACACATACAGGTGCCGCTTTTCCCTAAGTAAAACCTTTTGATTTTCTTAATGTCTCTTTTGTTCGACCCTTATTTCTCTTCGTAATGTTTATGTAATCAACAAAACTAGGTTGGCAAAATATAGGAAAGAAGTACAGATGCGAACAAAACAAAAAAGTACACTTTATATTAAAGTTAAAAGTAAAAAGCAGTACAGCGTTTATTAAACGCTCTTTTCAAAGTACTTATGGCGTTATTTTCGTATTTGTTATATTTTAGCGGCAAAATCGTAAAAGAAAAATGACTATTTATAGCAACGAAAATGGAGGAAAAAAGATAAGTTCGAGAAAAACAAAATTTTAATTATTTTTTTTTGATTGCTACTGCCATTCTTAAGATGTGCCATTGAATGCATATTTAATGTTTTGTCCGTCGGTCAGTTTGTTTCTATTTACTTGTCTTCCCACGATATTCGTTTTTAATATAAGGAAGATTCAGCTTCGAAAAGTATCACTCTGAACTTTTGTAATGAAAAATGTCAAGCCATTAGCGATTGAGAGAAAATAAAAACTGCCTCCCTCAAGTAGAATTTCTTTTTCAATAATCAAGGTCAGAATAGATAAAGTGTAGCATCTGTCCCAAATGCATTAACACAGTATTTTTGACTGTTGGACACGCTCAATTTCAAAAAGCATTTTGTCTGATACACCTAAATTTGAATTAGTATTTTTAATGTATATTTGATTTAGTATTTTTGGGGTACACTTGAAATAGTAGTTTTTGGAGTACATTTGAAATAGTATTTTTTGGAGTACATTTGAAACAGTATTTTTTGGTGTACATTTGAAATATTATTTTTTTAGTATGCATTTGAAATAGTATTTTTAGCGTGCATTTGAAATAGTATTTTTTGTGTACATTTGAAATAGTATTTTTAGATGTGCGTTTAAAATTCTAGTTTTTTTGTTGTACATTTGAAATAGTTTTTTTAGCATACATTTGAAAAAGTATTTTTTAGTGTGCATTTGGAATTGTATTTTTGCGTGTACATTTGAAATAGCATTTATTGGTGTACATTTGAAACAATATTTTTTGGTGTGTTCATTTAAAATAGTATCTTTGAAATAGTATTTTTGGTGTGCATTTAAAATAGTATGTTTTGGTGTGCATTTGAAATAGTATTTATTTAATGTGCATTTGAAATAGTATTTTTAAGGCACATTTCAAATAGTACGTTTTGGGATACATTTAAAATAGTATTTTCGGTGTACATTGGAAATAGTATTTTTAGTGCACATTTAAAATAGTATTTATTTGGTATGCATTGGAATTTTATTTTTGGTGTACATTTAAAACAATATTTTTAGCTGTGCATTTTAAATCCTATTTTTTGTGTACATTTGAATTAATATTTTTTGGTTTACATTTGAAATAGTATTTTTGGTGTACATTTGAAATAGTATTTTTGGTGTACATTTGAAATAGTGCTTTTGTCTTACATTGGAAATAGTGTTTTTGTGTACATTTAAAATAGTTTTTTTTGTGTACATTTGAAATAGTTTTTTGTGTACATTTGAAATAGTATTTTTCGGAATAGTTCTTTGGGTTTTCACAATTTAGTGTACATTTTTCTTTAGTCTGTCACCATATAAATGTTAAGTTTTTCTTTAATCTATCACTTAAAGTGCCAATTTTGTCTAGCGCGTTTTCATTTCTAAATTGCAATTTTTTATGCTGTTTAAAACGCGCTGTTATTTTGTTATTGACATGCTTAATTTCAAAATATTATTTCGTCAGTCTGTCACGGTTTTTTAAATGAAGTTTCACATTCTTCCACGCATCTCTAAAAGGCATTGTTCGTATACTGATCGTTCTCAAGTATGAAATAGCATTTTGATCGCTAACCGCGCAAACAGAATGGACGGATCTTAAGAGCATCCATTCGTTTTTCCTTTATTTCTCTCTCAATTTCTGGCGACAAAATTTGAAGCAAAGAAAAATCAGCAAAAAATAAATAAATAAAATAAATAAATAAATAAATAAATAAATAATACCGTGAAAACAGTTTCATCGAGTGGGAAAAAACAACAAATTCTCCACATGACGATTGTTTTTAACTGTAATTATCTAACCGCCTCTCATTGTGTGGGTGCGGCTGGTCCAGCCCTTCCCTGAGGGTACATACCTAGACTTACCTTTGAACAAGCACATTATCACCCCCCCTCTCGGAGGGGCTGTTCGTTTTGTTTATCCTTTCTTTTCTCTCTATTATGTCCCTGTGGTTTTCCCCGGTATTCCAACCCAAACACGAATCTAATGTGCGAACTATCCACAGAAAGAATGGACGTTTAAACTGATGTTTACGTTTCCATGGTTATCGCGCGGCGGAGAGCAATTATTAATAGTTGGTTTTTTATATTTTCTCATGTAAGTTTGTTTGTCTTCTTTATTCAAAGTCTTTTTTGTCATAAATGAAACCTCAAAAGAGCGGCAATGAACAAAAAAAACGGACTTAAAGATAAAGCATATGTCAATATGATGCGGAAACATTAGAAATCTTGTGGTTTTACATAATTTTAAAAGCATAAGGTAGGATACACATTCGGGTTTTTGTCTGATATCCCACACTTTTCCTTAGTGTCTGGAACAGTGTTTTCCTCTGCTGAACTCTTCTAATAATAATAATAATGTACCAAGGAACCCCTATATAAGAAAATACTCTATAATTTTATTTATTTTTTCTTAATAATGTAAGCAACATATTTTCGTTTTTATACTCGGTTTAACAGACTTAGGTGTTGCTGAAATCAGTCTGCACTTGTTGAGCAAGTTAAGTTATTGTTTTTACTTTATCAAATGCACTCTATAAATATATTATATGTGGCTATTATACTTACAATACTTATGTTATTGTTTCAAAATATCGTTACGATAACCCAAGGATTTCACAAAATATTTCCTTACGTGTCTAAGTTAGTTTTCTAGTTTTCTTTTTTTGTTTAAGTTTTTTTTTACTTACTTTCATCCCAAACAAGGCATATCGCAACTTGGACGTAAAAGGGCTACTAACTAATTGGGAGCGTGCACAGGAAAGATTAACAAGATATTGGTTTACGCTGTTGGATGTTGGAAGAGAATCATAATGTCTAGCTGTTCGAGAGAGGAAGCTATTAAAGTAGGAAGCTTTCTGGCATTTAAGGACCTCATCAGTAAAGGAGTGTGGATAAAAACAAACTGAAAAATGCATTTGCACATATGCACAAAAGCATAATAATATTAGCTCATTTATCCGTATATCTTGGGTAATCTGGAAATGGTTAAAAAAATAAAACTTAAATATGTTTGCAAAAACAAATAAAAAACGTAAATATGCTTGAAAAAAAAAACAAACTTAAATATATTTGCAAAAAAAATGTTTAAAATTAAAATATAACAAAAACATTTATTTTTATTTCAAGGGTGCCATTATATACATTTTGTGCTTCCATAACTGGGTGGACAGACAGTAACGCCACCTATAGTTAAACAGAGGAAACAGGCTCTTTCTATTTCTTCCAGATTACCATATCTTGTAAGAACCCCAGGTTTCTGCGGAATCCTAATTATGAAATCCTGGTCTACATTTCTTGACGGGGAGAATTTAACTTTGATGATTTTGAGCTGGTTTCCTATATACAGACTCGTAATACTTGAAAATGATTACCTACCTGAGTATATGCTAACTTATATACGGTAGGTAAATCAATCGATGCTTGCTAAGTATGGTTATCCGCAGAATTGCAATATTTAGCAAGTTAGTCACCAGTATAGGGGGAGTATAAAAGTGAATAATCGTTTACTTTCGAAGTGATTCGGCCCGAATCACCGCAGACGACATAGTTCATCTCGAAGTTGATTTAAGAAATCAAAACACCGAAATGGAAAATGAAACGAAATATTATTTTGATATTTTAAAAGTAATTTATTTATTTTCGTGCTTCTGCATTCAATTTTAATTGTATTCTCAAGTTAAATTCCATTTTTATTGTATTCTCAAGTTAAATTCAATTTTAATTGTATTCTTAAGTTAAATTCAATTTTAATTGTATTCTCAAGTTAAATTCAATTTTAATTGTATTCTCAAGTTAAATTCAATTTTAATTGTATTCTCAAGTTAAATTCAATTTTAATTGTATTCTCAAGTTAAATTAAATTTTAATTGTATTCTCAAGTTAAATTCAATTTTAATTGTATTCTCAAGTTAAATTCAATTTTAATTGTATTCTCAAGCTAAATTAAATTTTAATTGTATTCTCAAGCTAAATTCAAGTTTTACGAAATATTAAAAAAGGGTTATTTATTTTTTGTGCTTATGCCTTCAAGTTACCATGCTATTGGTTTTAATAGAATTTTTCAAGTTAAATTCAAGTTTTACATTATCATTTTTATTAAATTGTTAGGTAAAAGTGCAGAAAACTTACAAAAAAACTCTCTCGATGTTCAGAATTGACCTCTAAATAATAACGCAAAATGTTACGCTGCATGTTTATTCCCAATAAATTCATGTCAATTAAAAGTTAATGTGTTGTGGTATTTTATTTACTATTATAGTGTTTTATTTATGATTTTATTTATTTCATTTCATTTGTCAGTATATGTGGTGGTTACCTTTCGAATTTTATTAAGGTTTGCATTGAAAGAATGAAATAATTAAAACTAAATCGAGGTCCTGGATAAGACCTTAAACTATATCCAATCGTGAGGCCCCAGCTTGCGGGTTTTGGGGAGTGTGGAGCCACTCTTTAATTACCATTGCTCCCAGGTCAACTCTGACCCGGAGTGGTAGTACCTGTTAGGGTCCCAACTATGGGTTAAATAGAAACCGACTTGAAAACAGCAAATATAATCTATTAAAAAATTTTTCTTCAAAATCTTTGGATTCGGCATTAAATAACCTGAAAAGGTTGATATGCCATATAAAACAAAAACAACCAACCAAAACTAAATCGAAGAAAAATGAAAATACTGACAGAAATTCAGTGCATACATATTATTACATTAATGCTATTGGGTTTATTTAGAAAAAAGCCTAAAAAGTATTTTCATTGTTTTTTTTTTCGCATTTCTGTGGATTTCTGTCAGCATTTTGTCATAAATTTTATTGTGTTTTTTGTTCGATTTTCAAGGCTCGAATACACTTTTAAATAATTGTGTGATTATTTCAGGAAGAATAAAACACTGTCGTTTTATACTGTTATTTCGTTTCATTTTTCAACTTCGGTTCTGAATTTTCGGGCTTCAATCAACCTCCTTTTCTTCAATTAACTTTGAAATGAACTATTTTTCGAGAAAGGAAATAAGTTATTAGTCAATTTTATCCCGAAGGAAAATTCCAAGCTAGTCCCAAAAATGTCTGAAACAGTTAACGATTGGAAAACCACCTTCCTTTCAACTTTTTCAAAATAACTTTTTAGAAGCAAATTTCGCTTTTAAATCATAAACTTAGCCAATAAACTAACTCGTTGAATGTATAGTATCGTCTGGCCTTTTTACTTCTTTCTTTCACGGTTTTAAAAATTCAATTTCCGGTACTGATCTGGGATTCTCCGTTGATACTTCAAGCACTGAAATGACGGGGATACCTATTCTTTACAATTACCAATCAATAAAAAAGAAATGAATAAGAAAAACTAAAGACACACTTCTAAAAATAGCGAAATGAAATGGCAGTTTTTCCCCGTCTTTAAAACTGTTCTGTTCACGAAACAAATAACTATTCATTACGCATATACTTTTCGGGTTATTTCCCTTAAATGTCCTGCACGCAAATTTCTTCATATTATATGTGCCTTCGTTCGTCATTATATTATCCTCAAGGGCAGTGCATGATACAGCCTTCCTTCGGGGAAGGAAGGCTGTATCATGCACGTTTATCCAACTTGATACCATCCTCTCAGGCATTCATCTTCCTTTAAAAGAACAGTATAGTATCAGTTCTGTTGTCCTTATGCATTTATGAATTACCCTCTGCTATGCGAGGGGAGGGTAAAGGCTAGCGTGGGAGTTAGTTAGGGTTAACGCTAGTATAGTAATAAAACTTTGCTAAGTGGAGGACATTAAACATAACAAAGATAAGATGCTGTTTTTATTATAATTTTAGTAAAGTGTTCAGTTTTCTATGTAAATGTAAGGTAACTCGAACCTCGTTAAATTGCTCCCATTACTATTCTTGCTTTTAAAACATATTATTGTGATTAACTTTCAGATTCTAAAAAAGAATGATTGTTACATAGTTAGGTGCATATACATAACGGGTGTCTTGTATACGCGTATATATATATATATATATATATATATATATATATATATATATATATATTCTGTATGAATAAAATGATTGCAACAAATTTTACATGTCAGTGGCAGGTCAAATCTTATAGACGTATTACTTGTGTTGTGTTGTTGACACGAAACAATGACCTGGACGTATTGACAATATGTTCCCAGAGAGGGAGAGACACTTACTTGTAAAAACGAATGCTCATACATGACGACGAGAGGGAGACGAGTTCTTTGATGAATGACGAAGAGAGTGTATATCATAGTGGTATAAATATATGGACGGTCTATTGACCGTCCATATATTTAAGATATCGGGTGATGATAGTATGTTCAACAGTTGTAGACAATACATGTAAAACAGTTCATTTTAAACAACAAATAAACACACACCTGTTTGTACAAAGACGACGTGACACAATTGTTATATTTATATATAAGAACATCTATTCCCTGCTTCCGTCCGGACATATTTAGGGATTATAACGTTCTTAGCTATCTCGGAATACATCGCTTCTAAGAGACCAACTCTTCTTCCGACTTCTACATCCTGTCTGGACTATCTGACGTCTCTTCTTCAACCCCCTCTTTCAACTAATTACTATACTTGTATATATTAAAAATTAATCTTTCGTGCTTACGTCATTCGGCTACACACTGACTTAACAGGTGACTTCTCAGTCACGTTTTCTCTGGCCAAATTTATTGTTTATACATATATTTGCAAACCGATTTTGTTTATGTATTTGACATTCCTATTCATTTGCTTATTGTTCCTAAGATCACCACTACATTCCATTTTTCCTTGTAACATAATCTAATTTTTATATTGATAATAATAATGTTCTTTCAAAATAATAGCTTCTTTGAATAAACATCTAACTTTTAATAATAATAGTCGATCTTACAATCAACTATTTACAAGATCACCCAGGCGACTTTCGGGACTTGCAATATTTTTTCTTGGTGTTTATGCACATAGGGTTGTATAAGATAATGTACTATTCATACGGTGAATGATATCTCTATAGATTTATCCTGATTCCTGATTGGGTTTGCTTCTGGTGAGTTTATCTTTTTAAATGTACATGGTTGGATTTATGAGTATATGCAAGCATACGTGTATATACTTGTATATATTTAGTATGTATTTTTTATGTTGTTTGGAGGCACAATTTCCGCATAGCGTTTTATACTAATTACTGATTTTTTATTTTAGTGTTATCTTTTGTATTTTTCCGGTGATTTTGGCAACATAACTGATGTAAGTCTTCGATTTCATGTCAAGAGTAAAGGTCAAACCCATAAGCTTGTGAAAGCAGGGATTTTTTTTAGGCGAAAGCTATTCATATCAATTAAGGACAAGTGAGGAATCCAAGCGTTTATGGTAAAACTATAGAAGTTTGGTTTTGGATGCGTTAAAATTAACCAGTTACTTTTTGTGCCTCATTTTGTTAAAAGTATATTAGTTATTATCGATATATCTGTCTATCTATTTATCCATCTATTCAACGATATTCTTAAAATAGTTTATATTGTGAATTATTTATTGTTTATAGAATAAAGTGTAGCAAGGGATTTTAGCTGAGATGTTTATATAAATGAGTTAAGTTAAATATAAACAAAATAACACTGAACAGGCGTACGTGACAAGGAGGTCACATTAAAGAGACTTGTCTTTTAATTGGTTACGTCACCAGGACTGAGGTCAAGAGGTCGTGAGTTTTAGTCAGCTGAAGAGTCAGAGATTTGGAGTCTAGTCACGCAGGTGAATAGACGCACTCCAAGCCAGGAAGCGGGCTGTAAGAACAAGCATGTAGACACGTAAGCAGACTCTTTGTGACGACCATTTGAGACAACTGAAATAAATTTATATTATAAAAATATAAAGTGTTGTTCTGTGGTTCCACAAAATAAAGGAAGAACATATTTCTCAATTGGATGGTGTTTGTCATTTCATGTTTCCTCACGGAGCTCAGCAGGAAGATAGAACTCATGAAGAAAGACGGTATGAAGCATGTATTATTCTTATATATGAACTGTAAAATATACCCGTGTGATAACTCTCTGATACAACATGACTCAGTTTATACGTCGATATCTCTAACTCTGACTAAACAAACATACATACGATTTATACGTCTATATCTGATCCAGTTATAAGAACAATATCTCCCCTCCACTTTCACTATGTAATATAACTGTTTGAATATCAATCCACCTCCCTAAATAACAATTTCACCACGAGCTCAAGGTCGAAGTGGAGATACTTAAAGAGATCTTGCTCGTTGTTGGCCTTTAAAGTGTTGCTATAGTACAAATAGCCAATTCTCATTAAAAACTTAGAACATTAATATTCATACATAGTTAAAATTAGAATAAAATACATACATGAGGCGCAGCTGTAGGGGCACGTGTTTTATTTTATTCTTTAATTTTAGTAAGCAACCCCTATGCACAGAATGCGCGAGTTGATTATAAAGATGTTCTTTTTTCCAGTTTTCATATTTCATTTAGTACTTTCATACCACTGAAGTACAGTTAATATTTTTTCCTTTCATTTAGGATTGTAAATTAACTAATCAATTTATTTTTGTCATAAAGCAATTTTTTTAAGACGATACGTTCCATTGGAATAGGAATATTTAAATGACACAAAATTGACTGAACTTCAATCTATGGTACCCCCTCGCCAAACTTTCACACGAAACACTCGTCTAGCTTAAAACACTATCAATAATTCCCTCCACTCTTTATCTGTGCCTAAACTTAAACGTAGATTCCATGAACAAAGCTTCTTTCTTAGAACTGCACGCCCCTGGAACTGTCTTCCGTTTTCCTGCTTTCCAGCTGACTGTTTAGGGAAGGGTGCCCCCCCCCCCCTCAGTTACAGAGAGACAGAAATATGCGTGCTCATCTCATAGCTGTAGGGGCAGAAAGAGGCCGATTAAAAACGAAAGGGAATAATGGGGTTGCATTTCTGTGTATCCTTCCGCCCACGGTCGAATTACCACCTGGCCATGCCGAAGGATGTGTTAACCACAAGGGCACTAACATATAGTGCCACATTTGTACCTTATCGAAGCAGGAAAGTGAATTCTTATGAACTCCTTCCCATATATGGCAACAAGACTCCATCTTAGGACGCATTTGTCTCTTGTATAGGTGGAGAATTACCCCGGGAGTGAGGTGGTGATTAGTAGAGCTATGACAAGGGAATATTCTTTCCATTATTCTGACTCTCGAGTATATATCAGTTAATGTACTTTTAGATAGAGTGATGTGGCCTTCGATTGATTAACCGTGTCTGTGTCAGATATATACCCGAGAGTCAAAACAATGAGGAAAATATTCTCTTGTGATTAGTTATTTATATGATGTAGCTAACCTAAACAGTTCCGACTTTACCTATTTTAAACTTAATTGTTCAAAAACCAAATTATTTGGTTACGCTGACTAAAACAATCCAATTTTATACAAAACTATTTTTAAAAGTGACATTCGTTTTAATGATTAAAACAATACTTAGTCAATCATTTTTACAATATATTATAATTTTCATCAAGCGGTGTCCTATCTGGTACAAATCTCCATCTGTTTCTTTCTCAGTTTTAATGAATTCATTGTTGCTCATCATTTTTAATGTTGCCCAGGTATTCAGACTGTCAACGTATGTTTCTCGCTGTCGTGCTCTGCTTCTTCTACTAATGATGTTTCAATAGATTATGCAGATGCATATTATAATATTATTATTACAGAGAATATAGCATTAAAAAGATATCACGAAACGTTTAAATAATTCTTATTTATAAAACTCACTATGTCTATCTGTCTGGGAAATGCAAGGTTGTAGAGCCGTGCGATTCGGGTCAAATGATTGCATTTTCTGTTGATTGTTGTGTTATGTTTTTATTCGATATAAAAGTAGTTGCTAAAAGCTAAAAGATTAAAAAAAAATGGAATTTTACAAACGTATTTATTTGTACGAAAGCACATATATATATATTTATAAGTTAAAGTCGGTTCATTTTTAACTATTTCCCATCCATCTGACAATAGATCAAACAGTAACGACTAAGGCTGGAGCACTAAATGTTTTGGCTTCGATTCTAACTGATGGCATCTAAGTCATGCTTTTTATAGCATTGAAATCACTACTATATATTGGGTACAATACACTCAAAAGAACACGAAATATGCATAAATCAAAATAACATATTTAAACGAATTTTCCGACTGGGCAACACCAGGCGCCCTCCTAGTAAGTCAATAAATAAAGGAAGAAGAAACATAATCGTTTTATTTATTTAAATAATATTTAGCTGAAAATAATAATTATTTTTACTAAAGAAGAAAGAGACATTTTTTCTGCATATTAATGACCCTGTCATTTCTGATTCTGATCCTCGTCATCGTCATTATTATCATCATTGTCGCCGTCGTCGGCATTATCGCCATCATCATCATCGTTATCGTAATAACAACAAAAAGAGCAAATTATACAGATTGATGTAGAAAGTACCGTGGAATTTCCACGGGTCCCTGTTAGTCTCTTAATATAGGGATAAGATGGCCGATTGTTTGTATACGAACGTGTCACTTCGAAATTCAAAACTGACTTTGAAGCCTTTGTTTTATTTTTGCCTGGATCAAAGTGCAATAGTAACAATAAAAATGTTTGTGCTCCTAACACAGATTAAGCAAACACGACTTTTTACTACGTCTCTGTTGTATCAAATAACCCTTAGTTCGTTTTACCAATTCAATAAAAAGCAACTATAATTGATAAGCCAACAATTTGATATTAACGGCAATCATATTTGCAAAACTATCGATAATAACGAATTGACAAAGGAAATTGTCGCCATTTACTTTTTCACTGAATCTAAATTAGCTTTTTTAGTTTTGGTTTTGTGTAAAACTCTGCTATTTTGCCCGTCGGTTTCTCGTGTACTCGATCGACCTTATTTATTGTGTTCAGTCGAAATCATTAGCGCGACCCAGAAATAGGTGTTCAGGATGGGGCAACGACCTTGATGTTCTCACTTTGTTAAATCATAAACATTAGCGCAGTTATTACAGTTCAAGGGAAGGTTTATCGTTTCGATTTTCTTGATTTGTAGAACAAGTTCAAACGTAACGAGGACAGGTTTTGTCAAAAGGTCAGTTAAATGTAATAGCCGAACGCAGGGTCGATTACAACAAAAAATATCTTGATTCTTGGCTGTATCCGTTTAACTCATATTAACTTCAAACAAGACAAAAATGCCACAGAGGCGTATGGGCTACTGTTAATTAGGAACCATATCTACCGAGTAGAGAGTTGAACAACGAGATGTCTAATCATAGTACATTTAATTTTCTGGATGTTAGCAGTCAGCGAAGCAGAAAACAGGGAGGGAATTCCAAAGCCTAATTGTTCGAAACTTTCGGAGTAGATGGATCATCGGCATCGGAGGCTCTACACTGAATGCCTAGGATTTTGATGTGTATCTGATTGGTCAGGGATATTTACGTGGGGACACGAGTGCTAGGCGTTCTTTGAAGCACATTCCATTAAAATACTTATAAACTAGGCACATGGATGCAACATTGCTGCGATGGAACAGAGGTTGGAGCTTCGTAAACAGTGTGGGGCGTATTATGTATTTTTTTATCAATCGTTGTGCCTCAGATGACTAGCCTTGTCCGCCATCATTTGTGTAATAAAGAAGGCACTGTCTAACAAGATGGCTTCTTACAAATTGATCTAATTTAGCGTTTGAGGACAACGTCACAGCTATTTTTAAAATGTGAAAACTTGCATTCGACTCCATACTACAGGTTACCGCAGAATCCTGATATTTCAAAGAAGTTAAGCAACGCTGGTTGAGAGAGAGAGAGAGAGAGAGAGAGAGAGAGAGAGAGAGAGAGAGAATCCATGTTTACTTGCCTCACTCCCAAAATCGGTTTTTATGTGTGGGATATCCAACATTTCCAGAAAGAGACAATATGGGTGGCACAGAATTACCCCAGTCAAGTAACCTCTCGTTCTATAACCTATAAACAGAACAGATACTACATTTGATTCCAGCCAGGAGTCAATTATATAGATATGCTTCTGTATGACGAACAAAACCGATATTTAAAACAATTTGACCCGATCTTTTTATTTCTGTAACCTCTCTTCCTTTAAAAATATGATTATGGCAAGTGCTATTAAAATTCTTCTCACCTATTCCATGCTTCCTTTGTTTCAACTCGCTTGACTCATCGGTTTAGTTGTTTTCATCAATTCGCTGTTTTGATATTTTTATTGTAATGCAGTTACTACACCAGTAGTTTATTTCCAAGAACAGCAGTCTTGTGGAACTCCCTTTCTGTTGAGAGTTAACCTTGGTCTTTTCAAAACTTAGGTCAACAAGCACCCCCATATATTTGCGATAATCGTATTTCATTCTTGTGAGCTGCATGCATCAAGTGGCTTCACACCTTGTCTCGAGTGATCTCCATAAAACAAATTTTTCCTTCATTCATGATTCCATGGAAATTGACATTTCTGTAAACCCTTAGCAAAATGCAAAGTTTCTTTTAAAGAATTACAAAGAAAGCAACAAATACACAACATCAAAACTCGTCTATTTAAACTGTATTAAAAATACAAGAAGAAAAAAAAAAAACTCGTTTAAATGATGCAAATTGCTTTTTTGCCATAACACAGGGATCTCTTTTTTTTTTTAGGTTGATATGAAATGCTAAAAAAAAAAATCAACCAGAAAATTAATCTTGATATGAGAGTAAAATTCTCCCCCAAATAATCTTATTTTCCATTCTATGTAAAAACTAATCTTTATTTTATTGTACATAAATATATGTATTTTCACCCTGTCACGCAAATTAGTAAGTTAGTAATTAGTAGCAAGTTAGCTAGTAAAAAACGTTATTTTTTCTAGCATTAAAACGGAGGTATTTCAACAGGTAAGGGGAGGCAAGAAAACAAATAGAAAGTCAAACAAACATCTTAAGATTTTCACTCCGCCCGGGATGAATAAGAAAATAAAATCTTTTACTATAGAATAATTACAGATGTAATTCTTCGTATTGTTTGAATCCTTCGGACTACTGTTCTCATTTTGAGTGTCATTTTCACAACGTTTCCGTCTATGTCAGCTCCGGCCTTCTTCAGGTGTATCTTGTTGAAGTCGAGAATTTTTCTGTCGAACTCGGGAATCTGGAAGAAATTTTTAACAGGACTGTTTATTTACTTCCCGAGTCCAACAAGATACACCTGAAGAAGATCGGGGTTTACACCGACCGAAACGTTGTGAAAATGACACTGAATATAAGAATAGTAGTCCGGATAATACGAATAAGCAATCCCCATTTCAAAGATTCAGAAACGCAAAACGCAATTCTATGATTTTATCTGAGCATTTTACTAATACATCTAAATAACTAGTGAGTGCGGACACTGGATAAGCATAATCCATTTCATCGTTTTTTGGTTATTTTTCTGCTTTGTTATCGTGGAAATTTGGTGATAGACAACATTAAGCATGAATTCTGAAGCTGGCATAGATTAAGTATATTTCATTTCGATCCAAAGATGTATAACATTATATCAAAGGGTCTGCATTCACGCTTATCATCCATATAAAGTAAATACAACGATTTACTTTATATTATTTATACCTTGATATTACTAACATTAAAAAAAATAGGACCAGTATGAAACATTTACAAAATTAGTATTATTTTAATTATCTGGACTATAATCTCATCTTGATGAATATACTCACAGCGTTTCGGCGATATTGATTCTGGAACTACACCTTTTCTGAACTTGTTAACATTCTGGTCGAACTTGCCAAATGTACGAAATTTCAAACTGTTCAATTTATTTAATCCATTGGGGTAGATTATTCTCATCCCATCAACCATTAGCGTATAGAACTTTTGAAGTGACATACCGTTTATCTCATGATACTGTATTAATGTTATTAAGACTGCATGACAAGGTTATATTTGTGTACTAAACAACGCGATTAAAAAGTTTTGTTCCCCCGACTAACTCTGCGTTTAGATACTCCTCTTTTATTTTGTATAGTGGATTACTACGTACCACCAAATATAATACTGGAATGTTACTATTCTGACTCCCGGGGAACGCCATGTTGTTTGTTCTTGGATAAAATAATATAACAAAAGACAGTAATGTTGATTTCTCCGGACAACGCGACATTAAACTTTATCTGTCCAATCCAGGATATTGAACAATTTGAATTGACTAATTTATTCCACTTAATAGATAGTATACTGTTATTATAGCGCTAGGGCAGCGCCATAATTTTGAATAGTATACAGCGTTATAAAAAAGTTAAAAGGGTAACGTTTAAACAAATCAGCTATATCTAATCTATCTATCTATCTATCTATCTATATATATATATATATATATATATATATATATATATCATTTCATCATTTTTGGTTATTTTTCTGCTTTGTTATATATATATATATATATATATATATATATATATATATATATATATTGGCCGTCATGTAGCTTCCTCAGACTTTTACAGAAATGTTCGTTTATGGTGGAATGAAAGGGTGAATGGTGTCAGGGGAGGGGTGCGAGAGAAAAGCGGAAAAAGAGAAAGGAACAAGGGGGAGATGTGAGAGAGGGTGCTTGGTATGTCGTTAATGTTTTAGTTTGGATTTTAAGGACATTAGGTGGTTGTGGGGGGGTCTGGGAAGTTTATCTCTGGTGTGGCTGAGGGCATAAGGATACATGGAGGGGGGAGGGAGATATGTGCTCTACAACAGTATTGAGCACTTTCTTCAGGTTTTTATTAATTACCATTTCTACTATATATATATATATATATATATGTGTGTGTGTGTATGTGTGTGTGTGTGTGTGTATGTTTAGGGAAGGGGTGCCCCCCTCATTTACAGAGAGACAGAAATATGCGTGCTCACCTCATGACTGATAAGTTTCGTGGTTCAATTTTAAATTCTGAAAAACAACATATAGAGACATATATTCGATTTAAGAATTTATTGCTTGACAAAGGAATATATAGAAGGGGTTATTTTAATTTCCTTAATGAATTTTCAACAATGGCTCATATCATCAGAGGAAATGAAATGCAGTTAGCAAAATGTTCAGCTGCGAATGGACGCTATTTTGCTTTTCAGCACAATTATTGAAAATAGTTTTTGAGTTTTTGAGAAATTTATACGAAAAGTTTTTTGAGTTTTTGAGAAATTTATACGAAAAGAGAAGTTGATATAACCTGGGTGGTCCATTATCGGAAGGAGTCCAATGCCATTCAGGGTTATAAATCCGGGTAGGCAGAAAATAGGCCCATGGGAGAAAGTGATATTCCCATATAGCGAAAGCGTACTGCTCCTTATTGATATTTCGAAAAGTATACCAGGCAGCCTTATTCGTTGTTGGTGTTATTTGCTGTGGTCCAAATGATTTCTCGGTGTTGACAAAGTATATCCGGAATTGGTTGGATATACCATTCCATTGTAATTATTCTCATGAGTAATAATTTGAGCATTGAATTAAGTGTGCAATGGACCTCGGAATCAATAGTGCAGTTATCAAAATACCAAAGATAGCAAAATGATTCTGGTGATGATATTCGGAAGAGTACGCTGGAACGGCTTGCTTGAGGTATGAGTCTCTCTCTCTCTCTCTCTCTCTCTCTCTCTCTCTCTCTCTCTCTATATATATATATATATATATATATATATATATATATATATATATAGTCTGTTTATTATAAAAAAAACATTATTGGTTACACATGTGCATACAACATGTTTCGGTGAAGTCCTTATTCAAAAAGACCCACCTCGTCAGACTAAAGAAGGACACTTATTGAAATGAGCACGTCAACGTACCTGCTCTGTCCCCCATTGAGCACTTTTTAATAGTCAAGCAGTTTCATTGGATTTACATCTAGGAAACCAATCTATACAACTATTATATATATATATATATATATATATATATATATATATATATATATATATATATATATATATATATATATATATAGTCTTGGATGTTTTTTTTTTATCCTGTAAAACTGTTTAGTCAGTAAGTCATTCGCTGAATCAACTTGCTTTCTCGAATTTACAATAGTCCTACTGTTATTTAAGGGATCATCGTTTGTCTACCATGAAACAGTTTCGGGGATTTAAAAACAAGACAGTATATTAAATCATGGATACTCAGAAGTGTTGATCAAACAGTACGTTCCTTAATCACAAGAACGAAAAAGTGTTCCAGATATTGGATCCAGTTTCCTGCTCAAGATCAATTTGGCTAACCTCATCATGCTATCAAAAATTATCTTCCTTACCTTTAAGATTCGTCTCTGTCTCCAAATTCAAAATGGATATATTTTTTAATTTACCAGTGTTGATATGTTTACATTCTTATTTACTTATTAATGTATATATATATATATATATATATATATATATATATATATATATATATATATATATATATATATATATATATGAGATAAGTCACAGATTAGAGATTTTTTTTTTTAATTACATTTTCACCCCAAACAAGGCAAATTTCCACTTTGGTGTAGGGGGCTACTCTCAGGGGCAACAACTACTGGGGTACTATGTTGGGATTTGGGCACCAAGATGTCGGTTCACTTTATACTTAAACTTCTGCACGTCAGTACTGTTGGGGAAGCAGGGACCTGGAATGAAATTCCAGAGTCTAGCGGTTCTGCGGAAGAAACTATTGGAGTAAAAAGATCTTTTACATCTAGGGATATCTACAGTGTGGGGGTGGGATTTAGCAGCCTGTCGGGTTTGTCGAGGGTGCTCACGTCGTGGGGGCACAAGTGATTGCAGTTCGTCAGAGCATTCACCACTAAAATACTTGTAGAAAAGGTAGAGGGATGCAACATTTCGTCGATGGGACAGAGGCTGAAGCTTAGATGCCAGTTCAGGGCCTATGAGGTTTGCGACTTTTGAACCTTGTCAAGGAGCAAGAGACTAGTAGCAGATGCACCAGCCCAGATGTGACAGCAATACTCCATACATGGGCGAATGGTAGCCTTATAGAGGTACAGGATAGTTTCGGGTGTTAGTAGTTGTCTAGCACTGTAGAGAGAGCCCACCTTTCTTGCAGCGGCCCTGGCAATGCCTTCAATGTAATTGTTCCAACTCATGTTTCCTGTGAACGTTAGGCCAAGGAGTTTGAAAGATGTACTCTCAGATAAAGAGTCGTTGGCCATTGCTATAGGTGGTAGAGAGGGTTTCTTGTAATTATTGATTGAAACTAGTTTAGTCTTGGCAGCATTGAACGCGACCAACCACTTTTGTCCCCATTCCACCACAGATTGGAGGTCTTCCTCTAGTGTTTCTGCCATTTCTTTAGAAATGTGTTCATTCGTCTTCCTGTCGTGCCTGCCATAGAGTGTAGTGTCATCAGCATATATACCCATCTCAGAGGCAATTTTGTCGGGGAGGTTATTTATGAATATCAGGAACAATAGTAAATTATCCTGTCAGATATTCTATTACATTAGTTAATATTTTCAGGCTGATCCTAACCAAAAAGGTAAAGCTCAATATTTAAAAAATAGAGCAATATGTAATTTTCTCTACATATTCCTGGTTTTAAACAATAAATTCTCAGTTTCTTTTGTATTTGTAATATATGTGTGTATATTTTGATTTACAGAATTTAACTTTAAGCATTAAAATGATATATATATATATATATATATATATACGAGGGGCGTGCAATAAGTAATGCTCCTGACCCACTTCCCATAGCAGTAGAGCAACGAAACTTGGCACAGTTATTAGTCTTTCTCTACCTAGGAACCACCCAGAGTTATGCATTTCTCCCATCGTTTGATGCAGCTCTGGAGACCGTTTTTGTAGAACACCACAGGTTGGTCCTCCAACCACGGCGTGACTTCAAAAATCAAGGCTGCATCATCTGGGAAACGCTTTCCTTTCATAAACAACTTCATGGCTGGGAAGAGGTAAAAGTCAAAGGGTGCAAGGTCAGGAGAGTAGAGAGGATGGGAGAGGATTTCATAACCACACGCCCATGCGTCTGATCTGGCGACATGCAGGTTGTGGACCGGGGCGTTGTCCTGCAGGAGGAGGGTACATTTGCTGACCTTACCCCGCCTCTTGATTTTGATAGCTTCCCTTAATTTCCTCCAAAGTGAAGCATAATAGGCTCCTGTAATTGTGGTACCCTTTGCCAGGAAATCTGTCATCACTACTCCGTCCTGGTCCCAGAAGACTGTGAGCATGACCTTGCCAGCGAAGGGCTGCAACCTTGCCTTCTTTGGAGGTGGTGAGTCCAACATTGACTGGACTTTGGTCTCTGGATCATAGTGATGGAGCCAGGTTTCATCCTGTGTAATCAGTCTTTTGAAAAACTTTGACTCATCTTCTTGGCACATCTCCAAATTCATCTTCGAACCCTCAACGCGTTCTTGCTTCTGGAATGGTGTGAGCAACCTGGGAATCCATCTGGCAGACACCTTATGCATATGCAAATGGTCATGAATGATAGTTTCCACAGACCCTGTACTAATCTTGACATCTTGGGCTATTTGGCGAATAGTAATGCGCCGATCTTCCAAAATGGCAGATTACACTTGACGGACAGATGCCTCATCCGTGGCAGAAGGCGGGCGCCCAGGTCTGGGAGCTGTTTCCACAGACTTCCGGCCATGTTTGGATTCACGACGTCAGCGTTTTACAAGGTCATATGATGGGTCATTATCACCATAAGTTTCATTCATTTTATCAAAAGTCTCCTGTGGTGTGCGTCCTTTCAAATACAAACACCGAATCACTGCTCGACATTCAACAGGCTCCATTTCACCCCTGACTCAGTTAAAACACCTGTAAAACAGAAACCACAATTTGTTCAGATCTGTAATTTGCCACATAACCCGTAAAGATCTAAATCATTGCACATACAAAATTTCAGCTAAATCAGACAACTGGAAGTGTGTCCGAGGCCTTATATATATATATATATATATATATATATATATATATATATATATATATATATATATATACGCACACACATGCCTTTTCTTCCCGTCGCTATTATCTACTTCTCAATAATCGCTTTTACGAAGCATCGACAAATATAGTTGGGCAACAAAATATCTTCATTCTTCAGAATATACATAAAAACAAATCTTCACTTCCACCTTCAGCAATAAACAAGCACCAACCGAAAACCCCAACGACCCTCGAGTGGTTCAGACTAAAGAGAGCCATTTCCCCTTTAATGATCCTATTTCATTGCCTCCCCACAACGGAAGAGTTAGACACAAGGTCGTTTTTTAATGTGGAGAAAATCCAGCTTCCCAGGCACTCTGGATAGGAACAAACTTAAAATTGCCCCAGTCATGAAGGATTTCTTCCTCACTAACCGAGAAAAAAAATATGAATGTAGCATCAGAACAGATACTACACTGTGATCTTGGGCTGAAGGTCGTGCCCGTGTCATAAGAGCCAGCACATGAAACTTTCCTTGAAGTCTAATAGAAATTTTTGCTATTTTATTTTGATCTTATGAGGAAATTTACAAAGTCATTTCTATTACTTACACACCCGTCTCTAATATTGCCACATCTACACAGAATCTATTACCCGTCTTTTTTTCCCTCCCTTTCATCACTTTTGCTCGTTCTCCCTTTTTCTATCTCTTTTGCTTTTATACTTCTCTTATTCCAAACTATTGAACTTTTCTTTCGTTCTTTTCAAGGTGAAATAAGAGAGAGGGTCGGGTATTCAATACGAAAATAAAAAAGATATGTTGGGAAGCTAGTAAGAGCAAAATAGAAGAAGGAGATAAACACACGAATGGCGTGAGTAGAAAAATGTGTGAGGTAGAAAGGAAACAGGAGTAAAATTAGTGAGAATGAGGAGGAGAGCGGACAGACGTGAAAGAGACGGATACAGAGACAGAGAAAAGAGAGATGAATGTGTCTGTATGAAAAGAAAGAGACGGTTTGAGAAAGAAAAGGCGGGAGAGAGTGAACAGATGAGTTGGATATTTTGGTATATATATATATATATATATATATATATATATATATATATATATATATATATGTATATATATACAGAGAGAGAGAGAGAGAGAGAGAGAGAGAGAGAGAGATTAAGGTATGTAAAATCAAGTGCAAGATAGTGAGTGTCGAACATTTGAAAATAAGAAATAAACAAATAGTAATAAAATACAAAAATAAAGAAGAGAAAAGGAGAAATTAAAACGTAGTAGATAGCAGTATAAGTGTGCGGCATCGAGAGAGCGAGAGAGCGAGAGAGAGAGAGAGAAAGAGAGAGGCGAAGAAAGAGAAAGATATTAAGAGTAAAAACGTAACTGCACTTTAAAAGAAAAGAAAACACTATAATGTGAATGAATAGCAAAAAAAAAAAATAAAATAAAATAAAATAACGGCTTGGAATGAAGGGAGGATCGTAGAAGAGATGGGGAGGGGTTACGCGTCATTTGTCATTTACGACCTCCCACTCCCACGCACGTGCCACTTGCTTTCGTGGCGATTACGGCGCCCGAGCGTGATTTTTGTCTTTCCCTCTCTTATCTGCAACAATGAGTCGAGGAGGCGACTGTTAAATTTATGGCGAGTCGTGGTGACGCCGAGCGAGCAACGAGCAGTCGCGAGCTGAGCGGCACGAACTGGGATTAGCTCGGATTCTCGGATTAAAGAAAAAAAAAAGAAAATAACGAAAAATAAAAAAAAAAAGAAAAAAGGGGGAAATATTAAAAAATAAAAAAGAAATAAGAAAAATCGAAAGACTTTCAAAAATATTTTCATCGCAGAAGACATTGATGCACCAAGTCTGCCAGAGACAAAAGCGTACCTGTGTGCGTATACGTGGGTTCCGTTAAATGGAAGATGGTTTTTGTTTGTTGATGTGTCAATTGGAAGTAAAGCCACATGGCCGGTAACTCATGGTTTATTTCTGTTTGTTGTAAATATCCTTAAAGATCCGATCCAGTAAATGGTGCATAAGTGGCATAACAGTTGTTTATGAGCTTATATCTTTAAGATCTGCCAATAGTCTTATGTTGTGCTGAGTTTCTTTTTCTTCTTTTCGAGAAAGTACAAAATATCAAACTTGATGTAATTTAGCAACAAACAGTTGATTTTCCTATGAGTAATTATCATCGCCAGAAATGAAACAAATGAGCAGAACCTTTTTTCTTTTTTTAACTCATCTTCAACTCACGGCAGGAAGGTTGGACACTATGTCTGAAAAGTCAGATTTGAAAGGCCAGCCATCTAGAAGAAGAGCACTCTGACAAATCAAAACATATTGCATAGCCTCTTTCTTCTGCATTTCCTAATAGAGTGTCCCAGGCGATTAGCAATAAACTATTCCTTTCTCAAAGGGTAGGAAGGTGGAATTCTTACAACCGCACATGATCATATCTCAGACTGGCAGAGAATATGTCATCTTCCTTACCACTCTGATTTTCGAATGAACTAACACTGCAAGGAAAACACAACCACAAAAACAGAAAGATGTCAGAATTAAGAGTTCTTTATCAAATACAGAAAAATACCTGTACTTCTAGTAACCTCACCCTTTCCTCTTCTCTGCACCCTTTATCTCACAGACGAGATGTTGCTAGTCCAAGTCTTTTCAACAAATACTATTAATCCACGTATTCTTCAGAATTGTCTGATCTATTCCCTGCTTTCATTGTCTAGCCTGTTTAACTCGTTTATCTAGTTATCAACATCAATTCGCAGTTTTGATTGTAATACACATCTTATTCAAGTCGCTTTTCCCAAGAACTGCACACTTGTGGAACTCTGAATGTTTCCTCCTAGCTATACCTTTAATATTTTCAAGATTGATGCCAATAAACATCTCTTGTATTTGTAATATTTTTCTTATGTTCTTGGTAGCGCCTTACATCAAGTAGCTTCCTGTCGTGTCTTGAGCGATTTCAATATAAAAGAAATTATTATGTGACGAGCATATGCGGAGGCGCTCAAGAATTGTGGATCAGAGTTTTAGTCTTACAGCGATAATGAATTCGTTTAAAGGCTACAAAAAGACGACGCCAGAGTCGTTCAACGAGTAACTGCCAAAGCGTGTGGATTTTGATTGTATGAAGGAAACACTGTACACAGCCTTTGCCTTGCATCTCTTTACCGAATAGAAGCAGTTTGCAGTACGCCACCTTAACCGAGATAAAACAGTACTAGTATTTTTGCTAGAACTACGCAGCTCGCAGTCCTGTTTAGCGGCGTATCAGATCAGTACCTGCAATGTGCAAAAGAACTATTACGAGCATTTTCCCAGATGGAGAACTTAGACATGTCACATTGTGTTGGCGCTTGCTCGTGCCATTTTAGAGAACTACACTGGAGTTACGGAGCAGGTTGCAGTAGCTGCACAGTTGGCAGAATGCACATCTAAGGCGACGGATACTCCCCCGCAGTTTTATGAATGTAATCAACCCAATCATAGGGCAAGAAATTGACTACTTGATCGTGAGACAGTCAAAAGTGTTGGTGTCAAACCGCGACGAAATATCGATGTAAGCAGTGTAAGCACATTGCTCGATTTTGTCCAGATAACAAGCGAGAGTGGGGAGGGGGGAGGAGAATTCAGCGTTAATCTCACCTTCTCCCAAATCTTGTAAATGGCGCATTGCCGGTTGTAACTGTTCGCATCAATGGAATACCACGTACAGTTCTGGTGGATATTGGACGCACACACCCATTACTAGTACGCAAGTCGTGTTGTAAGGAGTGGGCGAGGAAGGTGACTCCTGTACTCACAACAAACCGAAGGATATCTAACTGCTATGGAATCGGAGTGGTGCAAGTTAAAATCGGTGCAAAACTCGGTATTACCATAGAAGGTTTAGTTGTGGATGTGATTTTTTCTTGGAATCGAAACAATCAAGCAGCTGCGAGGAGTAGCTGTGTCTAATGCCGGTCAGGTAACGTTTGCACATCGACAAATCTATTTGACCGTCCCAAACACTGATTATCAAGGGATAATGATATTGTCTTACCCCCCTCCCTGGGATTTGGGCCCACTGTTTCTGCTTTAATAATGCTGCCCATTGTTAATGCGCCCTAAGATCATAAAGGCGGCTACATCATTTTAAATTGAGTACATTTTTGTGAATGAGACTGTGTTCTGCGACTTATGTCAAGGAACATTTGGAGAAGTTTGATCGTGCAAGCAAGTCTCCATAACTACTATGACTAGGCTCACGTGTGTTGGAATTGTGTTCCCAGTAGGAGCAAAGAGAAATGCTATTATGTGTGGAAGTAACCTTCCAGTAGTCCCAGATAGACTTTCCTGTCCCACTAACAGTAACACTATGCGGCGTAAGATTCTTTTAAAGAGTTTATTCTTGCGTTGGATGTTTTTCGAAACGTATTTTTACATACGTGTTTCTATTTAATATATACTCTTATTCAGTTTTTGTGCCTTGATATTCATATTAAAAATCATATTTTCTATTTATTTAAAAAGAAAATACAACTTTTTTACATATGGCTCATGGAATTGCATTCATCTGCAAAAGATCAGTTAACTTGCATATTCTTTTAAGCATTCATTTTAATAAATTCCCTATTAGGCTTAATTATTGGATTATCATCTTAGTTAACTATTACGTGCAATTATATTCATGCAGATATTCTACATGATTTATACTTGCATAATATTTGCGTAAAAAGCTTATAGTAAACACAAATCCCTTTCTATATATATTTAAGTATAAGTATATATATTTATTTTAAAAAATTGCATATCAAACTCCTCTGTCAATTTTTGGTCTGCCAAGAGCTCTCTGACGCTTTTGACAACATGCATTTTGGTTGCACCTGAGAGAACTTCAAGGAACGTCAACAAAACTGACCTGGATCTCCTAGGTAAAGTAAAGAAACAGAGATTGGTTTGATGAAAATGATGAGAATATCTGTAAACCGCTCGAAAGAAAACATCATATGCACAAGCTACTCTTAGATCCAAACCTGACAAATAGATATCAAGTTGAGATCTCATACAAAGCACACAAGGCTGCACTTCAATGCAATATAAGGGCTCTGAAAAAACAATGGTGGCTCAGTATCTCAGCTGAAATTCAAGATGCACCCACTCAACACAACTCGAAGAAACTCTTTTGCCAAGTTAGGTCAATGTTTGATACGTCCTCTGCTTCTGTTGTCTCAGTTAAATCAAAGGATGGGTCAGCGCTGATCAGGAGTACTCAAGGTATTATGAAACGGCGGTATGAACATTTCACAGATTTATTCTTCAATCCTTCAAAGTGGATGAATCGGTCATTGATGGCATGGTACAAAAGATCTCATCACGGAATTGGATGATTTGGCAACAAGAGAAGAAACGAATCTTGCTATTGGTCCAGGCAAACCAACCTAGTCAGATTAACTCAGGCAAAACACCTGGTCTGAATGGTATACTGATAGAGCTTCTTGCAGAAAGGAGGAGAGAACATAACATCAACTGTATTCAGTCTGATTAACGCATGTTAAGAAGGTGTCCTGATTCCATAAGATTGGATAGATGGTATTTTGGTGTCCTTATTTAAGGGCAAGGGTAGCAAGTCAAAATGTGATCACTACCGGGGTATTACTCTCCTGGAAGCAGTCGGAAAGGTGTTAATAGACTGCTGACTCACATATGTCCGTCAATTTTACCGGAAACACAGTGCGAATTTCGTTCAGGAAGAGTTACTACCGATATGAACTTCTCGGCGAGATACCTCCAGGAGAAATGTTTGAAACAAAACTCTCCTCTGTATCAATTCTTTATAGACATTACCAAGGCTTTTGACACTGTCAACAGGGAGGCCCTGTGGAAGGTACTTAGCAAACTTGGGTGTCTACCCACATTCATCCACATGCTGAAAAAACTTCATCGTAATATAAAAGCACGTGTTACATTCAATGGGAAACTGTCACCGTTAACAATGATTTCAATTTTTTTTAATATATATTTTGCGGTTGTACTTGCCCATGCTTTTCAGGACTGTGACACTGGAGTTGGCTTGAGGTTCAGAATCACTGGTAGAGTGTTCAATCTGAGGATATTTAATACTCGATCTAAAACCTTCCAAACACTTGTATTTAAGTTGTTATATGCTGATGATGCTGACCTCGTCGCTCATAGTAATGAGGAGATGCAACTGCTTGTCAAAAGATTTTCAGCAGCATGCTCTTCCTTCCTGTAAGTTTGAAGAAGATCAAGGTGATGTTTACCAATGGGTGTTTCATAGCGTGAACCTAACATTTATATTGATGGCACCAGATTAGGTGTCCTAGACACATTTGTTCACCTTGGTAGCACCTTATCGAGGGATGATTCGCTGGGTTCTGAGATACATGCTCGCATCCAGAAGGCTTCTGTTGCTTTTGGCGTGACAGATATGTTACTTATTCAACCAAAGTAGCAGTTTATCAGACATTTTTGCTAACCACCCTATTTTACTCATCAGAAACGTGGACCATTTATCAACACCAACTGAAATGACTTAAAAGATTCTATCAGGGCTGCTTAAGGAGAACCCTTAACATAAAATGGCAGTCAATGACACTAGACTATGTTGTTCTTCAGATATCGGGGTGTCTAAGTATTGGAAGCATGATAATCAATAATTAGATGTGCTGGGCAGGACACGTTGTCCGTACAGATGACTGCAGATTACCAAAGCAGCTGTTCTATGGTGAGCTGACGGATAGCAAGCGCTCACAGCACAAACCTAAGAGGAGATTAAGGGACTGTTTGAAAGATAATCTTAACAAGCTTTGCATAAATGTTGAGAGATGGGAAGAGATATCCGAGAATAAGAGCGAATGGCGAAGCCTTGTCTCGGAAGGTTGAAAGGTATTGGAGACAAAGAACTTGGAACAGGCAGCGCTTAAGAGAAATCTGCGTAAAGGGTTTGGGAAGGATTTGGATGCTCGTGGGTCTAGTAGGAAGTGTGACACTTGTGGCCGCTTTTTACTGTCCAAAGCTGGGTATATGAACCACGAGAAGTCACACGAAAGACGCTCTTATATACCCTTGCCTCCACAATCTGATGAGACAACCTTTGTGGTTTTTGGCAGGAAGTGAAAGTCGACTGCAGGTCAGGGGAGGCATGTGGTTGTCCACAGGAACACCATACCACAGAGTGGTCTAGTTAACCATGACCAGACACTTAATATGTCACCTTTGCTTCGGGCCATGTATGTCGCCTGCTAATTTGAAGAGCCGCCTTCGTGGCTATGTAAGATGAACTGGAGAATAGGGTTGGTGGTGGAGTTTTAGTTGGGCAGGACGGCAATCCTCTGCAAAGATGAAGCAATCATCATATATGTATATATGTATATATATATATATATATACATATATACATATATATATATGTGTATATATATATGTATATATATATGTATATGCATGTATATGTATATATATGTATATGTATATATATGTATATATCTGTACATCTATATATATATATGCATATATACATGTATATATATGCATATATGTATATATATATTTGAATATTTGTATATATATTTTTATATATGTATATATATATGTATATATGTATATATATAAATATATACAGAGATATATATATATATGTATATATATGTATACATATATGTATATATATGTATACATATATGTACATATATATATGTATATATATGCATACATATATGTATATATATGTATATATATTTATATATATGTGTGTATATATATATATATATATATATATATATATATATATATATATAGCCACCTAATGATTTTTATAGAAATATAACGTTTATTTCCGAATATTAATCCAATATTTATTAAAAATAATAATTATTAAAACATCTTCAAGAAGCGAGCACTATAGAATAAAATATGAAAGACTTTTCTCTGTAGACTATAATGCGAATTCTATTCTTTTGAAAAACTTAATGATTTTTTTTTATATATATACGATTTTATTTTTCTCTCATACCAATGCGACGATATTGTTTAGAGAATCTTGACAAACAGTGGCTCAGATGTTCGTGTCATGCAATCCACGGGACATTTGCATAAATAATAATTTTTAGCAAAGAAGGGACATATATATATATATATATATATATATATATATATATATATATATATATTAGTGAATATTAAAACAATATTAATTATTAGTAACAGTAATAAATAATTGGTATTTATGTAGCATAAGGACCGTGTTTTTACTGAAATTTTCAAGGCAGAAACGAAAATTGTAGAAACGCTTAACCAATTAAATCACAGTAACCAACATCATTTAAGAAAATATTTATTTACTATGATTGGTTTATAATATAAAAATTAACTAAATATTTTTTACTTTATTTGAAAAAAATATACAATCATATAAAAAAAAAAAAAACAGCATTTTTGCGTGGTAGCTGTTTGGGTACTTATTCATATTGGCACTTATAGCGATAAGCAAAAATGAAGAAAAATTTTATATTGTACCTACTTGTCATGGAAATAAGATTGCACAGTAGAACCCCGGGATACGGTAACTCCGGGATGCGTTTTTTTCTCCAGGTTACTATGTATAATACGATGTTTCTATGGCCCCTTGTTAATGTATTTGTCCCGTCTTATGGTGTTATTTAAAATGTTATTTGATTATATACATGTGTATAATATACTGTATTTTGTTACCGATTTTAAATATGTACAGCATAAAATTGTGCTTAGGCCCTGCCATACGGCGATTCCAACTTACGATCCTAACCCTGGAACGGATTAATTCCGTATCCCGGGGTTCTAATGTATATATAAAAAAATTACAAAAATTGATCGAGTACTTTTTCATTTATGCAAAACAAATTTTCCTAGAGATCATAAGGAGAGGTAATCAGTGGTTATTTTGACACGACGACATGCTAGCTACCAGTTGACAAATAGACGCCGGACGATTATGGCAAACACGTTAAGTATTTTTAAAATTCATCCTAAATGTTTTTTTATGTATTTGTCTCTATTTTCCTATCTTATTCGTCACCCCCCATGCTACAAAATAAACTAACGATAAAAAAACAAACAAACGAAAAATCAATGCCGGGAATTATTTTTCTCTATTAGAGTAGATAAACTTAGGACTTTAATAATAATAATAAAAAAAGTAAGGACTTTTTTTAAAGAAAAAAAAATGTAAATTAAATATTTACACATCTGAACGTAACGACTTTTATTCTATAAATACATAGGCACTCGCCCACAAGTTATCCGGAAATAGAAATCTTCTTACGCTCTAGAAAGACACGACGACATGACAGCTACCAGTTGGCAAAAAGACGCCGGACGATTATGGCAAACAAGTTAAGTATTTTTAAAATTCATCCAAAATGTTTTTCATGTTACCTTGTTTAAACTTGTTTTTCTTGTTTTATTTAAGTATTTGTCTCTATTTTCCTGTCTTATTCGTCACCCCCATGCTACAAAGTAAACTAACAATAAAAAAAACAAAATGTCGGGAATTATTTTTCTCTGTTAGAGTAGATAAAGTTAGGACTTTATTTAAGTAATATACTTAACATATATTATTACTGCAAGCTTGCCTATATTGAAAATGCTTGCTTCCTGGCTAGCCAATCAAACCATCTAATATAGTTAGTCTTATTTGCAATTATATTCAAAATATAATACAGTGCCATTAGCAAAGAAAAAGTTACATATGAAAACGAACCTCCTAAATGAAAACCTTGAATAATTATCTAAACTCGAATGTAAATTAATATTAAGCCGACTTTACAAATTGATAAAAGTTAATTATGGGATTTTAATTAATTATAAGGTGAAGCTCCAAGGATTAAAACTCGATAGATAACGACAAACTTCCACCCATTAATATGGGAGGGGAGATTATCATCGAAAGTGTCCTGAATTTATAACTTAGCACCGGACTTACGACTTAGATATAAATAAGCCACTTGTGCCCATTCCCCTCATCCCCCTTTTTTTAATGGAGAGTAGATAATACAGTGGATGTGTTATCGGCAGCTCCAGTAACTCTCGCTTCTCCCTTTTTGTCTCTCAGTCCTCATTCAATGAGTGATTTTTCTGATAAAGGGTGAAGAAACAGCTGCTTAAAGGTCGGTAGTACTTGGTGAACAGTAGTCTGAGATGTCGGAAATTTTTCTGTCTCTATGTCTGTCCTTGTGGCCATGTCACTAGTAAGGGTGCTGGATGTAAGCGTTTTGTCTGGGCTGACGTTATCCGCCTGATAGTCAGGGACGCGAACCTTGGATTAACCACTAAGGAGGCTGTCCTATCAGCAGGCGCAAAGTACTGGGACTGCTGTATTGCCATTTGGTGAGTGCATCTGGACCATGCAGTAGTCTCTGGTGGGGCCTCTTGATGCCATACTAGTGGGTAATTATTACGGCTTTACCTTTTCGTGTGCTACAAAAAAAAATCCTGTCTTTTTCTCTCTTACTTTCCCTCTCTGTACTGCTCTAACCAAGTATGCCGACCTGTTCCACAAATCCCAAAACCTCAACATGAAATATCTCCAGAATAAAAACTCGAATAAACCTAGAACCCCATCTTCCAACGTAGATCCCTATTACCAGGTCTCCTTCTCCAACATCAGGGGTCTACCTTCCAACCTTCCAGAGGTGAAAGGCAATTACAGGAGACGAAACCGAACATATTATTTCTAAGCGAAACTGGAATAGGGCCGACTACTTCCCTAGATGAGTTCATAATTAACGGATACTCTAATTTAACAGCTAAATTTGACCCCCAAGATCGCCATAGGCATGGAATATGTGCCTACATTAAAGATGGCTTCCCGTGTGGCTGGCATATCTCTAGAGAAGATCCTAATTTACCCTATATGTGCTTCCGGGTTGCATTTGCTAACACCACTGCATTTATATTTGCCCTCCATCGGCCCCACAACAGCGGAGTTACTATCTTTAAGAGCATATCTGAGAAAATAGACCACAGCCTGTCTGCACATCCCTCGGCTAACATCGACATCTGTGGTGACTTCAACGTCCATAACGTGGAATGGCTGACCCATTCAAATAAGACAGACGATGAGGGAAGGTTTTGTCATGATTTTGCCATTGCTTATGACCTCACTCAGATTGTTCGCGAACCCACCCGTGTGCCCCATACACCCGGTCAATATGCAAGCCTCATCGACCTTTTTCTCTCAACTTCCCCTGAGCTATGTTCATGTTCCGTTCATTCTCCCCTAGGATCCTCCGACAACTCCGTTGTATCAGTTAAGATAAAAATGAAATGTAATAAGTCCCCAGACGTACCCCTCCACCGTACTGTATACCGATACTCTATGGCTGACTGGGATAGCTTCCGTACATTCATATCTGATTTACCTCTGCACTCGATATTTAAAAAGGAAGTGTCCTCTGTAGTATCAGATCTGACCGAATGGTTACTTGTAGGTATAGACAAATTCATACCATCTAAAAAATTCCAACAAAAACATAACAGCCAGCCATGATTCTCCCCAGAATGTGCTGCTGCTATCGCGGACAGAAATCACCTTTTCCATAGCTACGAACGTAATAGATGCACTGAGACTAAAGCTGCTTTCAGGACTGCCAGCAACCACTGTAAAAGAGTAATAAAAATGCAAGAGAGCTATATGCACAGTCTGTTAAATCCAAGGTAGCTGATCAGCGGCTTGGTTCTCACCAGTTTTGGTAAATAACAAATAGGATCCTGAACAGAAGTGTGCGTTCTATCCCAACCATTATCAATGGACCAGAGGTCATCTCGTCAGCGTCAGACAAGGCTAAACTATTTGCAAAGATCTTTGCAGCTAATTCTCCCCCATGCGACGAAGGCCATCAACTCCCCATATTTCCTCCTATAACACAGAATACGCTAGGTAACATACAAATATCCGTGTATGAGGTCGCCAAGCTAATCAAGAACCTTGATTCCAGTAAAGCAACTGGCCCTGACGGCATCCCAATTATAGTGTTAAAAAAGCTTCAACCAGAACTTGCTCCCATACTTACGAAACTGTTTAAGCGCTGCCTTAATGATAAGTGCGTTCCGACTCACTGAAAGACCTCATTAGTTTTCCCTGTATTTAAGAATTCAGGTGATAAGTCATCTCCCTCTCAGTACAGACCAATAAGTATCCTGTGTGTTATGAGTAAGTTGCTGGAATCCATATTAAATAGAGAAATAGTCAACCACCTCAGCAGAAACAACCTTCTTAGTGACACACAATATGGTTTCCGTTCTGCAAAATCTACCGCAGATGTGCTGACGGTTATATCTCACAGGATTAGTGAATCAGTTGACAAAGGCTTTCTTTCTAGGGCAATTGCTCGTGACATATCAAAGGCCTTCGACAAGGTATGGCATAAGGGTCTACTTCACAAGATTTCCAGCTACGGTATAACTGGAAATGTTTTCTTAATCATTAAATCATTTCTCTCCGATAGGCTAATAAGAGTAGTGGTCGATGGACAAAAATCGGAGGCCTGCAGTATTCATGCTGGAGTCCCTTAGGGGTCAATCCTGGGCCCAACTCTCTTCCTGATCTACATCAATGATCTCCCTAAACACATACTTAAATCATTCGTTGACATCTATGCTGATGACACGACCATCTACGGCAACACATCAAAGACTGTAAATGACAAAGTTCTCTCTGATTATCTCTCCTCTGATCTCGAGCGCGTGGTTCAGTGGGGGAAGACGTGGCTGGTTACCTTTAATGCATTTAAAACCAAACTCCTATCCTTACATCATCAACGCTCTGATCCCCATCTGGCATCAATTGTGATGGATGGCTCTCGTCTGGGAGAGGCCCTGTGTTTTGACAAGCTTCTGGGTTTGACCATTACTCCTGATCTGAAATGGAACACATACATCAAGTCTGTTGCCAAGGTCGCTGGAAAGATGGTGGGATCTTTCAACCGCTCCAGAAGATATCTCACTACTGATGCAATTCTCTATCTATATAAAAGCCAACTACGTCCAATAATGGAATACTGTTGCCATATCTGGGCAGGAGCTGCTAAAAACAGCTTATCCTGCCTTGACAGCGTACAAAATAGACGTCGTGGCTAAGTGGGGGATGCCCTTTTCTCTACCCTGCAACCTCTCTCCCACAGAAGAGACGTTGCGAACCTATCCTTGTTTTATCGTTATTTCCATGGCAGGTGCTCGTCTGAACTCCAATCTCTGGTCCCCCCTCGCCAATCTTTCACAAAAAACACCCGCCTAGTTGAATCCACTGTGAGAAATTTCCCCCACTCTTTATCTGTGCCTACATCAAACCGTGGATTCCATGAACAAAGCTTCTTTCTTAGAACTGCACGCCTGTGGAACTCTGTTCCGTCTGCCTGCTTCCCACCTGACTACAACTTGGATGTCTTCAAGTCCAACGTTAACAAATTCCTAATGAACCGCCCTCTTAAGTAAACACTTCATCAAATCTCCACTAACGTAATTTACTTGCAATAACCCTTATCCCTGAGTGGCTTCCGGGCCTTGATAAGTGGTGACCACTGTGCAAAAACAAAAAACAAAAAAAAAAACGTGCATTAGGATTGTCTGACTTTGCTCCTGTATTTATTGGACACGTTTTTTCACCTTTATCAGAGCAGAGCATAATTTGATTTTCTTGAATAAAAAACAAACAAACTATATGATCAAATTACGTGATCTTTTTAGAATCTTCCACCTTTGCCCCATACTGGTATTTCTCTATTTTCTTTAATTTTAAATGCCATAAATACCAACCTGAATAAACACCGTTGTTTGTTATTCAAAATTAAACATTTATTCATTAAACCTTTCTCAGAATGAGTCTTTTCTTGATTTGAATTTTTATTCTCTTTAAGTTTCGTATAAATTGTCCAATAATGTCCATTGTATTTTCTTCGTAAAAACATAAAGAATATTGTTAGTATTTTTGAAATAATTTAATTTGTAATAACAGAAATAACATATTTTTCCATTGGGAAAATTAGTCAGCGTTTGCGCGAAACAAATCACGTAACTTTCATTCGAGGTTTTACATAATTTGCCCGGAAAATTCCGATGATAGCACGGTTCTTATTCTGCATTAGTAACAAATAATTTTTTCTGTATTAACATGATTAAGAATCCCTTTTGTTAAAATTAAATTTTGTTGTTGTCTGTCGCTTCTATTTATCTACCAAGTGGTGTAATGTAGAAATCACTATTTCTCTTATTCTAACTAATACTCCTCCATTAATGACGTTTACCTAGGCTTCAGAAACTTTTAATTCATTTAAATGTAATAAAACGCATACAAAGAAATCAAGCCGGCACGTTTCTCTATTATGTTTTCTGTTTTATTTTAAATAATTTATTGTACCACTGTACTTTCAAAACATCATTTTTTTTACCAAAGTCGACACTTCACTCTCAGCCTGGTCGATATTTCATTGGAAAACAAGTAAAGAGATAAGAGTCCCAAAACAGGTCACTTATACATTGTCTTGCTTTTGGGTTTGTTTCTTTGTTTACTCTTAATTTTTCTACAACTAATTCTATTATAGTTTACTCTACTTTCGCTCACTCGTCGTTTTTTTTTCGCGCTAAAATGTCCACGTGCGTCTGCATACGTGCAGCCATGTTTGCTAGACGCCTCTCCCCCTCTTTTTTTTTATAATTGTCCCGCAATATGTCACGATTTATTTCTTGACGTTCAATTTAACATAAGCCTCCTCAGGTGTAACGATAAATCTTTACTCACCTTAACTGTTTCTTATTGTTTTGTGGAGGCTTGTCGATCCCTAAACACGCTTTCGGACCAAACTCCTTCCCTATTCCCTCGCAGATCTCCTATCCCTGACAGCGCCCAACCCTTCTGTTACTCTCTTCCTTTTTATTTATTAACTACCAAGTCATTGCCCTTGCTAAAGATGGGATAAACGCAACGATAGAAACTGGTAATGAAGAATGGTAGTTTGGAAAAGGGTTCTAGCACTTTCCCCCGTAACAGTTGAGATCCGGGTACAATGCTTTCAAAAAAAGAAAACAACGGCCGTAAAGTGCTTACGTGTATGTAAAAAGCGCTGACATCGCAAAGTTGTTGAGACTTTCATCTAACACGAATTATAAATTGCTTTAATTGTTAAAAGACGCACAAAAACTTTTTGTGTGTTAAAATTTGGTGTTTGAAAAAAAATAAATAGAAAATTAATTATTTTTCGTTTTGTGTATTTCCATGTATCCTGCAAGAAATATCTGGTTCTTTGATATGACAGACGCGCCGGGAAAATAAATGTTTTCGTTTGGTTTTGAAACAAAGCTAAACAAAATTTCAAAGCTTTCAGTAAAAGATTTCAACATGAAAATAAATTATTTTATTAGTATTTTAAGAATTTATTTGACAAAGACATCGTGCTGATGGAATTGGAGCACATCATCAGTTATGTTTCTGCTGTTCATTAATGGATTCCGTGGTTCAAACATCATATCATCTCCCCGAGTTGACACAGCCAAGGCTTCAGAAACTCTCAATACGAGTTTGTAAAATATGGTCTTTCTTGGTTCCACAGAAAGTACCATGTGGTAAAAAAGATCGTGTGAAACAACATGTGTATGATAGTAGTGTACATAAAACAAATATCGAATGAATGATGGTTGGATCAGAGAGAAAAATAACACGTAAAAATATCTTAAAAGAAATATATACAATCCTTGTGATGTGGAAGAGTCGATTCCGTGATATAAATCCGTGGAAGAAAAGCAAAGAAATAAACATATTAATGAACTTACTCCGTCTTCAAAATACGACACAATAAAATGTTAAAAACAAACAAACGGTTTAATAAAAAAGCAGAGAATAAAAATAATTAAATAAAAAGGATTTCCATTTGCCGTTTTACTGATGCGATATTTCGTCGAATTTTTGCAGTAAATCGCGATTATGAGAATAAAATGTCGACTCTTTTCAACTCGCAAGTTATCAGTAAGAAATTGACTAAGACTGTTGCCAAACTTTAAGTAATATTTCCATTTCAAATAGAGAGCAACTCTGGGAACCGTGCTGTGAGAAGTTGCAGATATTTTCATCCATTCTGTTCTAAATTCCCGATCCCAAGATAATTACCAATTCTGATTATTTATTTACGTATCTCTAAATATTTAGCAATAGAATTGTTATTGCTTTTTAATTTGCTACTTGCTCAGATTTTCTATGTACATGCATTTTTGAAAATAAAAAATACGTGATCTATGGATTTTAGCTATACTATTAGTTTTACATCAATATATATATATATATATATATATATATATATATATATATATATATATATAAGTGAACGTGTCTGTGTGTCTGACTGTGGTACTGAGATTTGGGAAATTCGATGTGATCGGTTTTCGGCAAGAAATTTGGCTGTTAAGGGGTCAAAGTTCAACAATTTGACCTTTGAGAACTGTACCAAACTCCACGGACAGTTTGGGGTTTAAACACTTGAAATTTTAGATATAGATTCCTTGAAAATGGATATAACTTAATAACTCGATTTGAGCCCAAAACAATAAAGTTTAAGAGGTCATAATAGGGGTCAAAGTTAAACAAAGTTACCATTTTTGTTATTTTTTATTTTTTATTTTGCTCAGCATACACCTCCGAACAACCGGGCAACGCCGGGCTTAAATGCTAATATATATATATATATATATATATATATATATATATATATATATATATATATATAAGTGAACGTGTCTATGTGTCTGTGTGTCTTTCTGTATTTATGTCTGTCTGTATACATTTCCTTACGCAAGAACTCTGTCAATTTTCAGTCTACAGACTCCAAAGTTGATATACAGGTACTGAGATTTGGGAAAATCTATGTGATTGTTTTTTTGCCAGAAATTTGGCTGTTAAAGGGTCATAGTTCAACGATTTGGCCTCTTTGAGAACTCTACCAAACTCCTCCGACAATATTGGGTTTAAACACTTGAAATTTTATATATAGATTCCTTGGACATGGATCTAACTTAATAACTTTATTTGAGCCCCAAACAATAAATATTAAGGGGTTATAATAGGGGTCAAACTTAAAAACATTGACCTTTTTTCTCAGCATACACCTCCAACACCCGGGCAACAACAATATATATATATATATATATATATATATATATATATATATATATATATATATATATATATATATATATATATATATAGGCTAGTAAAATATCAAGAAAAAAGCGCAAGGAAAACACGTGCTAATTAATTCAGCTATACGTTGTGTTGTGGCGATTAATCGACATCTGGAATCGAAAAAAACAAAAAAAAACAATAGAAAATTTTTTTGGATATTCGTATTAGTATCGGAATCAGAAAAACCTTTTGTGTATTTTCCGGTGCAAAAAGCTATTACTTTTATTGTGTTTTTGCTTTGTTTTTTGTTTTAAACTAAAGTTTAGATTTCTGGTACAATTCATAAAATGATAATTATTTATTTAAAACTAACAGTAAAACTTAAACCCATAAATCAACTTACAAATATATCTTTTACGTTTCCGAAAATATATGCAATTATAACATAGGGTGTTACGGTAAAATATAAAGAAAAAACAAACAAATATTCAATGGCTAAATATGTAGAGATTTTAAAATGATGTGGAAAATTTGAAGTGCAGAAAAGTGCTAATAGTAAACGCTTTAATTAGATATACTTGTATAAGACGATTAAAAATATTTAAGAGACATTTAAATAGTAAAATATTTTACTATTTAATAAATAGAAACGATAATAATTAGAAAAAAAGGGGCGACGCAAATAAAGAAAAGGTAGGTAAGTCTTTCATCGCTTAGATAAGCGAAATAATCTAATACAAAATAATCGCTAAAAACACAAAAAAAACAGATCTTACATTTAAAAGCGATAAAATCGTGCGTAACGATTTAGTAGTGTAATTGGTAAGATATCAGGCTGCCCATTGTGCAGTTGCATGTTCGATACTCGTTAAAACAGTTTTGCTATGTAAACGGCAGGTGATATCTCGAAATGCACATGAAAAAAAAACAAAACATGGATAACTTTTATGCACGTAAAATGTGTAATAAATATTTTAATAAAAATATTTTACTATTTAATAAATTAGAATAATAAAAATGTATACAAATATGTATACGCTCATATATATATATATTATTTATTTATTAATTATCTATATATATATAGAAATGTAACTCTTTGTTGGTTCGTAATTAATAGTCTAAATTACTTAATAAATGATTGCTTCGACATTTTGGTATAATATGTTTACTGTACCTATGGGTGTTTTTATATATCTCTTTTTAATTATAGCATTATACTTAATTTTTCTGTAATAAATAGATGATTTTCTTTGTACCGATAGGCCATTTTATTTATTTATGGAAAATTATTTATCACCGCTTGCCGTCACGTGGCCAGTGTTTCCAATTTAGCGGTTTTCCTGCTAGATCTGGAGATTTCGCTTGTAATCTAGCGGGGAATTCAAGAAAATCTGGAGATATTTCTCACCCACACACCACAATTTTAGATTAAAAAATAAAGAAAATCGCTTGAAAATACTTTAAAACATAAAATAAACTCATTCATGTAAATAAAAAAGTAGCATTTATTGCATTTGGTAACAATTATTTATTGATTATTTGTTTTGTTTTTCACCTTTGTTTCGGCTAACCATTCTTAAATCTCGCTATAAAATCGATTTTTCCAATCACATTTTAGGGGGGGACATTCCAACCTCAGTAGTTTAGTTTAAAATACAATCTAAGCAACCCCCCTTAGTAAAAAATTTACACATTTAAAATTTAAACTCTGTAAATTAGAATTTACGAAGATCTATTATTCTAACAGGAATATAAGTCAGCCTTCAGATTTTGCTTATTCTATGGAGTTTCAAAGAATGGTTCTTCACCTCAGTAGTTATTAGACAATATTCTAGGGGCAAAGTAAAATTTTGCTGGGTAGCACATAAATTCAAAACTACAAAATACGATAAATCATATTTGTTTCAAAGTTTATAATAATGTAAACATGCATAGATTAAAAGAATATTCTAAATAAATCCAGTCCCGATGAAGAAAAAGTTGAAAATGTAGTACAATTCAAAGAAACTATTGGTTGGTTAAATGTAGAAATGCAAATGACATAGTCAAAAGTAATTGTAATAATCTGAGTGAATTTTTATCTCGTTTTTAAACCATTATTAACTTTGCCATGTGGAAAATATTCGCTACCACAATATTAAGAAATCATCTTCACACTCGCCTCATGTCTACCAATCAACCGCTTGGATCAACCACTACGACAGTAATTCATCTTTTCATAGAGTAAATATATCTTCTTTGTACGAGTATTATTTGAAATTTTCGAAACCCTTCTATAGTGAGGCAATTTGTATTTTTGCCCCTTTTTTTGGGAAGCTGGTTTTCCGCCATATTACAAACGGCCTTGTGCTACATTTTTCTCTGGTGGGGAAGCAAATAAATACAACAAGCTCATTTGTCCTTAGTCAATGTAGAGGGACAATTCGGTACTAAGGCAATTAATATTTTTGCCCCGATCTAGAGTACTTTTTTTTGGGGGGGGGGTCGCCACATTAAAAACGACCTTGTGTCACAGTTTGCTCTCATGAGGAAGTAATTGAATATCAGTATTCCCTTTGATAAACAACCCATAGATACTTGATACGATGTAAAACAAACAAACGCAAACCGTTCTAGGCATAAAATAATACGAATGTTCAGATTTTAATTATTATGTGTGGTCCTCCCTAGCTTTAGTAGAGGCTGACAATGGCTTCATGTGTATAGCCAATAACTAACCCTTATCCCCGAGTGGCTTCTAGGCCTTGATAAATGGTGACCTCCATGTAAAAAAAAAAAACCCCAAAAAACTACATTTGCAATGAATATATTGCTGTATAAAAGTTATTTGTTAAGTAAAGGAATAAAATTAATGATATACATGGATAGGTGTGCATAATCATGTTGGCACACTGGTTCCCGTCAGATCACCGAAGTTAAGCAACGTTGAGCCTGGTCAATACAAAAAAATGGGTGACAATTTTGGAATTTCCGGCTCTGCATGTAGGAGGATGTCGACACGTCCCCGAAAGAATTGCAAGAACCTAACGTTGTCATCTCCCATAACGGGGATATATATGCGACCGAGGACCGCTTGTGAATTTCATACTTCCTCATAACCGGAGGAAGCCGGTTAAATCCAAATAGGGTTAGAGCCGTTTCACACACACTCGCGCGCGCATACAAACAAACACACACACACACACACACACAGAGAAAAAATGAAATTAAATGAAACATTAAGAGAATAAAAAGCTCAGCAGAAAGCAACTACAACCTAAAAACGTAAACACAGTTTCGCCGACAAAAATTGAAGAAAAACGAAATTTTATAACAAACATTTTTTTATATACAAAATAAGAATGTAAAAGTTTTCATGTTGGTTAATATTCATAGAGCAAACACGTGTTTGGTGAGGAAAGTTGTGTTAGTAGTCACACAGCTTAAAGTAGTGTAGGCCAATATGTTTATTCGTGTATAAGTTTTATATGTACATGACTTATCAGCATTTTTTATGTGTGTGCGTTGGTTTACCTTGCTCTTGTTCGTGCGTGTACAGCTGTGAGTAGTACTTCGTTTCTGTTCACCTGACTTGTTAGTACGTAGGAATGTGTGCGAAAAATCAAAGATGCTTATATGTTAGTCATTGAGTCCTTTTCTTTTGTAATTTACCTCCTTTATTTTAAAGGACACGCGCGCGAGGTTGTGCTTAAGCGACATTCTTGAGTGTCTTCAGTATTTAACCTGTTTGTTTGATAGGCGTTTCTAACTTCGAGTTGACTTAGTAGATTCACATATACGTGTGACTTTTATGGTTTGGAACGATTTTCATATGTTATTTTATATAGTGTGGTAGATGAATATATGCTAGTGTTTAGGCTAACTCCTTCAAAAGGCAAAATAAAGCAAAATCGATTATACATTATATATTGCATCGGCCGAAACTCTGTAAGAATAACATTTAAAATAAATACAGAAATATGAATCAAACAGATAATACACATGAACTCCTATTAACGAGTAAAGAGTTGCAGATTTACTGATAGACGCATCTAACGGAGAACATCTTAAATGTAAGCGTGACAGACAAACGAACGTGAGATTTCACGTAAAGGTGACAATCTGACCAACAAACGGACAGAACCATTTTATAGTGATGCTTGGACGTACATTAAGGCAAGCAAAAAGAGCACACCGACATCTTTTGATAGAAAACAAAACGAGTTATGTGTCTCTGCCTAGTTACAATTCACAATATGGCTGGTTTGCAAGCGTCGGCGGCTGGTGGCCTCCTGTATTTGCTTGGTCATTAGTCATGGGATGAGCGCACTTAGACTAATCTCTATAGTAAACGCTGCCGGTGAAACACTAATTGATTTCTCATTTGGCCCCTACACAATAATACGGCGAAGAACGAGGTCCCTTCCCCTGCGCTGTTTCTGCCCGAGGAGCTATGTAATATTTCCATATCAACCCTCTGTTTCATGGCTCTTTTCTTTGCATCAACCGTTTTATTCGTCTCTCCTTTTTGGTTTTGTCTTAAAACTTTCCAGACAATGTTTATTCTTTTTCTCGTTTATATTTGCTTTTGCTTCCGTGATTTTCATTATTGTTCATACAAATTAATGAAAAGATTAATAACAATATATATTCTTATATTTATTTTTCATCATTTTCCTTCGGTTTCTTTCTTTTCCACTTTATTTCATCATTTTTAAAAACTTTTCTTCTTTTTTCTACTTTTTTCGTTCTTATTATATTTTTCTTTATCTAATTTAATCCATAAAAAAGCCTGTTTATCCAATTTTGTTTCTTTCATTCGTAAAACGTTATTTTTTATTCTATTTTACTTAATCTTTCTTAATATATTGTTTTTGGAATTTTTTCTGTTCAAATAATTTCGTTTTCTTCTTGTTTTTTTTTTCTCGTTTTTTTTTTTGGCCAAGAGATTTGCATTCTTTTATACATTTTTCTTTTCATTTATCATTTTATAAACTGTTCTTCTTCATCGTTTACCTTTTCCTTCGTAATACATTGTTTAGACTTTTTTTCTTTTTTTTATAAAAATGCTTCGTCTTCTAATAAAAATGTTTCTGCTTTGTCGTTATCTTTCGTTTGAAAAAAGGTTTTCCCATTTAATTCCTCTCTTTTCTTCTATATCTTTTAAGCCGTAAATTATGTTTCTTTTTTTTTCGATTTTAAATGTTATTTTACTTATTATTTTTAAAAACATTTTATTTCTGTTCGTTTTTGCTTGAGAAGTTTTTTTATACCTTGATTAACATTTATATTGGACCCCCCTGCTTATCCTTCACCTTTTACTTTTTCTTACTTTCTTTTACCTTTCTCTTTCTTTCTTTCTTTCTCTTTCTTTTTCTCTTTTTCTCCCCTTCTCTTTCTCTTTCTCAATTTCTCCCTTCCTCCCCTTCTCTTTCTCTCTTTCTCTTTCTATCTTTCCACCTTGCTCTCTGTCTCTTTCTCTTTCTATCTTTCTCTTTCTCCACTTCTCTCATTGTAAATTTGGGTGTCAATGCGATTATTACTACATATTAATTTTCCCATTTTTTCATTTTCTTTCTTTCTTTTTCTTCTCTCTATATTTCTTCCATGCCTTCATTCTATTCGTCTGTTACTCTTTCTTCACGTTCCCTTTTTTAAAATTCTTCTTTCTGTATTCTTATTCGTGTTCATCTTCAACTTTATTCATTTCTTCTTCTGCTGCTGCTGTTGCTTTTTTGTATTTTTTTGTATTTTTCTTCGTATTTTATTTTTGCGTATTCCTCGTATTCTTCCTTTTCACTTTTCCACCTTGCATATCAATAAATAAATAAAACTACATAATTAATTAAATAAATAAATAAAATAATAGAATCGTTTTCTGACATTTTACAAAGAATTACTGATATAGAAAAGAAGAAAAAATAAACACATGGCGCTAAAGAATGCCTCAAATCATCCATTGTGTTTGCGGTGTCCCACTTCGCCGTGCTGCACGTGTCCAGTGACGTCACTTCCATTGACCAATGATAAAGAACTATTTTCTTCCGATGTGTGTGCATATTGCATAAGTGGCCACGAGGCGGTTAAGCATGCAAAAGGAGTTTTCCTCTGAAAAGAATCCACTGTTGTGAATGTTTGGTTAAAAAATGAGAATGAAGCGAAAATAACACGAACGAAAAGCTGCTAAATGATAATTTTTTCTTTTTTTTTTTTAGTTGTAGATGCGTCCAAATATTCTTAGATAGATTCAGTTTGTCAGTCGGCGATGCTGTCACACTTCTTTTATGATTATTACATTTTCACCCCAAACAAGGCACAGTGCCACTTTGATGTAGGGACTACTATCAACAACATAAGTTGCAGGGATAATATGTAGGGAGTCGAGCAGCAAGATGTCTGTTCACATTACACTTGAACTTCTGCATGTAAGTATAGTTGGAGAATCAGAAAACCGGAAGGGAATTCCAAAGTCTAGCAGTTCTAGGGAAGAAACTATTAGAGTAGAAGGCTTTCTTACATCTAGGGATCTCTAATGTGTAGGGTGGGACTTTGCTTGTCAAGTTTGTCGGGGGTATTTACGTCGAGAGAGTACAAGAGCTAGTCCTCGGAGCATCAACAAATAGTTATTTTTTTAGTCTCTAATTTTTAAGTTTGAAATGAATTTGTTAGATGAGTTTAGGCATCTCTGTGAGAGGCTTTGTCTCTTAATGGATTGATTCGTTGGTCAGTCAGGCTTTGGTTTTAAATAACATTTTCTTCGCTAAACTCGTGACTTCAATCGACGCATCTTGGTTTAATATCTGACGGACAGAGCGATGTACAGAGTTAATTTGTAATGTGAGAAAATCCACTTCTCCCAGAAAGAGCACTCTGGGTTGAGACAAAAGTAAAATTTGCCTCAATCTAGGACAATTTTAAATTCATGACCAAGAACAAAACAGATACTATACTATACTTCCAATAAGAAAACAAAAGATGATGCGTAGTAGCTTCAATTAAATTTTAGTATAAAACAAACATTTTACTCGCCACTTTTCCCAAAGTCAGCAAAGTCTAGACCATTTTTGGAATAACCATTTCTCTGTTGACTTCGGTAAGTTGCTGATCCTCCTCAGTTTTATTAGGCCCACTCTCCCAGGCATTGCCTTCTATCTTTGAGAATAAGTTATATTATTGCTAATCGTCAGAGATGTCTCTACGGGAAATACAGTTTTTGCAATCTAAAGTGCTCCTCTTCTAGAGAGCTAGCTCTTTATTCGACCCTTGTTTCACATCATCCCATTGTGGGAGAAAGATAAATAATTCACCGCATATGATGTGGAAGCGTCGATCTGTAAAACTACTTGTGAAATACTCGACACAATGAGCAGTCTTCTCAGGGATCCTTTTTAATAAAACTCTGTAGGAATAACCTTATTTATAATATTATTGAAAATATGTAGAGTCACTAACACTTTTTACATACTGAAAAAAAAAAGGCTTACTGCGCATATAAATTAATCTATCGCAAACCTACTCTACATTGTTGTTTTAAAATCTTATGACACTAAATTAGTTTACGTGTAAGTAAATCAAATTTCCCCTATTTCAATGACTGGTATAGCTTTCCATTCAAAACCTGCATATGCACATTTGTTTCGGCATCAGTGTAGGCCGATTATTTACTTGCTTTCAGAAAATCCTATTCAACATTCCCTTTTAAAACAATGATAAATAGAGAAAGACGGGGGATGCTTTACTCTCAGGCTTATATTTACCACTACTGTTAATCGTGTTAATGCCATTAGTATTTTATGTATCGATTTTTCTTTTGTACATTTGGTAACCTACATTTTCAACCTAAAATAGCGAAACTCCCTGTATTTAAATATTCATTTTTATTTCAGAAACATTCTGATCAGCTACTTTAAATAATTTATTTTACATTCCTGATTATCGGAATAACAGATTAGCAGAAAATACATTTAACACAAATTGCCTTAGTAATTAATATGACAAGTGCTTATAAAAAGTCGTTTACATAATTCAAATATGAACTTATCACTTTTTATTAATATTTGATAAATTGTATATTATAATCGTAGAAACATAGAAATTTGTAAAACAATTGACTTCTAATTAATAACGGTTGCATTAAGCTAATTATTGCCTTTCATAATGTATCGATTCTTAAGGTGTAAAAAATGCTGAAAAAAAATAGTATATTCATTAATTACAAACCATTGCCTTTTATATTTCCAGCATTCCATAATATACTCTTAACATGTTTTAGATTTATCGAACGCTTTCTACATCTCATTAATGAAATTCAATTCGATGTGCTTATAGTATGCCCAGCTAAAACGATATTTTTCTCAGATTATTAAATTCTAATATTATACAATGCATTCCGACCGTATTGTGCTGTTATCGTCCTTTAAAACGCAATGTATTGGCCTTCTCTACGATTCATTAGCTTGCCTTTAATCGATCTTACTTGATTTCATTATTCTGCAAACGGTCACTTTAACAAACAATAGCATGGCTAAAACACCGTCTTAAAAAACACAGTGAATTACTTCAAATAGAAAAATTTACTTAAAATTAAATGCATGTGTAAAACGTACTATACATGTGATAATTAGATTTCAAACAAACATTTCTTATAGATAATGTATTCTATATGTATATTTACTAGTATTGTGACGATTAATCGGAACTGGAATCGGAAAAGTCAGAACTTTTGGGGGTATCGGAATCGGAAAAAAAGTGTACTTATTTTCCGATGCCAAAAACGATTCCTTTAATTGTCTTTTTTTAATATTTGATTTTTTTAAAACAAAATCTTTCACTGCTGATAGTAATGATAAAATAAAAATATTTATCTGCTTTAAACTACCAGTAAAACTAAAAACGATAAGTGTATTTTCTCCCATAAGTGTACTTTTACGTTGGAAAAAATATCTCCAATTTACCATGTACTTTATGGTAATCCGGAAAATAACAACTTTATAGTTAAATATTTAGATATTTATAAAGAAATGGAATCAGAATCGGTACTTTTATCGGAATAAGGAAAATTATTGGAATCGTCCCATCACATATATTTACCTTTTATTTATACGCATAAATATTTAAATGAAAATTGAAGAAAGTTAAAATTGAAGGGAAAGAATACACGACTGTATAGATTCTAAAACAAACCAATTTAACCAAATTTGGACAAAAGACCCCCAGAAAATTAAAGATACGTTGACGATGACATACTTTTAATACTTACTAGTGATGCTTATTTTTTGGAAGTTAGCAGCATTTTTACCATTTTCCTCCTATTGAATCATCACTTATAAAGGCCAGCAGCTATCCAAGGATAAAAATTAATAAACAGGTCGAATGGATTGCTAGCCGAACGATGAGCAACAATCAATTGTATGAACCAACTTGGATTACTTATGGGGCGGTTTATCACAAGTCTTTGTTGACATTCGAAGATAACCATATTGTCATCTGCAGAGAAACACTCACGCGTTAATCTGTAAAATCTTAACCATCTTAAATCACTGATCGCCATCGACACGATGGAATTTAATGTGTCACTTTTTAAAAAAACAAACAAAAGGAAAAAATAATACTGGTTTATCTATCTTTACTATCGGCAAGTCTGTTTTTTATCCGTTGCTTCAATGAGGAACACCATGATTTTCGGATGAGTAATCATCACACCATAGAAAAGGAATACGTTGGAGAAATCATGATACATCTAATTGCGCAACAGTTGGATGGGTAAAATGCGTTCGTTATCTCAGTTTCTTATTTTTCTTTTCGATGAAGACCACATCTGCACATAAAATTAAAGTAAAAACTATATCTATTTCAAATCAAATTTCCCTTACTTATTTTACACGACAATCATAAAAGAAAACAGTACTTCAGAATCAAAGGCCCAGTAACGATAGCACACGACCGAAAAAAATATAGCAGCACATCTCCGGATTACTGTACTGCATAAAACGCCTACTTGAAAATTATGAGTTACACATTTTGTTTTTATTTACCTCCGCCCCACAAGGACAATTAGACACAAGGCTGACATTTAAGGTGAAGAAATTAAGCTCCCTAAAAAAGAACACTCTGGATTATAGCAAAAATACAAACCGTCATCCATTGAAGGACGACAGAAGAGATGCTTCATCTCAATCCAATCCTGTAATTTCATCATAAAAACTCTTGTTATCTATAATATAAATCTCACCTGTCTGTTTAAATGTATGTATGTATGTATGTATGTATGTTTCTGAAAAACTTTCGACAAAGGCAACGGATCCTAACAAGATCGGTATCATTTTGAAGCCCGGCTTATCGGACGTCAAATATAGAAAAATGGGACAAAAACATTAATCCCGTCACCTTAAATACGGTCGTTTTGTACAAGGAGGGGTATTTTTTTCGCTGAAATTTAAGCAAGTCTCTAACACCTCTCTTCACTCTAGCTTCTTTCTGTTATTTTGATTCCCTTCCTCACGTTACTACCATTTTCTAATCTCTCCACCTTCACGGGTTCGAGCCTGCCTACCTTCTACCACATTTTTTTTTGCTCAACACACACTTCCAAACACCCGGCACCTAGGCTAGTATTTTATATTCTGTTTTACGACGTATCAACTATTTTATGTGTTATTTAATCTAGATCGGCACCAACTATTGTAAAATATTCATTTGTTCAACATTATTTAAACACGCGATACTCTTTTAAACACTTTCACTTAACGTGTGGCCAGCTTGGTACATCCTGGACGTGCCAGATATTTTTGCAGAAATAATTCTAACTAGAAAGATGTCAGAAAAACTAATACCGACATTAAATCGTCGGAGTCATGCGAAATGCATAAATGAACAGTTAAAATTTGTTTTAATGTCTGTAAAAAAAAATTCGAGCGAATAATTGTCTGATTTCCCTTTAGTTGCTTTATTTCACAGCATATAAACTCTTTTGGGCCATTAATGCCAAAACTATCATTTTAACAAACATTCTTGCACGCCAGGTTTTGTATATCTTTAAATATTTGTTTATGGTTTTTGGTTTGGTTGTTTTGTTTCATGGCATATCAACCGTTTCTGTGCCATTCAATGCAAAATCCGTTTATTTTGATAAAAGTTTTCATACTTCGTTCTTTATATGCACAAGTATTTATAGATAATGTTTGGTTTCATTATTTTGTTTCACAGCAATATCAACCCTTTTGGGGTTATTTATGGCGAATCCAGCAACGTTGTAAAAAAGTTTTTAAGCTGCAATCCCTTACATCTTCAAATATTAATTCATCGTGTTTAGCCTGGTCCTTTGGCAGATAATTCTCTTGTTTTTGTTTTTGGTTCTGCTGAACATGATTGAGTTTTCAAAGGAAGGAGAAGAACAACAGGATTAATGTTTAGTGCATTTTAAGTCAGGAAGCCAGTAGTGAAGTGGGGAGAAAGAAGAAAAAGAAATAAAGAGAGAGAGAGAGAGAGATAGGGGGGAGAGCGCGAGCGTGAGGGTGATTGTTGCTTTTGTTTTATGCTTTGCAAACATGATTAAATTTTGCAAAAAAAAATTAAAAAACGAAACTTTAATGTACGGTGCATTTGTGTCAGAAAACCGTTATCTTTAGACAGCCTGATCTGGTAACACCAGCTTTAATTTCAGATAAAATTTAGAAATTACGTAATAATAAAATTGAGAATCGTCTTTAATATTTTACAAAATGGAAATAACTTTCATATAAGGTATACGTCATCGGGAAATTTTTGCTATACCTAGTATAATATCTTCTCCTCTATTACACATATATAAAAACAATTAATGTATTAACAATAAACACATTAACCATGGTATACATAAAGCGTTAAACAGCCCTCCTTGTTTCCCTCTCTCTCTCTCTCCCGTACGTAATGCTAAACTTCTTGTCCTTAGCGTTATTACAAGTCTAAGTGTTTATGGTTCTTTTGTTTTTTTTTCGAGGGGGGGGGGTCATAAATAAAATTTAAAAAGAGATTTACAGTGCAGCACCTTTACAAAACGCTGTTCACCAGATTCATCGGAGAATCTCATTAAATCATTAAAAAAATTTTAAATGCAAAACATTAAGGAAAACAAGTAGTATCCTTTTACTGGAACCACTTTTTAAATCTCTACTGTAAAAAGGAGAAATCCTTATTTATTTCAGCTTATAAGCAGCTATGGTGAACTTAAGAGCTTGTCAGAGTGGTGCATAATATTCTATTTCATTTACAAAGTTGCGTTTTATTGTTATATAAAAAAAACAAAATGGCCGAATGGGGTTTTTATTCGTTCGCTCATTTCTTTATTTTTGTACTTTCGTTTTTTTTTAAAAGGATTTTGTTTTTAATTTTGTTAAGTAAATTCTAAAGTGGGCGTTATATTTGTATTTTCTCTTTCTCACTCTAATATAAAAAAAAAACGCGCGCTTTTTAATATTCATATATAAAGATATCGAATAAAATGATTTAAAAATAAAACATAAAGAAATGCACTTAGAGGTGGTTTTAATTTGCAATTTCGCAGCTCTAAATGTGCTTCAACCTAAGGCAAGATGCAATGATCCGAGATCACGATTCCGGGCAAAGTCTACACAAAAAGGCGGGGCACTTGCAAAACCAGGGAGGCCATTACACCACCCACAAGAACCACATTCACACCAACAAGCGAAACACCAGCCACCGCACTCAATGCTTTAATGGTCGCAACAAAAAAATTGTTCCGATTTGAATTGATAAATAGATAAACCAGCAAAACGATCAAAACAATCAATCAAGCAACAATAATAAACATGCATTTATTTTGAGCCGAAGAAGTATAAGTAGTTAAATAATATAACTAAGTATATTATTATTATTATTATTATTATTATTATTATTATTATTATTATTATTATTATTATTATCATTATTATTATTATTGTTATTATTATTATTATTATTATTACAACATCAACAACAACAACAACAAAAACAGCAACAATAACAACAACAATAACAATAATAATAACAACAACAACAACAACAACAACAACAATAATAATAATAATAATAATAATAATAATAGACTGAGATGATTATAATTCTGACTAATAATTAACCGTTCAAAAATTCAACAACGTATTTATTATAATTGCTATCGTTATAAATATTATTGTAATAATAATATTAATATTAAACTTAATAATAACAATAATAATAATAATAATAATAATAATATGTGCATATATATATATATATATATATATATTTAATTGGAATTCCTTATTGAGATGAGTATTATTTATTAATTTATTTATTGCGAAAAATTATCCTCATCTTTTTTAGTTGTTATTTCACGACGTTACGGCTTACTATTCCTCTGGCCTTTATCAGGCGGTAACCGCGACGGGATAGGAACTCCGAATATCCTAACTGCATTCTCAGTAATTACTGCCATCCAAAGTTGCTGTCGTCTCACCCTTCGTGCCCCGTGGCGCTGTGGATATAGACGATCTAATTGATCTGATCTCTCATTTTGTTTTATCTTTATATTATTTAATCCTGAGGATGATTCTGGTTTGCAGGTTTGGGTCGTCATGACAGCTAATCAGTGTGACTATGCCAAACTTTATACTAGGTGAATTAATAGGTATGGACGTAAAGTTCTTAATATGCAACACGACATTAAATAACAAAAAAATTGAACATCCAACGAATGCAGTCTAGTGGACAATTATCTCTTTTTCTTTACAGCCCTTTTGCTTTTTTTTTTACAGCCCTTTTGCTTTGATGTTTCTTAATTTTTTAGATGAAGATTAGTTATTCGTGTTATTTGGATTAATCGGAATACTGTTCGCATCGTGACTGTGATTTTAACAACGTTTCGGTCGATGTAATCTCCGACCTTCTTCAGGTGTATCTTGTCGAACTCGGGAATGTTTCTGTCGAATTCCGTCCAAATTCACAATTCGACAGAAACAAATTTCGAATTCGACAAGATATACCCGAAGAAGGTCGGAGGTTACATCGACCGAAGCGTTGTGAAAATCACACTCACCATGAGAACAGTAGTCCGATTAATTCAAATTATACGAGACGTTCTTGTCTATCTATCGTTATTTCAATGTAAATTGTTTGAATCATCTTAAATCTCTTGTTCGTCCATGTAAAAAATTCCTAGCGAGATCCCATCTTAAAAAGAACTAGATTTTGTTTATTAGATCATTCACATAACTTTTATACGTTTGCCCAATCGCGTTGTGAGTTAATCTCGATTACTAGAATATCAGAATTACAGAAACGTTATTACTGAACGAACCCATTTAATTACGCGAATCGAACACACGTAAATAATAAATTAACCCATTTCCTTTACTAAACCAACCTAAGAATCATGTTATCTTAAAAATAAATATATATTAAATTAAGTATTTACTACTAGCAGGACCGTGGAAATTTCAAGAAACGAAAAAGATATTTAATCAACAAATACGTTTCATATTATTATTGTATAGCACTAAAAGTTAGTTTGTTTTTTAGACAGAAGAAAATAACACGCAGCAAATATGAGTTTATTAATGTTTCTATGAAAATAATGTTCATTATTTAGAACTGGCACAATGAGATAAATTAATAAGTACTAATAAATACACAGAAGGTAATATTGTGCTACATAGTTCAATACAAATAATAAAATCACATTGTAAGAGGCAATATTTAATTTACTTTTTCGGTCCAGCACCTCTTGCCAGATCATGTTTTTCTTTTTTTCCGTGTCTTTTGAATGCCCCCTTTTTTAACGTAACGTTTCGCGGACTTTTGTGAAAACTGCTGCATGACGAAATTACTACGTGTTTGTTAGTCACACCATTACAACAATAATCATGTATTATTATATAAGAACTAGAACAAAGGGAGTTCAGACTTATATTCTTGTCCAGGGTTGCCAGAGTAAGATATTAAAGACAAAACTTGCAAATTTTATCTTTTTAAGAATCAGTTTGGCATTCAAAAATTGTATTTGGCAATTTTTGAAGCGTAGCGTGGAGACTAACTAAATAAGAAACGAGCAGAATATTATATGGATTATTTAAAATATTCAAATGCAATGTTAGTTCATACGTATAATTCAGATATTAAAACTTAAACCAAATAAAATAATTATTTGATTACGATCGGCAGATTTTGGTTCGTTATTATCGATTACTAGAATGCAAGGAATAAAAAATTAACAGACAAATTTGATCTATTAATGATTTAACCTTTTTATCTTCACCACATTCGACCACTGTTGTACTATAGCGTCTATTGTATTCTATTTTGGATTCAATTAATTGTCTCTCTTAAACACTCATAATTGCCATATAAAATTCAAATTTAAATTCGATGTTTTAATGTCTGGTGGCCATGTCTTTTAAACTGTGTATTTCATTTATACGCCTTTGACCTCAGTTTTCAATATTCGTACACATTCAATCAATATTTATTTCACATACCTCTTCATAAAATATATGATCAAACCTTACTGTACTCGCTTAAACGTGCTAGCATCATGCTTTGATCAATCTCTGTTGCAGATATTGACAGTATAAGTGGCTAAGAGAGCAACCTCGTCATAAACGTGCATCAGACGTAGAGGTGCGTCATTGAATTCCAGGCAAAGGTGCATTGATAATGGTGCTGACTATATAGAAAAGTAATTCTGAAACACAAAAGGTCGCCTATTTTAATGGTACCACCCTCGGTTTCGCAGCTCTTCCAATTCCTGAGTTTAAAAAACTAGAAAACTTTAATTTTAGAACGATCCTCGTTAATTAATGCAACGTTTCGGGCGATTTGCACATCGACCTTTTCGAGTTTATTGCAAAATAGATTTGTTGCCCGTTGATTGAGAACAAGTATTTTATGCCGAATTGATTGTTGAATATGGTTAAAAACGGTAAAAAAAGTTATAGACCGTTGACTTAGAATGAGTGTTTTATGCCAAATTGATGTTGGATATTGTTAAATTTGTGCTCTTTTTTGAAGTTTATAATAATGCCTATTAATTCCTTACTGTAAATCGAATGGATACTAAAATACTGAGTTCAATGCATCTAATCATAGCAAAGGTTCATCCAAAATCTCAACTAAATCGGTCAGTAGTTTCAGAGTAAAAGCTAAAACCGACAGTTTAAAAGAAATATACTTGAGATTTCCTGTTTTTTTTCTGTATATAAACATGATCTATGTTAGTTATTAAAGTATTATTCCGTTTCACACGTTCTAAAATCTGATGAGATGCATGATAGTACATTAGGCACCGCAAAAATCTGGGGGGGGGCAGGTAAGTACTTTTTGACGGACCGTCTTTTTAAAAATCTACCAAAAATCAGGTAATTATCAAATCAATACAAAATTTCCAGCAATTATTAAGAGAAGAATGAACGTTATAACAGTGTACTTATTTTTATAAACAATATATATATATATATATATATATATATATATATATAAAAATATACATATATATATATATATATATATATATATATATTTGTTAACAAAACCCCCTTATTTTGAGGGGGTTCCAAATATGCTTAAAATAATCATCTGAAACTGAACAAAACATATTGTGTTGTTGTAAGGGACGGGATTATAGATTAAAACAAAACTTGTTTGCATACCTTATTTTGACGTCTGAATATTAAAACTTCGATTGTGTTTAATTATTCCGCTTTTGAGTTTTGAAGTGTGAAATTCGGTGAATATGTTAAGTAAAATAATTAATTTAAGTTAAGCAAAACAAAAAATTAAAAAAAAAATCTTTATACGAAAAAAGCCATTTTGAAATCTTTGATAAATAAATTAACAATTTTGTTTTGGCGAGCCGAATAATGCATGACCATTATAAAATAGGGAATGCTTTGAAGAATCGATACAAAAAAATCGATAAGTATTGTGCTCTTTGTGTTAAAAATATCATCATTTTTTTCGATCCCGTTTGAAAACATTTGCCACCTTTCGACTAGGGTGGACCAAACGCACTGAAATAATTTTTTTATTCTGCTTTAAATTGCCCCCCCCCCATTTTGGGGAGCCTGACCCCCCCACACACATACACATTAAAAACCAAACTCATACAAATGGTCACCCATCTGGTACTGGCCAGCCTCAGCGTTAATAATTCATTGAAATTTTCGTCACTGAAAAATAAGTATTTTTTGGCCTGTTTGGTCTTCCGTAGTTTGCTTTTTATCAAGTACAAATGTAAACATTGTATCAAATCGACGCGAAATAACTGGTTGCCTATATGAATAAGTGGAATTATTTGAAATCCAGGTACTTATATTATAATATTTTTGCATATTCTCATAGAAAATCACCCTACATCTTAGATAGACAAGAAATAAACAAATCAATTCTTTCAAAAACCTTTTTTTTTAACTATTCATATACGTTTTTTTGTGCAAGACAAAAATGTCAATTGTTAACTTTTGGGGAAAATTTAGCATTTAAAATTTAATTAAAAATAGTAGAAAAAGATTTACATTATTCTGCTTTCTATATGATAAAATTCAGGGGTTTATCTATAAATAAATAATAAATAATGTATTTTAATAAATGTAACTTCGTCTTAAAAACAACAACAACTTGATTTTCGGCCATTTTTGGCGGTGTCTATAGTACATTGGTTATCAAACTAAAATAAAATTATTAATCGATGCTTGTTTGAAAGCACAATTTTTATATATTAAAAGTCTTAAAAAGAAGTAATATTATTAAACGAGATTGTACCAATATAATTTTGATGAAAATTTGTTAAGCAGGATATAATTGTATGATAATAGTTTTATGCATATTCCAAGTTGGCACTAAAAAAAAGAAGAAAAATACGCGCACTTTTGTTAGTTGTTTATAAAAGTATTGTAAACCTCTGGATGGCTGTCTAAAGTGGGTGTTGATAAACGTTCTCTCACAAAAGCCCTCCGTGTCAAAATTAAAAATCAATTTTGTAAGCATCCGCGTAAATGTTTTAGTTTGAAAATATTGACGAACTAAAAAAAAAAAGGGGGAAGAAAAAAGCGTATTTTTAAGTTGCACCAGGCGCGTCGCTCCAAAATAAAATAAAAGAAACCGACAACCCAATGTAAGTTCCATTATCAGCCAACGTTAATTGGTTAACCAAAAGTGTGGCCGAAACGCCTGATCGTGGTTTGGCACCTTGCTCTCAGAATTTAGAGAACTTGCTAAAACTCACACAATCACTTTTTAAAAAGAATCCTTTCTGACTTTCTGTTCAAGTACCAGCTGCAGGCTATTGTCAAGTCTGGCGACAAATGCTACCGTTCAACAACCTCCACCCGACCCCGAACTCACATTTTATATACAGTTCAATCTTTGTCACTGACAGCGAAATTGGCAACCGTTTCGAGAACATGCACACTCGGCCCTTCTATCAGAATATTTATGTGCACACAACATTAATAGTATGGAATAATAAAAATTATTATTATTATTATTATTATTATTATTATTATTATTATTATTATTATTATTATTGCTGTTGTTTTTGTTGTTGTTGTCATCTTTCTAATTAAAAACGACTTGTGAATAATCGTGAACGTTTTCTAATTTCGAATATAAATTACTGTTTGTATTTCATTCCTTTTCTTGTGGCTTAATAAAATGGCCAAATCTTTATTAATCTTTAGATATATTTCATTTGTGATTTAAGATTTTTTAAAAATTAATAGGGTTATTTTGTTTTGCGTTGATGTTTATATATATTTTTTTAATTTTCCTTTGTTTTTGTCGGGGATCGGGCATTCTACCGGATGGCAAACATTTGCCCACTACTTTAAACATCCAACTGAAAAAGGTTTATATTAAGGTTCTAAACGCCCCTTAAAATGCAATTTTTGTATCTCTCTTGCACTTGGTTTACCGCGTATATTCTTTCAATTAGTTTTTAAAATTATTTTTTTTAAATCCAGTTGATCTTCTAACTATTGGAATGATTGAGCTTTTCCTAAAATTCCAGTTTTCTTCGCGTTATACATAAGATCTTGGCATTTTGTTATCTTTTCCCTCTCAGCTCTGTTGAAACCAGCATCATTATGGACACTAACTTGTAAAGTTGCGTCTTTCTCCTTCTTGTGCCATATTACTCACACGTTTTATAGGTCCGTTTAGATATTTTGCTGTAAGAATTGCATAGTCATAGTGCGCGGTGTATGATTTATTTCCAACTAGTGTTTTGGAACCTGCTGCTATATTTTGTATTTAGGTTTTTACGGATGAGAGTAGAGATATTTATACACTCGATTTTGTCGTATCGTGTAATGGGCGCCACCAACAGAACCTTACAAATAGATTCCTGGTGGCTTCCATTCTCTATTTCTTCACGATGAATGAGATCACACATCTTTCTCCATACAAAAATAAGCTAAGTATTTTTTTTCAAATATTGACGTGTTTTACCAATGTCATTTCTTTCAGATCAGAATTTATTCAAAATATATTTTGTTTTGTTTAAAATGTACAATTCTCGTCTCATTAGATATGTTATCAGTTCCTTAAATTAGGATAACAATTTTGTCCTTTAAAAAATATACATTGTCGTCTAATTAGGATAACAGTTTATATTACTATCTTAAATCAACTTTTATCATCAGTGAATCATGCCAAGCCTCTACGTGTAATATATATGATCTTACATCAGATCAAATTTAGTCACCTGATTTGTACCTCGCTTAAAATGTACCAGCGTTTTCTACATAGGATCAATGTAGAGTATCAGTGATCTTCTCTTCAGATCAACATTTAGTTAAAGTCTATTCAACTATGATCGAACTATTATATTGTTTTTTTTTTTAAATAGAGCCAAAGAGTCGTATCTCTGAGTTCATATACAACTTGAATATTAGGTTGGTACAAAACTAATGTCGTTTATTGACTTCTAACTTCAAGTCAAGTATTATATTAAAAAGTTAATTTGATTGTATCAGTATATAGGTTACAATATCTGGCATAGTCACGTTTACACGGCAATTCCCAGTAGCTTACTGAAGTTAAGCTATGTTGATTCTGATCTATACTAAAATGGGTGACAATCTGAGAATATTAGATGCTGCATATGATCTCCGTTCATCTCAGCATTGTGTGCATCCGCCCTGGATTTCTTCTTGTCACTGAAATCAAGCAACATCGACTCACAATTCACAACCATGCTTATTTACAGGGGATATTAATTGCCTCCAAAGACTGTACAGGATCATAGTTATATCAGTGTATCCTACTTAGTCTTTTAATTGGGTCCAAAGTTTAGTGAAATATGTTTTCCCGTGATCATTATTCATTATTTTAACTAGATTCAAAATATGTAATATACCTTAACTTTAGATTAGAATTTAGTATAAAAATAAAATTTTATCTAACAACACAGTCCTGTGATACACAGATTCCTACGCTTCTCTACCAATACCTTTTTTTGTAGAACGATTTGTCTTTGGTATAAAGATTGGCCCCAGTTTTTTTAATATTACTTCTTCATTGCAGCCAAATCTCTTTCCTCTTAACTCTATATTTTTCAATTTCATGTATTTTGTCCATTCGTTCCTTCAAACACATCATTGTTTGATTGCAAGTGTTATTCCTCACTCAAGGTAACATTAACAATACATCTTTGATTACACACACACACACACACACACACACACACACACACACACACACACACACACACACACACACACACACATATATATATATATATATATATATATATATATTGACTCTTTTTAGATGAGGCTTCAAAATTGGTGTATTTATTCATTAGCGGGCTGTTATCTTCATTTTCTTATTTGCTGTTGTTTGACCACGTTCTGGCCAACTCATAATCCGGTCTTCATTATGTGTAACCGCGACGAGGTAGGAGTGTTAAGTCTTGTACTGTATCCCTAATTATTATTGCGTTACATAGGTGTTGTTGTCTCACCACGTTTTAGACAACTAATCATCTGATCCTCTTGGGTAGGATTGAAACCACTATCTGCAGACAATGCTCACCCAGAGCCGTAGATGCTCAACGTCTCTATTCATTCCACCACGGAACTTAAAAGGCGATTAAGGTAGGGTTTTATGGTTTTATAGCTTCATAATTTGTTTATTCTTTATAGTCGTTGTTGTTTCACAGTTGATAGACTGAAGAAGACCAGAGGATGAGTTGGCCGAAACGTGGTGAAACAACAGCTATGAAGATGAGGATAACAATCTGCCAATAGAATGAATACACAAATTCATCGTTTTCCAAAATTCCTGTCAGGTGATACTTGCGTCTTTAAGCTTTGATCTCTTAGTTATTACGACATACCAATATTTTAAATGTATCAAATGTAGTAACACAATACCTATTTCTATTATTTGGATTATTCGAACTGCAATTCTCATCTTGGATTCTATTTTCACAACGTTTTGGTCAATGTAGTCTCCAACCCTCTACAGGTGAATCCTATCGGAAAAAAGCTTCTTATGAAAGTTGTCGATTAAAGATGAAAATTTTGAGGATAACATCTAAGTTGAGAATAGTAGTTTAAATAAACCAAATAGTTCACACCACAATTCCTTATCTAAAAAAATCCTAATAATAATAGCTACCGTCAATAATTAGTTATCATTTATTAGTTAAACACATGTTGCCTTTTTTAAGGTGTTACCACATATTAAGGCCCAGAGTAATATTGGTGTGTAGAAGTAATTTGGTATAATTAGGTTATTTACGCGGAAGGCTCGCCAAGAACTTGTTTATTTTGTACTTGAAGATAATAATATTGTAACTAGCTGGAAAGCAGACCAGCAGCACTAAGTTCCGCTGCCGTCCAGTTCTAGGGCGAAAGCTCTGTTCATGGAACCCATGTTTAGATTTAGGCGACACTAGGGATGGGAGGATTTATTGATACTGCTTTTGGCTAGACGAGTGTTTTCTGTGAAGAATTGGTGAGGGTGGACATAGATGAGAGCTCAGTCGAACACTTGCCATGAAAATAGCGATAGAGCAAGGGTAGGCTGGCAACGTTTCTTCTGTGGGAAAGAGGCTCCAAAGAAGAGAAAAGGGCATCGTCTACTAGATTACGATGTCTGTTTTGAACCCTGTCCAGGCAGCATAGTCACTATTAAAATTGGTGATCATTTGGGAATCCTAGATGCTGTATGTGTTTCTGCTTATCTCGGCATTGTTTCCAGTCGTCCTGGACTTCTCCTTGTAACTCAACTTAAGCAGTACCGTTTTAAAAGATATTTGGTTCGAGACTGCGCAACCCTTTCCTCATTATTACACACGCAGCTACTCTTACAAAGAGTAGAAAAGTGTCTTGAGACTGAACGGGAAGCTTCTGCCTAAAAAAATAAATTAAAATAAAAATTACCGTTTTTAAAACGTTGTATTAGAATGTTTCCGTATGATTTTAATTTTCAACCGAGTGTGTTTTTTTTGCAAATTAAATTTTACATGTAGCCGTTTTTTTAAATTTAAATTTTATAACACTGTAACATTAGAAAATCTTTGTAAAAAGTAGAAGCAATCCTTATCATTATTATCGATTATTGCTTGCATTTTTTTTAATTAAACTTGAAATTGTCAAAGTTGTTTTTACTAATTAAACTCTTATTTTTTCCAATACAATGTGCCAAATAATTGTTTCAGTCTTTTAGGATTTAATTAGACGTACATAAAATCGTTTTTAATGTTTAGTCGTGCGTAATTAGTAAAAACAGGGCATGACTTAAAGTAAACTTATTTATTTTTTTTACAAAGATTTTTAACGAAATAAAAAGAAAACAATGACACACCGAGTTGGAAAAAATAATTGTTTCAGTTTTTAAGGAGTTCATTATGTAAATAAAGACTTACATATTTAGTTAATATCTACCTTAAGAATATTTAAAAAAATAATTTATTTTTGTAAATACTTTTTATATGAATCAAAATATATATTTGACAAAAAGAAATAACCTTTCGACTGAAACTTGTAAGTAAATTCATTATACTGTTTATTTCAATAACACCACAGCAGATCTTTACAATATTTTGCGCGGATGAACACAGTAGTCTAAGTTGCTTTAATAACAAATCAGCAATAGGGGCAAATAACTGTATAGAATTTATTCGTACATTTTTAGTAAAACGCCTTATCTACAACCAAAATCCGGCACGACTATCTGTCCGATTCGGCTCCTGCTGATTTAAGCAACTTTACACGTTGTTTCTGTATGACAAATAATCGGGCATAATTTTGGTTGTACATTTTTAGCGAACCCGTAAAATCCTTAAGGTTTTTATATGAAATATGAATCTTATTTATGTTCAATCTCTTAACGTGATGTTAATGTTAGGCCATCTATATGGTTCTGTAAAGATCGAAATAAGTTATAATCCAAGAGAACTAAGCCAGAATAATATGCAGGTTGAGTCAACTAAATTCGCCTACGATATTTTCGGTCAGTATTGCTGTGTGAGGACCAGTCTTATCACTATGGAAAAGTATCCCTTTTCTTTTGGCTACATGGAGAAACGATGCAATTGCCTCCATAGAAAAGACGACATGTTTCCATTTCCGTTTGATGGAAATCGTTTTAATTTGTTATAGACCATCTACGTAGTTGGCCAGTTAGATACAAATCCTAAGAGCGGTATGAGTCTTCTATCATGTCTTAAAGTATCGCTATGTTCAAAAAGCGGGATTGGAGATGCGCCGCTGTACAACTAATGCTCTCTACCGAAGCAAATTATAACATCACCATTGCGGGCACCCTCATAATGCATCGCTGGATTACCACGAATTATAGGGACCTGCCAAGGATGATGAAAATAAAGTTTCCGGCCAGGGTTATGGTCTTTGGTGTGGTTTCAAGTGAGGGCCACATCATATCACCTCACATCTTTGAAGTCGGCTTGAAAGTCAACAGCAAAGTGTAGCTGGCTGTGCTGAAGAGTGTGTGGTGATCCCCTGGTGCAATCAAATGGCTGCTGGCAGACCCTGGGTGTGGCAGCAGGACTCGACGCCGCCCCATAAGTTTAAAGAGACCCAGGTTTAGCTCCAGAAGCAGTCCTGCGACTTTGTACCCTTCTCTTAATGTCCCCCTTTCCCCCGACCTGAACCCGCTTGACTACTTTGTTTGGTCATACGTCGACAACATGACCGACATGACCTCCCACAAAACCAAAGTTAGCCTGTTCGCCACCGTCCTTCGAGTATTCGTCGAGATCCCGCCGGCGCTTCCGGAAAAAGCATGTTCCGGACCCGTATCAAGGGGGTGATTGAGGCTACATTGAATAGATGTCAGCTATACTACATAATCAAATTACCTAAATAGATGTTTTCAATAAAAGTTTTAAAATAAAGCTGTAGTGTTTTTGTTTAGGAAGAAAATATGTTCGTTCCACCTTGTAAAGTTTGTATTCGGCTGAACATGGGTAAGAATATTGCAAAAAAATACAAACGATGCTTTAATAATCTGAAAGAAACACTTATGAATTAACGATGATGATATATTTAAGTAATAAAAATACGCATAAAATAAATTGCAATGTTATAAAATGTCTCTTTTACAAACAGGGAAACACTTTTGTATGCATCTGATAGATTTTGATTTAATTATATTTTCTGTTTTTAATCGTTTATCTTATACAAACAAAACTAAGAATTTGAACAACATTATCGTTGAAACGTCCAACTATTGGCTAAAGACTCAACACGGCAATAGAAACAAAAAGAAAGTCGAGCAATGGTATCGCATTAATATCCACGAACGTAACCACAATGTAATGGCAAAAATGCGTATGCCCTCACTGTTATTGTATTGAACGTCACCATTAATATGTTTGTTTGCTTTTAAAGTTTTTCTCTTTCTTTTCTTTTCACTGTTTTTAGGTGACCATTAGTGTCAAAAGGAGGATACGCTTGACGTGACGTAGATGCAGCCGGATTACGTGAATATCCCCCCCCCCAAATATTAATGACGGGATGTCCTCATCTAGGATCTGTCTCGATGGACGCTTCTTGTTTTTGTGATTTAGTGACTATTTTGTGGTCAACGTTTTATTAGTTTGTTAACGTTCAAGTGAAAGTATTAAAAGAAAGTTTGCTTTTATTATGTCTTTTTCTCATCATTTCATCGGCTTGTTATAGAATTTTCCTTATTTTTCTAAACATAATTGTGTGATGTACTTTTCTTGTCAAAAAAGACGTCTTATTAGAACTGCACGCCTGTGGAACTCTGTTCTGTCTGCCTGCTTCCCTCCTGACTACAACTTGGATGTCCTTAAGTCCAACGTAAACAAATTCCTGATGAACCGTCCCCTTAAATAGACACTTTAAATCTCCACACTAACGTACTGTACTTACAATAACTCTTATCCCTGAGTGGCTTCCGGGCCTTGATAAGTAGTGACCACCTTGTAAAAAAAAAAAAAAGTTAAAATAGTTCTTTTTTATTGTCGGTTTCTATAATAGTCATGAAGTCACACACATACGACAAGCACATATATATGAAAATTATTTTTAATAAATAGATACTTTTTATTATTAGGGATGTATATATATATATATATATATATATATATATATATATGATGATTGCAACGACTTTTCAGACGAATGCCACTCCCTCAGACACTTAAAAGTCCATGAGCCCAAAAATGACTTTCATCGCCACAGGACCATTTTAATAGACAAATGTCTGAGGGAGTATCTATACACAGATGATGTTACAGAGTCTTAGCTTTGTACGACAGCTAAGTCTTTCTCTCAGTTCCAAATGTTGAGATCCAGCAACAAGCAAGAGCAAGATAGCCAGCAACAAATTAAACTGCAGACCAGCTTAATGCGGGTACTGGTCTCCCGCTTTATGGTTTTTTAAATCAGAGATTTGCTTCTCCTAGAAAGGTTGCCTTCACCATGGCTTACGGGAGCCTTCTCCACCCCAACATACATATACATACACACAAACACACACGATGCTAGTTGGCCGTTGACCCCGAAAAAGGGTTCATTCGCCCTTAGGAAGGTCTTGTTTTTAATCCTTCAGGGAGACTAGCCACCCTCCTCACCAAACAAGTCTGGTGGGGGAACCAGTTTAGTCGCAGTTTAATATATATATATATGCAGTTCTAAGAAAGAAGCTTTGTTCATGGAATCTACGTTTAGGTTTAGGCACAGATAAAGAGTGGGGGAAATTATTGATAGTGTTTTCAGCTAGACGAGTGTTTCTTGTGAAGGTTTGGCGAGGGGGGGGACCATAGACTGAAGCTCAGTCGAACACTTACCATGAAAATAACGATACAGCAGAGACAAACTCGCAACATCTCTTCTGTGAGATAGAGGTTTCAGGGAAGAGAAAAGGATATCTCCTACGAGGCTACGAAGTCTATTTTGAACTCTATCAAGGCAGGACAAGTCCTTTCTAGCAGCTTCTGCCCAGATGTGGCAACAATATTCCATTCTTGGACGTACCTGGCTCTTATATAGAATTGCATCAGCAGTGAGATATCTACTGGATCGATAGAAAGATCCCACTATTTTTCCAGCGGCCTTTGCAACAGATTTGATGTACCTGTTCCATTTAAGATCAAGAGTGAAGGGCAAGCCCAGAAGCTCGTAAAAAACTTGAGGCCTCCTTAAGACGAGAGCCATTCATTTCAACTGATGTCAGATGGGGACAGAACGTTGTATTAAAACCAAAGAAACTTTTAGAGTGTAATTTGTGCGATTTATTTAAAATTTACTTGCGCAATTGGACAGAGTCGCAAAAGAGCCTCCAATCTAACAAGTTCCACGCTATCAAACAAGCTACAACTTCTGTCCTATGCTGCATACCTGTGCTGGTTTTACAAAGACTTTAATAGAATGTGATCCGACGAAGTTGTGCTACTGATGCCTCCACGATTAACCAGAAAATAAGCAGTAGCAGGAGTACCCCGCTTAAGGAGGAGTTGTAGTTATAATAGTTTCTTCCACCGAAATGTTAGACCTTGTAATTCCCCCTCCTGTTTCTTGCTTTCCCGACGGTACTAACACGTATAAGCTTAAATGTAATGTGAACAGATATCTCGCTGTTCAACTCCCTACATAGAATATCTCTGTCGGTAATATTCAGAAGGGAGTTTGGTAAATATGTTTCGCGCGAACACACACACACACACACACGACAAGGTCACTTATATATAAGCATGTCAGTGTGCTATAACGAGGTAATCTTAAATTCTGCGCAATTATACACAATGAAGAAACTATGCATAAAAAGAATTAAGTGTAATAGTTAAATGAAGCCAATCATCTAATAAGAAACCATAAAAATCAATTAGTAATTAATTAACGCTCGTTTTTCAAAAGAATATGTAAATTACTTAACCTTCATGTAGTTGTTAGCATATCCATGACCGAGTATATTAAGCTCGTTTTACTAATGTCTAAAAAAAATGTAGGCTTTTAATATCAATGTCAGAGCAAGAAATTTGAACTGTATAGGTATTGAGGCCTTAACAGCTAGAATCGACTGAACCGTGGTCTCCATACTATATTAAGAAGGCCGAGGAATTAAAACATGTAACATGCTGACGTCATTGAATTTGGTCTATTGAATCTGGTCACAGATTCCAATAAACAGCCGAAAGTAGATGAAGTCTAATGACAAAACGGCAAGAAGATAGATACCTATTTCGAAGAATTAGCAAAGAAGACGACACAAGAAAAACGGTAAAAAAATTGGAATAGATAACAAATGTGTGTTGCCAGAAATAAAATAAGTCATTCTTTTACTTACCTGGACAAGTTTTGTGCGTTTTAATGTAATCTAATGCTTTTGTTTGGTTTGAAAAAGAAGTAATGTTGTAAGGTAAACAGGCAATTAAGATGACTATCTTTCGAACGTCAACAATGGCTAAAAATTTGAAAAAAAAAAATACTGATAGAAATCCACCTTAGAGGTGTCAAAAAGTGTCACAATAACACTAGTGAGTGATTTTCTATAAGTATTTTGTTTATTTTAAAAATTTTTAACCATTTTTGACGCTCCGAAGACAGCGTGTTGTTTTTTTGTCAAGAATTGCTTGCCAAGTGAATAAAGCTAAGTAATATTTTTAAAAAGGTTAAATTATCAGTAAATTTTTAAATTTTATAACTATATTTATTATTATTATTATTATTATTATTATTATTATTATTATTATTATTGTTATTATTATCATTATTATTGTTATTATTATTATTATTATTGTTATTATTATTATTGTTATTATTGTTATTATTATTATTGTTATTTTTATTATTGTTATTATTACTATTGTTATTATTATTGTAATTATTGTTATTATTGTTATTATTGTTGTTATTATTATTATTGCTATTATTATTATTGTTATTATTATTGTTATTATTATTATTGTTATTATTATTGTTATTGCTATTATTACTATTATTATTGTTATTATTATTATTGTTATTATTATTGTTATTATTATTAGTGTTATTATTATTATTATTATTTTTATTGTTATTATTGTTATTATTATTGTTATTTTTATTATTGTTATTATTATTATTGTTATTATTATTATTATTGCAATTATTATTATTATTGTTGTTATTATTATGATTATTGTTATTATTATTGTTATTTTTATTATTGTTATTATTATTGTTATTGTTATTATTATTGTTGTTGTTGTTATTATTATTATTGTTATTATTATTGTTATTGTTATTATTGCTATTATTATTGTTATTATTATTGTTATTATTATTGTTATTGTATTTATTATTATTGTTGTTGTTATTATTATTGTTATTATTATTATTGTTATTATTATTATTGTTATTGTTATTATCATTATTGTTGTTATTATTATTGTTATTATTATTGTTATTATTATTGTTATTATAATTATTATTGTTATTGTTATTGTTATTATTATTGCTATTATTATTATTATTATTATTGTAATTATTGTTATTATTATTATTTTTATTGTTGTTATTATTATTGTTATTATTATTGTTATTATTATTATTATTATTATTATTTTTATTGTTATTATTATTGTCATTATTATTTTTATTATTATTGTTATTATTATTATTGTTATTATTATTGTTATTATTATTACTGTTATTATTATTGTTATTATCATTATTGTAATTATTGTTATTATTATGTTTGTTATTTTAATTATTGTTATTATTATTATTTTCTTCTTCTCCTTCTCATTGTTATTATTAATGTTTTTATTATTATTTTGTTTGTTATTATTATTATTGTTATTGTTATTATTATTATTGTTGTTATTATTATTACTATTATTATTGTTATTATTATTGTTATTATCATTACTATTATTATTATTATTGTTGTATATTGGTTTATATTTGAGGAGATGATATATTAAAACGTGTCATGAGTTATCTAGTTGATGTGAGATATTGTTCTTTTAACAGACAGATAATAAACGTATAAATCGTATGTATGTTGTTTAGCCAGGAGGACATGATAATGACGTGTAAACTTAATCATGTTGTATCAATATTATCACACGGGATATTTTTACAGGTAATATGTCAGAATAATAATAATATATGCTTCATAGCTTTTTCTTGAAGAGTTCTTCTGTATCTTCCCGTTGCTCCGTGACGAACCATGAAACGGTCAGCATCATCCAATTGAGACATCTGTTCTTATTTGTGAAACCATAAAACAACTCTTTATATTTTTATAATATAAATTTATTACATTTGTCTCAAATGGTTTTCACAGGATCTGCAGTTCGTCTACATGTTCTATTCTTACAGCTTGCTCCCTAGCTGTATGTCCATCCCTGTCTAGACGTTTGTCGGCTCTGGTGGTCAATCCTCAACTCTCTGAATCTCTCCAAAACTAACTACATCACGTGTTCTCTTACGTCACCTAATTACGTGTCTCAGACCAACCTAATGTCCACAACTAGTTATTTGTTTATTCAAAACCCCAAAATAATGTTTACATCTATTTTCTATTTTCACATTCCTTTTGCGATTCACACGTCAATCATTTCTTCTCCAATTAAAATGTTTATTCTTCTAATCATAATAACTTATCCAGCGACCATACGTGGCTCAAATCAATTAATAAGAATACAATAACAATAATAATAATGTTTTGACCATTGACCTCGCTTGCCACAGTTAACATATACTACGCTATGATCACAACCTAAAGGGTCATAACATTACATTATTATTATTATTGTTATTATTGTTACTATTATTATTATTGTTATTATTATTGCTATTATTATTATTATTGCTATTATTGTTATTATTATTATTATTACTGTTTTATTATTATTATTGTTGTTATTTATATTATCATTTTTATTATAATAATTATTTTTTATTTTTGTTATTATTATTATTATTATTATTATTATTATTATTATTATTATTATTATTATTAGAGTTTATTTATATATTATTCTAGATTCTATGTCTGTTACTGTAAAATACATGCAGTACGAAACAGTTAAAAAATGTTTTTAACCTCGCAAGGAAAATGACAGAAAAATCAGAAAAAGAAACATTAAAATGTTTAATTAAATTCTACAACCGATTTTTGCAATGTTTTAATATTTAATATTTGAAATATTTCTGCACTAGTACCTTTGTTTATATTAACATAATTTGTTTCAATGTAATTTGTGTTTTTTAATAGTTATTATTAGCTCTTCAGTTAAATTAATTTATCGTTCATTTTAGTTATAAAAGTTATCTTTTTATTTTAATTTAAAGTTTTGATTTACTAAAAATATCGTTTTTCTTGGTTAAAAAAATGTTCGTTTCGATTGGACAAAAAACTCAATGGTGTTCGTTTTGATTTAACTTAAAAATTTTTTTAAAGTTGATTGTTTGATAATTGCTTATTGCCTAAATTAGTATTTCGTATTTTGTAACATTTGTCTTTTGCTTCAAACGTACGTAGTTTTCCATGTATCTTTTTAATTTTAATAAATAAAGTTCAGTTTTACTATTAATGAATCGTGTTCATTTCTTTCCTTGTTAAATGTAATTCATAAGTAGATAATGAACGCATTCCAGTCTTTAAAATCCATGACACAATGAAATTTTTAATTACTTCCAACTTATAAACACGCAACTTTATCGTTTTGAATTCTTTTTTTAAAAATAAACATTGAATAAGTTTCAGTACAAATCATCGTGTTCTTTATTTTTCTCTGTTTAATGCAATTTTTAAGTTTTCTAATCCTTTGTTGTAAAAATTTTTGATTCATTAACGACAGTCTGAATGTTCGACAGATGTTGCTTGCTAGGACCTCAACGATGACATCGTTTTTCAGCTCACGGGCCTTAATAGCATATATTTATGAAGGCTATGTCTGGACGCTTTTTGATATTGAATATTTTAGAAAACCGAAACGAGACGATGTTTTCTACTTCGCAGATAATTTACTCAAATGTGAAGCGTTGAATGAGTTTTGGGATGAATCGTTAAATCTCACATGCCATGACGATCGGATGAAACCGAAGCCGCTGAATAAACTGAAAGGAAAAAGAAAGAAAAGAGAAAGAAAAGAGAAATCAAAGAAAGTAAGCGGAAAACTAGGCGCGTGTTGATGGTAAGCGATCGCTTCGTGGCAGAGTACCGCTCTAATGATCTATTCAATCGGTTGTACAGGTGCGCAACACTCGATACATGTAAACTTGCGCAAATATAGATCCGGAAAGAAAATATATCTAGAACAATATAACAACAGAGAATCTATTCAAACTGAAGATCGTTTATGCGTCTTCTATAAACAGTAAATCATACGTTTTGTCTGGGTAAGGCATATCAACACTTTACATGCGATTAGTTGAATACAATCTGTTTATTTGACAAGAGAGGAGGGATCACATTTTCAAAAACATGTCTGTGGATAACAAATATTTATTTAGAAAACTTAATCATAAAAACTCTGCTCAAGTCGTGTATTTGGGATAAATATTGTTTTTTATTTCATTTTTACTCCAAACAAGGCACAGTGCCACTTTGATGTGTAGGCTACTACCCGAGAAATAATTTGTAAGGGTACTATGTAAGGAGTTGAGCAGAAAGACGTCTTTACACTTGATCTTCTGCATGTCAGTACAGTCGGAGAAACAGGAACCTGGAAGGTAATCCCAAAGTCTAGCAGTCCCAGGGAAGAAACTATTAGAGAGAAGGCTTTCTTACATCTAGGGATTTCTGCTGTATAAGGGTGGGAGCGCAAAAGCTTGTAGTTGTTGGGCATCCGCTATTAAAATACTTGTAAAACAACGTATTTCTATGGAACAACGATTGAAGCCTTGTTGATAGTGCGGAACCTATTATGTTGGTGACTCACTTTTGAACCCTATCTAAGAAGGATAGACTAGTATCAGATTCACCGGGCACAATGTGGCAGCAATACTCCATACATGGGTGAATGGTGGCCTTGCAAATGTACAGAATACGCTCAGGCGTAAGTAACTTTTTAGCACGGTAGAGAGAGCCCACCTTCTTTGCAGCAGCCTTGGCAATGCCCTTAATATATATGCTCCAATTCATGTTCTCCGTGAACGTTTAGCCTGGGAGTGTAAGCGAAGTTTATATCATAGTTTTTGACATAAGACCATCGAGAACAATATTCTTCTCTTATTTTAGAAGGATTTAATAATGTTAATTATTCATCCGCTAATACCATAGGCTCTGATTTTCATATAGCGGACAAAAGTTTAGCAGAAATGAGGTGGTGGACTAGAGCTTGATTATGGACTCAAATATTTTAGCGAAAAGAGGGAGTAGGTTAATAGGAGGATAAGTTAATGGGTCAGTTCTTTCGCCAGAATTCTTGGAAACTGGTACCACAGAAGCACATTCCCAACAGCCAGGAAAGTAAAATTGAAAAGTTTAGAGAAAACATGAGCAACCTTAGCGGAGCATTTTTTAATAGGATAGTCGGAATGAGATAAGGTTCACATGCTTTTGATGTGTCTAGGGTTTATATGATATCATATATTTGAGAAGGGATTATTTTTAGAGCATCTAACGTGGTTTCTGTCCGCAGAGGAAAACTTGGGAGGAAGTGGTTTGCTGGGTCTATAGTATTGTCGGAGGCAAACCGATGGACAAGCAGATTAGTCTTCTCGGTTGCCGTGCAAACAACTTCAAGATTGTTGGATAGTAGGGGAATTGTTTATTGCACATTATTTACTACACTGTTATAGATTTTCCAGAATTTGCGAGTTCCTAATTTCTGCGCTTCAATGCGTTTTCTGATGGTTTCGGTATATTCTCTCTGGGTTCTGGCTATTTCCTTCTTACAATTACTCTAGTTTCTATATACTTTTGTCTATTTTTACTGGATTTATGTTGGAATAGACTGCGGTATGCATGCTGCCTTTGAGCAATAGGAGCTGCGCAAGTAGAAGTAAACCACTGGGGAGAGTAATGTTTACTATAGAACTTACGTGTAGAACACGTGCTTCAATTGCCGCTTTGGACCATTCAGTGGTCTCATTTGCGCACTTTTCCACAGGAAGATAAATGGAGCATCTCTCATGTAATCCCTGATAGCATCTCAGTCGGTTTTATTGTAGTATTACCTTATCGTTTTGAGCAGTGGCTCTTTAACTTGGGGTCGAGAATTTATGGTAATGTCTATCATTATCACAGCGTGATCAACATTCACGAGAGGACAATGGGCATATGTTACACAATCCTCAGGAACTGTGGTCGGTAACAGGTCCAGAAGCGAAGCGTGGTGGTTCTGATCATCTGGGAGATGGGTCAGGAACGTTACTAACTGCGTCAAGGAATTGAATATAGAAAATTCATGTGTGATACTACCCGCTGCGTCGGTGTAGTTGGAGAAGCCAAGCCAATTACTGTGGTGGGTATTAAAATCGCCAAATACATATATTTGGGCGCTAGCGTCTAGGGAGAGTGCTACATCTATACTGTCAGAGACGTGATTGATTAGAATAGAGTCTTGAGTCGAGGGAGAGCGATAAAGAAATTATAAATAGCTAACTTTATGATGTAAACATAGTCTAAAGCACATGAAGGTCTGGTTGTCTGATTCTAGTTGAGATTTCCTAGTCATGGAGAGGGTGTTACGAATAGAGATTCGAAGTCCGTGCATGTGTCTGTCAGTGTCCTTATAACAAAGTGAAAGATAACCAGACATGTTAGAGGGGATGAATGAGTGCAAGTTTGTTTCACTTAGCGCTAAGATATCCGGGGAAGTTGCTAGGAGCAATGCTTCTACCTTGCTATGGTTAGTTTTATTTGTAAATATAAGGCCCAAGAGAGGAGGGGAAGCGTTGTTCAAGTATGTCTGGTTTATTCTTTATTTTAGATTGAGCTGTCATTTTTATAATTTAAGTTTAGGGTGAAGGATGCTAGCACAAGTACACCATTAGCTGACTCCTCGTCCTCAGGAATATGGCATCGGGAATGCCCACCAGAAATGTGCGCAAGGTTCCTTTTCATGCGTGACACAGCACTACAATCATCTTGATATTATGCAACTGATAATTGAGCAACCGCTCTAAGCAATACGAAAAAGTTAGGGCTCCTGTACTATCAGTCGGAATACAGCAGCCAGACAAACTTTCAAACAGATGCCCTCAAACCTGTCAGACAAAAGTGGCCCAGTCCGATCATGTTAGCATACATAGTAAACAAGCACCCATAAGATCATAAGATGCCCAGTTTAAGGCGAAGGGAAATAAGCAGGTGTGAAGGACAGTGTTCATTCCCATAGTCAAAAAACAAGGCCAATCTAATGAGTTCCTGTGATTGCACCTCTGCTCTTTGCTAATAGGCAAAGAAGGAGTAAGGAATCCGAGCGATAGAAAGATAGAAGGACCTACCTACTTTTAAAGCAGTTTAGGTTTGCAAACCGTTGATTTATCCGAGTCACTAGCTCTAGGGAAGTTGTTGACGAAGACTGAGAAGGCCTCCCTCCCCCGTTTGGTGTCAAGATGTATGAAATCAGTAGCACAGGTTGGGCATCGGGTTTTTCTTGGATGACCTGACGACATTTACGGGATCATCAGCACTGAGAGGATTTGCCCCGCGCCTGGTTTCAAAGCTAGGCATTTCTACGCCTTCGCAATGGGTAGTTAGTTAATCGAATTAGTATCAAATGTAGTTAGTATCTGCTATGAAGTTTCACTCCTCCAAAGTAAGATTAAGATTGGTAAACGTGGTTATTCACACATTACAAGTGGAAAAGCTTGGTGGTATGTATGAGTAATAGGTTTACACTTAAGGTTAGTATCTGCTAGAGTTAAACTAGGATTTAATATCGTTTGTGGACAAATAATTACATTGGAAATATATAGTATAAGAAGTTGGGGTCCGATTCGAAATGAGCTTCGAACTATAGACTCTAGTTTTCATATAGACACAATCACCAGTACGTTTGCCCGTCAAAGAAAAAGAAGATATAGAATTTCTACTTAATATAACTTAAAGTATAAGTTCAAACTATGATTAATAAATACCAATCTTATTTATAATGTATTGAGTAAAAGTACATATTATAGATCATGCATGTATATTAACATAGATAACTATGATTAGTATGGAATTCAGATATAAATTATCATCATTAAATAAAGTTCTTCTAGGTCCCAAAGATTCAAAAAATAAAAAAAATCGCCTTCACAATAAATACGATATTGTAATTATGGATCAGCGTGCAGAGCAGATTCATTATTTTGTATTAATTTGGATTAGAAGAAGTGGTTTAAAAGTCGTGATTAAATAACAAATAAAACAAATAAAAAACACATTATTAATGCATTATTTAATACAAGGATGTTGTTAAGTATTGAATTAAGACGATTTAAGATAATGTATAATGTAGGGGAGATACAGGCAGCATCCATAGATTAAAAAAGATGTTCATTTTTACATTTAAGATAATTTTTTCCTTTTTCTGGAGCGACGGATTTTAATTGCAGATATACAAGACATTAAAAATGGCTATTTTTAGAACACATTTTTCAGAAAAGAAAATGTCAAAACTTCGAAATTAACACCATTAAATGTTGAGAATTTAAGTCAATAAGAAATAGAAAAAGTACAATAAAATAGTTTGCGATGTTTATGACATAAAATAAATGAAAAAGAAAAGCTTATTTTTTATCCCGGAAAAATTCAATTTACGTGCGTTCTTCCGTCAATGGTCAGTGCTAAACGTTTCTAAACGTTTCTTTTTGAGATGAGGTGTTTTCATTTATTGAGATTGTCGGACTGACTGCCTCATCTTGGTTGTTATAGTCACAACATTTCGGCCGTTTTGCCCTCCGACCTTCATCAGGTTTGTGTATCGAACTGGGGAACCGTTTGTTAGGAGTCTCGAACCCAACCCTTTATTATTACGGGGGTACCGTGTTCGGGCTCCAGCTAGGCTCTGGGACATAGTTGCTGATTCTCTGTTTTGAATGTTACTTTTCACTGCCTTCGTTGAGGATTGAACTCAGCACCTTTGCGTGACTGTAAACTTTGATACAACGTCTAGGACACTCGGCCATATATCCTAGTGACATATGGCCGAGTGGTCAATAAATAAACTGATAACTGTTTGTTAATATGAAACATATGTCTGTGGCCAATAAATATTTATTAAATATTTATTATGATTATAATATATATATATATATATATATATAATTGAGTTTTTATCACACTCATATTAATATTAAAATAAACTTCTTAATACACTCAGTCATGGATATGCGACCGTTAAATAATTTGCATATTCTTTGAAAAACGAACTTTCATATATTAATTCATTTTTGTAATGGTTTCTTATTGGATCATTGATTTCATTTCACTTTTACTCTCAGTTCTCTTTATGCGAATTTTCTACAATGGGTATAATTGCATAGAATTTACGATATGTGCATGCGCAATGGTCTCAATATTTAGTCTACAGACTTGAAACTTGATATAAATAGAATTTTGACCTGTGGGATTAATTCGATTTGGTTTGTAGCTGCTGAGATGTCAAAATTGAAAGAAAAATAATGACTTTAGCAGGTATAAGGCGCTTAAACCTGTTTCTTCTACGCATGCGCAAACATGCATTTGTTATCACAATTGTTTTTCTTTAATAATATGGGTTGAAACTATATAAAAATACCTCAACAATCTATACTCCTATAAATTTGGGTTTTAAATGTTTTATATTGGTATTCATATTAAAAAACCCTATTTTTCAATTTATTTAAAACGAAAACACAACTTTGTTATATATGGGTCGTGAAATTACGTTCATCTGCAAAAAATTTAGCTAATTTGCATATTCGTTTAAACATTTTAATTTTAATTAATTTCCTGTTAGTTTTTTTTTTTCGTTTTCTTATGGGATGATCATCTTTAGTTAACTATTACGTGTAATTATATTTATACAGATATTCTACATGATTTATACGTGCGTAATATTTGCGTAAATAGGTTATAGTAAACACAAATCTCTTTATATATATCAATATATATATATATATATATTGTATGTGTATATATGTTTGTTTAAAAAAAATTGTCTGTCAGTACATACATGAAACCTAATATATGCGAAACTTTATGTTTGTGTTTTAACCGGTGGAAAATCGGTGGAAAACTGTTAAAATTAAAAAAAATAATTTAAAAAAGAAGGAATTTGCCAAGTGAAAGTCGAACAACGGCATTACGAATATGCATGCATAACGTAATAGCTATTGGTTATGATTTAATTTTTAGCCTTGCAGCAGATATGTCTTCATAACTCAGTCATTAACGTAAAAAAAAAGTAAATCATCAGCTAAATTTTTTGGGTTCGATTCGTTTCAGTGGTGGCATACGAGTCATTTTTTTAAAAAACTTTTTAAAATTATTACTATATATGGGGTCCAACATAATATAATTATAAATACAAAATTTCCATTAATCAACATATATTTACGCGTATTTTACGACCGAGAATAGCAGGGCAGAATGCTAGTTAATAATAATGGCACTGCGCCCAGTATTATTCAAACATACATTTGGACATTAAAGTAGCTTAATTTTTAACATATCCTTATCTATCTGTCGATAATGACTAAGGCTAAATGTTTTGGTTTTTATTCTAGCAAATGACACCCAAGTCATATTTTTTTAATTTCTGATATTATTACTATAAATTTGGTATAATCAATAGAGAATTGGCTCTATAATAAATACGAAATCTGCATTAATAAATGTATCATATTTAAGCATATTTTACGATCAGGCAATGCCTGATATATATATATATATATATATATATATATATATATATATGTGTGTGTGTGTGTTTGTGTGTGTGTATATGTATATATATGTGTGTATGTATATATATACACACATCTCTCTCTCTCTCTCTCTCTCTCTCTATATATATATATATATATATATATATATATATAGGTAGTAATATTTTAATTGTACACGCCTGAAGAGTATCATCGATATGTACTGCGGCTTAGCTTCATAAACTCATGAGTTTATCATTTTGATTTAAAAGATACGTACTCTAGGCAACATGGTGAATGATGGTGAGCACATTAATTTTTTAAACTTTACGATTTCGGAGTATGCCCTCGAAACTGCATTCTATTCCATAAAATAGAAGAAAAAATGCTATATATATCACGTTACAAGGTGTTACATATCAACAACTCCGACCCGACCGTCGTCTGGTACCGTGGCAAAAAAAAGAAAAGAAAAAAAGAAAAAAATCCAACTCGGCATTTTTTAAAAAGTGCAAATGAAATTCATTTATTAGTGGTTCTTCCAAAAGAACGTATTTCATTATCTTTCAAAAGTAATTTTGCACGTACGTGCGCTTTTTTAAAAGTCTCTCTGTCTTCCACCTCTCGCGGCACTAGTCACCGCTTTCTCGCCCTCAAGTTCACACGTCTATCTTTCCACGCACGCACTTTGTTTCTCTTGCTCGACTATGTGCTGTCCTTTTTTCTATTCCTCTCTTTTGTCTTCACGTAACGCCCGCGCGTGCACACTTGCTTGAATTGCATATGTGTGACGACGGCTGCTAGTGCTATACGCGCTATGTTACATACATATTGCTTGGATCTATCCTTGGACAGGTATTTTCCTATAAGATTAGTGAATCCGACGATAATATTAAATATATTAATAGAATTTTTGATATATTGAAAACAGGCTTAAAAATCACGAGCTATGCTAATTCTTCGACTTGTTTTGGCAGAACTAATCGGCTCTTTGACTTCTATATGATTTACCAGCAGTGGTGCTTATTCGAACTTTCATTTGAATATCTGGGGATCATTCACGTTCGTTTGAAAAGACCTTCTCTTTTTAAACAGAAGAAATGACTCTTAGGTCTGAACGTGATTAGCATTCATTGTACATAGATCACACGTAGCTCTTTTCTTTTTCTTTTTTTTTATATATATATAGTGTCTGCCTCTTCCCCCCCCCCGTTAAAACACTATAATGTTACTTTATCTTTAACATATAGTTTCCCTTGTGGGTTTCTTTCGCTTTTATTATGAATAAAAATCTCTCGATCCAGCTTAGAAGAATGAGGGCGAAACTGACGAGCTGACATCCCCCTTTTCTTCCTTCTTTTAATCATAGATATCAATAAAACAAGTCTTCTCTTCATAATTGCGATATAGAATTAAAATGATTAAAAAATAAACACATTCTAATGAATAACAATTCTTAATAGTAACTGACTACAATATGGTCGTCTTCAAGTCCAACATAAACAAGTTATTGATGAGCCATCCCCTTAAGTAACCCAATTTACTAAATTTCCACAAATAACGATTATTACATTTTCCCATTGACTACTGTACACTCATAAACCCTTATCCTCGAGTGGCTTCCGGACCTTGATAAATGGTAACTCCTTTGTAAAAAAAAAAAAAATACGAAAAGAAATTAACTGTGAGATAAATGTTATACAATCAACAAGTACCCGATGAAATGCTACTTAAGTCTAATAGAAATGAGTGTGCTAGTTCAGATTAAAAGTAATATATATATTAAGAAGTTCGTTTTAATAATTTTTAAATAGAAAAGAATACTTTAAATATTAATGTCAGAGTGAAAACATCCCTAAACTTTGTAGGTATATATATATGTCTAAGAAAACAACGGAAAAAGAGCAAGACATCATCGGTCACCCGAACTTAAGATTTAACTCGCCCCACATTCACCTCCTCTTGTTGGTACTGGATCATAACTTTCTCTTTTTCTTGTTACTCTTGGGTTACTGCTAAGGTATAAGATCGTTTGATTCTCTTCTCATTTCCTCTTTGTGCCATGCATGAAAGTAAACATTTTAGCTGAAAGCAAAGTGTAGTATCTTCGTAATACTATACATTTTCTCACCTGGGTTTCTTTTAAGAAATAACCCTGGTTTCTTAAAAGTTGATAACTCTTACACCTCGTGTTGTATTTAACGCCATTTTGCTTCGTTCCCAGAAACTCACTTTCTCTTTCTCTTTATCCTATTTTGCGCTATTTCCTTCAGCAAGTTTTGACATTTCTTTTATTGTTCTCTCATTATTTGCTTTTGCTTCTTTTGTTTTTTCGAATTGTATCGATATTAGAGCTGAACTAAGCTAATAAGATTTCGGGGTACTAATGTACCCATCAAATGGTGAACGTCTCCCAACCCTTAATTAGCGGTATTTAAAGCCGGGATTAATATAGATGACAAAGGAGTGACCTAGTCCGAATCCTGGCATAGGGATTTGGCCTGATTTAGACCTTGGTATCAGTTTGAGTCTCAATCCAAGCCAGTGGCCGATGTTAAGGTGAATAATGTGAACATTTGGTTAGTAAAAAAAAAATACTACACCCGTTCTCCAAAATGCTAAAATAGATTAGCGAACACTTCACATAATATAGAAAATATCATTTTAGCTTCTATGCTGTTCGGAAGTTACTAGTTTCTTTTAAACATAACAGACAAAAGAAACCTGATAAGAAAGATCAATCGACTGATTCTTTTCTGTGTTCCAGCTAAATTCGACTTTTACGATATCTTTTATTTATTAAACTGTTAGCTGGAAAATACAGATTATTAGCAATGGAGAAACATCACCATGTTAAAAGTGGGGTTCTAATTAATAAGGTTACTATTACAGTATAATTTGTAAAGTATCGAATTACAAAACGTCTTTAAAATGAATACACGAATTTACGTGTTTGTTTTTAGTAGAATGAAAACAGTGGAAGACTTGGCATGTTTTCGGTTTAATGAAAAACGTTAAAATGTATTAAACGAGTTTCTGGTTGTCTTTAGTAATACACATCCTTAAAAGTAATTATTTGAATATCTGTTTTGTTTTAAAGCACCAAAATGTTCCACTGTTTTCGTTTTAGAAAACGAAAATAGTGGAACAGTTTTGCTTTTATAAAAATAAAACATTTGTTAAAAGTTATTAAACGATTTGGCAAACCAGAAGAGTACCCTACTTCAAGACAGCATGAAACGGTGTCCGGTCCTATTCAGTTCCTGTTATCATGATCCCTTTCCCTTCTGCCAACACGGAGTTAAATCAATATCCCAGCAATAACATTCTATGATAGAGTCGGCTCCAACCTAGAAATCTTCTTCTCTGTAACTTGTCAGTAATGTCTCAATCTCCAAATTCTTGTGGTACTATGCCCAGCATGACACAAAGAATGACTGACTTATCCGGGAGTAATTGATGCCTTGCAAAGAAAGGAACATCATAAACGACCCTCTGGTGGACAGAGGCAGTTACTCTTCCTACCACTGCACATCTAGCTCGGATTAATCAAGCAGTTCATCTAGGTTTTAGACAAGGAGGACGGTTCCTTCACTTACTTTCGCTAGACTTTTCCAGGATTGATCATGGAGGAGTTGAAAGCTGTCATTTTTGACGGTGCTCAGATCCGGTAACTGATCAGAGATCCAGATTTCGAAAACTCAATGAACATAGTGGAATTGGAAGCCTGGAAGGCATTTGTTCTGGTGGTGAAGAGCTTTCTTGACAACCACAAGGCTACGTAACACTTGTCAATAAAATGCGCTCTGCTTTCAGAAACCTGGACTGGAACACGAGCGTCAAAATGCACTTCCTATTTTCACATATGGACCAGTTTCCTGAGAACCTCGGTTCAATGAGTGACGAACAGAGGGTGGGATGCTAACAGGACCTAAAAGAGATAGTGACCAGGTATCAGGGTCGCTGTGACGCAGTCATAATAGCTGACTACTGTTGGAAGATGAAAAACGAACTCTCAACATTCCAGGAATTCGGAGATTATCGTTGTTTATGATACTCTTTGGCTAACTAAACATACCGTATATTTATTTTTTTCACTATGCCTACCATTTTTAAAAATATCCGAAATAATTAAATTACTGAAGCTTCTTCTGGATCACTGTTCAATTCTGAATGCAAAAAATGATGTTTGCAAAATGGGAAATTGTAAATATCTGTACTAACATGACTAAACATCATTACTAAAAAAAGTAACTAATGCGTTTCCCTCCAAATATGTTGAGCAACAAAAACTTTCCATTGTTTAAAAGTATTTTTTGTAATCAAAGCGTAACTGCAATTAGAATACACCATTATCCAATGAAGAGAAAGTTTATTTTATTGAAAATTATCAGTATAAAAGTCATTTATGCCGAAATTTAAAAAATTGATTAACTCAGAACTGTGGTATTTGATTTAAATGATGAAAACTTTATACGCAGTATTTTGAAAAAATATTACAAGAAATTTCACGAAACGGGAAGAATCAAATCATTAAGAAGGAATGCTAGTTGAGTAATGGATTCCACAATTGTTTAACTGATTCTTAATGATATTTTTATGAAATTCGCTCACAAACAAGGCGTAAAGCCACTTGGTGTAAGGAACTAACAAGAATAAAAAAGGTTATCGTAAAAAGAGGAGATTTCTATGGACATTAGCCTTGAAAAGATCAGCGTTATAGATACGAGAAAAACAATCAGCAGGAACAGAATCCGACAAGAAGCTACTGGAATAAGTAACTGTTTTACAATGAAAGATTTAAACAGAGTATTTATGGAAGCTACTAAACCAACGCGTCAGACAAACTGAAACAAAAGAAGCTGTGACTATATAAGAAAATTCTGTATGAGACATGCCATAATAGTACTTATAAAAAACTGAGACCAGCCACATCACGTCTGTGGAAAAGTTTTGCAGAGAATAAAAAAGGATGGGACCAATCATATTACAAATACGTTTCTTCACCTTATCAAAAACCTTCATCTGAGCTAGCTCTTCTTATCACCCGCCCAGGCCTGCATCCGAAGAGCCAATTCCAGCTCCAACGGTATAGTCGCAACAGTTGCTGCGGTTGCTATCTCCAAATATATCATCCCTTTTATCATCCCCCTCCCATACCTATACCCCCTCCAATGGCCCCTCTGGGGAACAAAATCTTCCCCACACTAGGAACCGATCCTGGGTCTGGCCATACCCACATGGGGAGACAAATAAATAGAAACATTAAAAAATCCCCTATTTTAAATACACCCCTCTTTCTAAACAAACATAATATAAGGAATGCCCGAAAAGACTAAAACGAAAAATCACAATACTAAAATCCAAGAATCCAAAACATAACTATCAAAATAGAATGAAAGCACCCCTACCCTTATTTCAGAAGAGCCAGTCCCCCCTCCCCACACATACACATTAGTAACGACCTCGGACCACAGCCGCCTTCCTAAGGAAGCAAATAACCCTAAAATACTATAAAACAATAAACACATTCCCAAACCAATAAAAGCAAACACACACACGCACACACACGCGCACACACACATAAACACACACACATACACATAGACACACACACCCTACCCCACCCTAAAGGAAAAGAAAAAAACATTAGCAGAAAGAGATAGCGACTACAGCCAGGTCAACGTCTCCCTAGACAAGCCCAATAAAAGAGCAATAAAAATTCAGCATACCAATGAATAATAAACACTTAAAAGCCTCCACCCCTTGGAAAAACTTCAAATTAACTACGAAAATCGCCATTTTTACATCTCGAACACATTTGAAAATAATTTCTGACGAGGACGCATCACAGACCGTCTGAAACGCGCGTAAAAACGATTTCAATGACTTAAAAACATTATTACAATGATCCAAACATAATTCTCAATGAAAAAACCAAGACACGGAATAATAAAATAATGTTAAACAATACACGTTGTTGGTGACTACTCCCTTATTTAAATATATATATATATATATATATATATATATATATATATATATATATATATATATATATATATTAAGTTGAATTGTCTGATGAGATCGGCAGGATAATGTTATTGTCCTGTCGATTGAAACAACTTGTAATGATTTAAACAAACTCCCCGAGGTTGAAATAATAAAAACATAACATAACATAAGACACACACACACACACACACACACACACACACACACACACACACACACACACACACACACACACACACACACACATATATATATATATATATAAACATGAGATAGAATGTGTTAAAAAAGATCAGGTAGTCAACTGTGAGAGCTTAATACGAATCAGAGGATAAAAAGAAAAAAATCATCACAAACTTATTTCAACCTCATAATTTATTTCGGCCTAGTGCCGGGTCTCTTCAGATCAGACTTGATTAGCTCGTCTTATCTAAGCAGAAACGTGTAGTCCGAACGCACCCCTGTCTTATCAAAGAACCTACTGTTGATTTTATACATCGGATCCTTCTACTTGTGCATTAAGAAAACGTCGCGAATGCACTTGTAGTGTCAGGCTGTATAAACGTATTAACTTGGTCAACATTAGACTGTTCCTCCTTTTATGAGAGTTTTTCGATTATCGATTGTCGATACCTATCGGTGGTCTTCTGATAAAAATCTATCTACGAACACTTCGAGGAAAATAAGCCACACACACACACACACACGCAAACACACACACACACACACACACATATATATATGAGAGAGAGAGAGAGAGAGAGAGAGAGAGAGAGAGAGAGAGAGAGAGAGAGAGAGAGACGGTAAGTGAGGGAGGTGATATTTATTTTTTTTTATTTTTTTACGATATTTTTGAATGAATTCAGTTATTTATACGGAAAAGCATTTTACCTTAATTTTAATTGAGAGTAATCTCTCTTTTTCATACCAATTCGATGTGCTCGGACGAGGAGCTACATAAGTGTGTGCGTTTGCTGTTTAGGGTGAAGTGTGTCTATATGTGTGTGTATGTGCACGTGCTTTCTAAAGATGTTATCCATATGTGTGAGTCTAGCTTTTGTGTGCGAGAGTCGAGTGCTGTGTTTTGAATATTTGCATGCTGTGTTGGTGAGTAGAGATGAAATACTCATCTACTTAACACCTCTTCTGGTTAAAGCGGACTTCATTTCCTTCTCTATCTATCTATCTATCTATCTATTTATTTATCTCCCTTTCGCTCTATCTCTCTCTGTATCTGTACAGCAAACCATTCATCACACTTTACCAACAGGAAATGAAGATACATTCTATTTTAGAATTGTAAAGAAAATGCATCCCCACCCCCTCCAAAAAGCAGGAAAGAATAAAAGGCAAAAAAAAAAACCCCCAAAAAACAAAGACGCATGAAGAAAAAATGGGGACCTCTCCACTTCTCTCTTTTTTGCAAACGACAGTCTCCACTTAAAAAGTTACCCTTCCCCATAATAAACACCTTCACCGTTCTAGCAACACCCCTCTACAAAGCAACAAACCAAAAGCGCGCCACCTGCAGTCAGCTGAGCGATATCTTTGTTACCGTGAATTCGTCTTAATTTTCTTACTCCCCTCCTTTTCGCCTCATCGTTTCGTAGCCTTCCCGTTTTCCAGTTCTCTTTCCTTGTTCTTCTTTTCACCATGTACTTAGATAACAATCCTCGTCACTAAAGGCCGTTGTTTTTTGTGACCAAAAGTGATTGAGTGCAGTTCAGCGATGCCCTACAGCAACGCAGGCGAATGGCTTGCCATGTCACAGAATTGTTAGATCTGTTACTCCTATTATATAGCGAAAAGAACATTCCCAAAAGTGCGATCTGAAGAAAGCCTATTAAAATGAAATTCATATGAATCAGCATGGTTTTGTTGTAGACGTCGATTCTTATTACTATTTGTAAACTGAATCGGATAATTACAGAAAAAAAGTCTTTAAGTTATAGCAAGAACTAGATTTGAACTTGGGATACTCTTTCAACTCCTGTTGCGAACCCCCAACGCGTAATGTAATATTTTACGGATCTACTCTCTCTCTCTCTCTCTCTCTCTCTCTCTCTTGTCATCTCTCTCTCTTATATATATATATATATATATATATGTATATATATATATATATATATATATGTATATATATATATATATATATATATGAAATTTATTTATACAAACATTGATAGCTACATATGTGCATACATGCTTCTGCAATCACCCGCGTTGAGGGATTACGTCTTCAGGCCAAGAATTATCGTCGAGAACTGATATTTCAAACAAAAACATTTTCTTATTTCGTTTACAAAGTTAGAATGTAACATGGGTGGGGGTTATGAGCGGGGAGAGGAAAAGTAAGGTCTTTGAAGATAATAAACATCTTTTTTATATCCCTTTTTTATATTCCTTTTTTTTTCTTATTTAAGTTCATCTATCCCATCTTTTGGTTTTTATGGCACAAGGTACTTGAGAATGTAGTATGTTTGTCTTGCGGTCTGTAAATTAAAAACATTTACATGGGCATCGAGTACTGACCGATGCCGTTCAATCCACACACAAACACACACACATACACACACACACACACACACACACACACACACACACACACACACACACACACACACACACACACACACACACACACACACACACACTAGAAGCAAACATACGCTTATATCTATACTCAAGAGTGTTGTATTTTACTCACACACACTTACACACACGCACTGAAAACAGGCCATAACTATATCGACACAGGAATAAAATTAAAATAAAAATAAATTAAATAAATGAATAAAACAAAAATAAAACGCCGAAAGTTGTCAAACTCCTCATGCGTATACTTCAAAAGAAATTTTAAAAAATCAATTCAAATAGATTTTAATTTGGCTTAGAACTTTACGTTGAAATGAAAAAAAGTTGGTCATTTAGCCCACGTGTTTACATCATGATATTAAAATCACTTCATCACTTTTGACCTACTTAGATGACATTTACGTTTTATAAACGATAATTTCAACAAAATTCTCGCTAATGGAGTACGATAGTCGTGATTCTCTGCATTGATGATTCTCGAAAGGATGAAACACTAGTGTCTGTAGGTTTAAAAAAAAACATTGTAATATATATATATATATATATATATATATATATATATATATATATATATATATATATATATATACGGACATATATAAATATATCCCTTTTTTTCATTTTCCGCCCCTTCTTTTTATCTTTCCAACCAAATATGAGAATCAGTAGAAAATGTCGTTATTAAAAAAAAACATGTGCAAGAATGATGTGGCACCATTCGAAATTCCGTCCAGATTCCCGAGTTCGACAGAAACATTCATAAGTTCGACAAGATACACCTGAAGAAAGTCGGAGATGACATCAACCGAAACGTTGTGAAAATAACATTCAAAATGAAAATACTAGTCCGAAGAAACCAAATAATTCGATGTTTCACTTGTTTAAAAATTGGTCTATAAATCGTTTTTGTATTTTTTTGTTCGTTTGACTAGTCTCGATCATGTAAGTTGGAAAAAAATATAAAATTCTGACGTAAATTACCACTTTTTAATTTGAATTATTTCCTTTTTTGAAGGGATGAATTACGGTTTATGCCTCCATGCTAAGTGATAACAGTTTCAAAAATATCATATTCCCATGTTACTTGTATATCATAATCCAGGTTAACAATCTATTACGTGATATAACTTAAAATGTAATGTCAATCAAATCCTTTCTCCATGAACATTTTAGGTACTTCACTTATTTTCAAAATTTATTTACAGGATGGGCGAACCTTGGGATAGACTCTCCAAAAGGTAAAGTTTACAAAGATTAATGTTTCCATGCAACACATCATATTGCATAGGCTATATAGTTTAGCAATTGATTCCAGCGTGTGTCGCCATAAAGTGTTCTAATTATATAGTAATAATAAAATTAAAGATATGCAAATATTCAGAAAAGACGCATACAAATCAATTGCCTTTGAAGATCTCTGGTCCAATACGATTATATTATAGTCATTCAAAATACTGTTGTATTTACCCGCGGTTGACCGGAAGCCGTTTTATTCCATTCCGTTAACTTATTAAACTGTCTAATTAAGTAGTGTTAAACAATGAGAACTTTTCAGAAAAGTGGTTGTAAAGAACTTGAGCTATTTGTTGCATCGCCAGTTACAAGGCCCCCTTTATGTTCACCGTAAAGAATATTAGTTGTTTTTTTTATGCAGCGAATCTCTATCTCTATTTCCATTATTATATAAAAGTCATTTTGTGTGCATGTAAGTTATTTCCTTATAGGTTCCAAAACGGCTGAACCTATTTTCTGCAAATTTAACATAAAGGTAATTTCAATTTCTGGCAGTGTTCTTAGATATGTTTTGTACAGAAATCCATACGATAAGCCTTAAAAATCGAAAACATCCGATCTTAAAGATAGTCTTTCTCTCTTATAGATAAAAAATACAGGGGAATATTTTACGTTACACCGGTTAAGGGAGATAATAAAATTTTAGCAAATCATTTATTCTTAAAAATATTATAATCTAAAGATATAGCTTAGTAGCAGAGCATTGAACTACAGATCGAACGATCCCATGCCCAGGCCCGGGTGTATCTCTCCATTTTATTTTTCTTCTTATTAATGAGTCCATTTATGATAAAAGCGGAGGTACCATTTAAAATTGTCGCAAATCTTTCTCCGTTTGTATATTTTAAAACTAAACATTAATCAGAAGTGACTTTTCCAGGGCATTCATCGTCAAGCCCAAATATCAGCCGACGTGATATTGTAAGCAAAAACAAACGGAATTTGATGAATGCCATTATTATTCGTATTATTTTATTTTTGAATTTATTTATTTATTTTGCGAATTAGTTCACCGGGCAAATACTTCTTCGTAATATATAATAATCAATAGAGGATTAATTCTATAATAATACGTACGTAATCTACATGAATTAAAATACTAAACGCCGAGCTGCCATCTAGTCATATATATCCAAGCAGTGTTGCTTTGAATAAGAACTCTCATTAATTAATTCGTTAATATCTGAATATTCTGCTCCGAAAAATGTTTAATATGAGGGATAAATGTTTAGAACTATTGTTGGAAACCATTCTCCTCCGTCAAATTAGGCAGATGTTTTTAGTTTTCTCATTTTCCTATGAAAAAATTATATACCTTAATAATTATAAAACCCTATGGACCGTCCGGCGTCCTTGGTTGCTTCGATCTTGTATGTGTATGCAGGTGCATGTATGTATGTGAGAACGCGTGTTTGTGTGGGCGGGTGGATATATATATATATATATATATATATATATATATATATATATATATAGTTATGTCTCGGAAGTAGAGTGAAAAGCACATCTTATTTTTCTTTTATTAATATTATTTTTTTCCTTGTACACATTTTTGTGAATTATTCCATGGATTTCTGCCTTTGGATTATTATGGACCATCTTCTTCCAATTACGGGATTTCCTTGGATTTTACTTGTACAAAGGAAATTCTTTTAACTTTCTTGAAGTTTTACATTTGGATTTTACCGTCACTGGATTTTTTATCTTCCACCAGACTATCCATTCATGTGTAATCACCTTTTTTTTTTACCATATTCCCTCTGCTTAACATTTTTGTTTTCAAGTAAGATCTTTGACTTACTTGTTGTTTCATCAACTACTTCTGCATGCAAAATCCGATCTCGTATTTTGCTAATTCCTACCCTCTGACGATAAGGAGAGTATTTCTTCGAAACTCCGCGGATTAAGGACTATCCATTTATCTAGTGTTTCCTTTTCAGATTAAATATGTTTTTAACTCATTTCAAAGTGTTTTTTAACATATTTTATTAACTGTTTGCTCATATTATAAGCTTTATTTCCTATTTGGATTTATCGAGCTTTTATATCTGGCTGAGATAATTTGATAAATATTAATTCTTTAATATTTATAATTTACTTTAATTTTACCATCTTGGATCATTTTGGTAAATTCAATTGTAATTTTCATTATATATATATATATATATATATATATATATATATATATATATATATATATATATATATATATATATATATATTGAAACACTAGTGTCTGGAGGTATTTAATTATTATAATAAATAATTATGTCAGCCCCTTTAAGGAACTCGTTTCTTATCGGTGAACACTTTACAGTTGATTTAAGTCGGTCAATTTAGCTCTCATGCATAGATCATCGTATAACGATAAGATCACTGTGAATGACGTAAAAAAACATTTATAAATAAAACGTTTAAATTCAACGCTATTTCATGCGGTTAATGGTAGCCGAATGGATACAGTCCTTGGCTAATCAAGTCGGAGATGGCTATGTTGTCGGGTTCGAATCTAGCGACTGGTGTTAATCGTGACACCCTGCACTGAATATTCCCAAAAGGATGGAACACGAGTTTCTGTTGGTATTTAATTATTTTTTGTATAAATAAAACAGTACATGTGTGTGTAAATATCTAACAGGTAAACTTTTAAACTACTGGTCACATGACACAGAAATTCTCAGGAAATAATATTCATGCACAGGGATGATTTATAGCGAGTTATATCTTTGTCTACATACATGAATAACGCGCACAGACATCGTCAAAATTTACACGTAAAATGTACATTAACCGATAGGCGACATTCTTGCGTTTACGCGCATGAGCACACATAATAGAGAAAACAATATTAAACTGAAACATTAGATATTTTGACTTAAATTCTAACTAATGACAACTTTTTTTTTTATTTCTATGTATTAATAAAATATGAAGTAATACGTACATTTTACTCGCAGTTTTGAATTTGTAAATAGGAAGAAAAACCTATATGTCTTCTTTTTAAGATTTCATATTTACTTTATTTCCAATATATTTTTAAGGCAGAGGGGGTTGGAAAATAACATATGGAGTACGGACTGTGCTAATAGCATTATTTAAGAAGCGATTCTTAATATGGGGAAGGGAAAGAATTTTTTAAACTATTCTGTACTTTCACCTAACAATTTATTAAATAAGAAACAGACATACGGAATACGAACCGTGCTGAAATAATAATATTATTTAGAAAGTCATTCTTAATATGGAAAGGGTAGGGTAGGTTTTTTACTATTCTTTATTTTTCTCCTAACAATTTAAAATAATTGCCTCAGCCATAAAGAACTTCTCAATTAACTGAAAAAAAGTGACGCGCAGCATTAGAACAGATACTATACCTAGCCAAGTATCCAAGTAGTTTTGTACCAGGCATTATCCCCTCCTTAAACACAAATGGGGGTGGGTCGAGGTCTCTGGACTGCTGAGAAAAAGTCAGGCAGATTCCTCCCATGTATTATCTCAATTTTTGTTTAGTATTATGAACATTAAGTATCTGTTTCTCAATCGAATTTCATACAGAATAAGGAATGTGCTGAAATGAAAATTCTATTATTAAGAAAACCATTCTTAATATGGGAGGTATATGTTTTTTTTAACTATTCTGTACCTTCATCTAAGAATGTAATAAATAAAAAAAACTGACATGCATAATACCGACCGTGCTGAAATAATAACGCTATTATTTAGAAAGTCATTCTTAATATGAGGAGCATATGTTTAAACTATTCCGTGCTTTCACCTAACAATTTAATAAATAAAAAATGACGGAATACTAACCGTGCTGAAATAATAACATTATTTAGAAAGCCATTTTAATATGGGGAGTGGAGAGTATGTTTTCAACTATTCTGTGCTTTCACATAATTTAATAAATAAAAACTGGCATTCGAAATACGGAGCGTGCTGAAATATTAACGTTATTATTTAGAAATCCATTCTTAATATGGAGAGCGAATGTGTTTAACAATTCTCTACTTTCACCTAATAATTAAATAAATAAAAAATTGGCATACGGATTACGGACCGTGTTGAAATAATGAAATTATTATTTAGAAAGCCATTCTTAAAAAGGGAAGCGTGTGCTTTTAAATATTTTTACAATTTAATAAATAAAAAACTTACCTATGGATTCGGAACCGTGCTTAAGCGTGCTGAAATATTAACGTTATTATTTATAAGCCATTCTTAATATGGGGAGCGTATGTTTTAAACAATTCTGTACTTTCACCTAGCAATTTAATAAATAAAAAAAAAAACTGGCATATGGGCCACGGACAGTGCTGAAATAATAACATTATTATTATGAAAACCATTCTTAATATGGGGAGCGTGTGTTTTTAACTATTCTGTACTTTCATCTTACAATTTAATAAATAAAAAAAACTGACATAGGGATTACGTATGGTTATTATTTAGAAAGCTATTCTTATCATAGGTACCATATGTTTTTTTAAAACTATTCTGTAATTGTACCTAACAATTTAATACATAAAAAAAATGACATACGTAATAAGGATTATTAAGAAAGCCATTCTTAATATGGGGAGAGTATGTTTTTAACTAATCTGTACTTTCTCCTAAGAATATAATAAATGAAAAAATGCCATATGGGATACGGACCGTGCTGAAATAATAACTTTATTATTTAGAAAGGCATTCTTGATATGGGGAGCGTATGTCTTTTACTATTATGTACTTAAACCTAAGAATTTAATAAATGAAAAAATGGCATGCGGGATACAGAGCGTGCTGAAATAATAACATTATTCTTTAGAAAACCAGTCTTAATATGGAGAAAGGAAGGTATTTCTGAAAACTTTTCTGTACTGATGTGCTGAAATAATAACATCATCTAATATATTAAATAAGATAGATGGAAATATATACTAGCAGAAGGCCTGGCGTAACCCGGGATTGAATGAAATAGATAGAAATATATACTAAGGCAGAAGGCATAGCATAGGCACTTAAAAGTACTTAAGAAAATCCATCCAGACAACGCATGAAACCACTTAAAAGTTTATTTTTATTATTAAAATAGCTCCAGACAAAACATGAAGTCTCTTAAAACGTTTTATAGGAATCACTCCAGACAAGGCATGAAGCCACTTGAAATGTTTTATGGGAGTCGCTCCAGACACGGCATTAAGCCAATAGAATTTTTTATATAAATCGCTCCCGACAAAGCATAAAGCTACTAGAAAATTTTTATGGAAATTGCTCCAGATAGGGCTTGAAGCCACTAGAAATTGTTTCTGAAAATTGCTCCAGACAAGGCACAAAGCCACTAGAAATTTTTTCATGGAAATTGATCCAGATATAACATGGAGACACTAGAAATTTTATATGCAAATCGCTCATGACAAAGCATGTAGCCACATGACATCTTTTTTTTTTTTAGGATATAGCATCAGACAAGGTATAAAGCTACTTGAAATGTTTTATGGAAATAGCTCCAGACAAGGTATGAAGCCACTGTAAATGTCTTATGGAAATCGCTCCACACAAGGCATAAAGCAACTTGAAAGTTTTTTTTTTTTTTTAAATTGCTCGATAAGGTATGAAGCCATTTGAAATGATTTATGGCAGTAGGTCTAGACAAGCCATGAAGCCACTTTGATTTTTTTTGTTATCGCTCCAGACAAGGCATGAAGGAAATTGAAATGTTTTATAGAAATTGCTTCAAACAAGGCATCAAGTCACTGGAAAAATTTTTATGAAAATCGTTCCAAACAAGGTATACACCTACTAGAAATATTTTTTTTTATTGAAATGGCTCCAGACAAGGCATCAATCCACTAAAAATATTTGATGTGAAGGTTAGCTGGGCAAGTTTCTGTTGGGGGTCATCAACATTTTTCTGAATAAAAATTGTTGTCGGTAGTGAGGAAAGAATATAAAACACAAGAATGTTGAATTTTATAATGAAGCAAGAGTTGTCTAATCACTAACCGTGTCAATGTATTTGTGTATCAATTTGAAAATCCTGCTGAGACATCTTCCAAAAATTACATGATTTTTTTTTAAAATTAAAGTGCCGTTAGTAAGGAAGGTAAGAAACCCAGTAATGTGGAAATATATGGCGAAGTAAAAGTTGCCTAATCATTAACCAAGACAATGTATTTATGTATTACTGTGGAAATCATAATGATCCGTTTTCTAAAGATGACTTCATTTTTAAAAAAATTATGGTTGCCTTGGTGGGAAGAGAAATTATTTCATATATATTGTAAAATACCTGTCGAGAGTATGTTAAATTGTTTTATATATGTATTTAAATTTCCCGTCTGAGGGCAGGTAAAATTATGTTAAATATGTGTTTTACATGACCCATCCTCACGCAGGTAAACTTATTTCATATACATGCTGTAAATTACTACGAAGGGTACACTTTTTTCATACGTGTGTAATACCCGTCCTAGCTAGGTAAAATACTCTTTTGCTCGAAATAGCGAATGATATGTAGACATTAAAAATTGCTCTATCCTAAGAATAGCAGATATGTTCAAAATCAACTTCAATTTATTATAGTTTATACGGTCCCGAGCAACGCCCTGCTAGTAGTAAATAATTATGTCAGCCCCTTTGAGAAACTCGTTTCTTATCGTTGAGCACTTTACAGTTGAATTAAGTCGGTCAATTTAGCTCTCATGCATAGATCATCGTATAACGATAAGATCACTGTGAATGACGTAAAAAACATTTCTAAATAAAACGTTTAAATTCAACGCTATTTCATGCGGTTAATGGTAGCCGAATGGATACAGTCCTTGGCTAATCAAGTCGGAGATGGCTATGTTGTCGGGTTCGAATCTAGCGACTGGTGTTAATCGTGACACCCTGCACTGAATATTCCCAAAAGGATGGAACACGAGTTTCTGTTGGTATTTAATTATTTTTTGTATAAATAAAACAGTACATGTGTGTGTAAATATCTAACAGGTAAACTTTTAAACTACTGGTCACATGACACAGAAATTCTCAGGAAATAATATTCATGCACAGGGATGATTTATAGCGAGTTATATCTTTGTCTACATACATGAATAACGCGCACAGACATCGTCAAAATTTACACGTAAAATGTACATTAACCGATAGGCGACATTCTTGCGTTTACGCGCATGAGCACACATAATAGAGAAAACAATATTAAACTGAAACATTAGATATTTTGACTTAAATTCTAACTAATGACAACTTTTTTTTTATTTCTATGTATTAATAAAATATGAAGTAATACGTACATTTTACTCGCAGTTTTGAATTTGTAAATAGGAAGAAAAACCTATATGTCTTCTTTTTAAGATTTCATATTTACTTTATTTCCAATATATTTTTAAGGCAGAGGGGGTTGGAAAATAACATATGGAGTACGGACTGTGCTAATAGCATTATTTAAGAAGCGATTCTTAATATGGGGAAGGGAAAGAATTTTTTAAACTATTCTGTACTTTCACCTAACAATTTATTAAATAAGAAACAGACATACGGAATACGAACCGTGCTGAAATAATAATATTATTTAGAAAGTCATTCTTAATATGGAAAGGGTAGGGTAGGTTTTTTACTATTCTTTATTTTTCTCCTAACAATTTAAAATAATTGCCTCAGCCATAAAGAACTTCTCAATTAACTGAAAAAAAGTGACGCGCAGCATTAGAACAGATACTATACCTAGCCAAGTATCCAAGTAGTTTTGTACCAGGCATTATCCCCTCCTTAAACACAAATGGGGGTGGGTCGAGGTCTCTGGACTGCTGAGAAAAAGTCAGGCAGATTCCTCCCATGTATTATCTCAATTTTTGTTTAGTATTATGAACATTAAGTATCTGTTTCTCAATCGAATTTCATACAGAATAAGGAATGTGCTGAAATGAAAATTCTATTATTAAGAAAACCATTCTTAATATGGGAGGTATATGTTTTTTAACTATTCTGTACCTTCATCTAAGAATGTAATAAATAAAAAAACTGACATGCATAATACCGACCGTGCTGAAATAATAACGCTATTATTTAGAAAGTCATTCTTAATATGAGGAGCATATGTTTAAACTATTCCGTACTTTCACCTAACAATTTAATAAATAAAAAATGACGGAATACTAACCGTGCTGAAATAATAACATTATTTAGAAAGCCATTTTAATATGGGGAGGGGAGAGTATGTTTTCAACTATTCTGTGCTTTCACATAATTTAATAAATAAAAACTGGCATTCGAAATACGGAGCGTGCTGAAATATTAACGTTATTATTTAGAAAGCCATTCTTAATATGGAGAGCGAATGTGTTTAACAATTCTCTACTTTCACCTAATAATTTAATAAATAAAAAATTGGCATACGGATTACGGACCGTGTTGAAATAATGAAATTATTATTTAGAAAGCCATTCTTAAAAAGGGAAGCGTGTGCTTTTAAATATTTTTACAATTTAATAAATAAAAAAACTTACCTATGGATTCGGAACCGTGCTTAAGCGTGCTGAAATATTAACGTTATTATTTATAAGCCATTCTTAATATGGGGAGCGTATGTTTTAAACAATTCTGTACTTTCACCTAGCAATTTAATAAATAAAAAAAAAACTGGCATATGGGCCACGGACAGTGCTGAAATAATAACATTATTATTATGAAAACCATTCTTAATATGGGGAGCGTGTGTTTTTAACTATTCTGTACTTTCATCTTACAATTTAATAAATAAAAAACTGACATACGGATTACGTATGGTTATTATTTAGAAAGCTATTCTTATTATAGGTACCATATGTTTTTTTAAAACTATTCTGTAATTGTACCTAACAATTTAATACATAAAAAAAAATGACATACGTAATAAGGATTATTAAGAAAGCCATTCTTAATATGGGGAGAGTATGTTTTTAACTAATCTGTACTTTCTCCTAAGAATATAATAAATGAAAAAATGCCATATGGGATACGGACCGTGCTGAAATAATAACTTTATTATTTAGAAAGGCATTCTTGATATGGGGAGCGTATGTCTTTTACTATTATGTACTTAAACCTAAGAATTTAATAAATGAAAAAATGGCATGCGGGATACAGAGAGTGCTGAAATAATAACATTATTCTTTAGAAAACCAGTCTTAATATGGAGAAAGGAAGGTATTTCTGAAAACTTTTCTGTACTGATGTGCTGAAATAATAACATCATCTAATATATTAAATAAGATTGGTGAAAATATATACTAGCAGAAGGCGCAGCGTCACCAGGGATTTAATGAAATATATGGAAATATATACTAGCAGAAGCCCCGGTGTTGCCCGGGATTGAATGAGATAGATGGAAATATATACTAGCAGAAGGCTCGGCGTCGCCCGGGATTGAATAAGATAGATGGAAATATATACTAGCAGAAGGCTTGGCGTAACCCGGGATTGAATGAAATAGATAGAAATATATACTAAGGCAGAAGGCATAGCATAGGCACTTAAAAGTACTTAAGAAAATCCATCCAGACAACGCATGAAACCACTTAAAAGTTTATTTTTATCATTAAAATAGCTCCAGACAAAACATGAAGTCTCTTAAAACGTTTTATAGGAATCACTCCAGACAAGGCATGAAGCCACTTGAAATGTTTTATGGGAGTCGCTCCAGACACGGCATTAAGTCAATAGAAGTTTTTTTATATAAATCGCTCCCGACAAAGCATAAAGCTACTAGAAAGTTTTTATGGAAATTGCTCCAGACAAGGCACAAAGCCACTAGAAATTTTTTCATGGAAATTGATCCAGATATAACATGGAGACACTAGACATTTTATATGCAAATCGCTCATGACAAAGCCTGTAGCCACATGGCATGTTTTTTTTTTGGATATAGCATCAGACAAGGTATAAAGCTACTTGAAATGTTTTATGGAAATAGCTCCAGACAAGGTATGAAGCCACTGTAAATGTCTTATGGAAATCGCTCCACACAAGGCATAAAGCAACTTGAAAGTTTTTTTTTTTTAAATTGCTCGATAAGGTATGAAGCCATTTGAAATGATTTATGGCAGTAGGTCTAGACAAGCCATGAAGCCACTTTGATTTTTTTGTTATCGCTCCAGACAAGGCATGAAGGAAATTGAAATGTTTTATAGAAATTGCTTCAAACAAGGCATCAGGCCATTGGAAAATTTTTTATGAAAATCGTTCCAAACAAGGCATATACCTACTAGAAATATTTTTTTTTATTGAAATGGCTCCAGACAAGGCATCAATCCACTAAAAATATTTGATGTGAAGGTTAGCTGGGCAAGTTTCTGTTGGGGGTCATCAACATTTTTCTGAATAAAAATTGTTGTCGGTAGTGAGGAAAGAATATAAAACACAGGAATGTTGAATTTTATAATGAAGCAAGAGTTGTCTAATCACTAACCGTGTCAATGTATTTGTGTATCAATTTGAAAATCCTGCTGAGACATCTTCCAAAAATGACATGATTTTTAAAAAAAATTAAAGTGCCGTTAGTAAGGAAGGTAAGAAACCCAATAATGTGGAAATATATGGCGAAGTAAAAGTTGCCTAATCATTAACCAAGACAATGTATTTATGTATTACTGTGGAAATCATAATGATCCGTTTTCTAAAGATGACTTCATTTTTAAAAAAATTATGGTTGCCTTGGTGGGAAGAGAAATTATTTCATATATATTGTAAAATACCTGTCGAGAGTATTTTAAATTGTTTTATATATGTATTTAAATTTCCCGTCTGAGGGCAGGTAAAATTATGTTAAATATGTGTTTTACATAACCCATCCTCACGCAGGTAAACTTATTTCACATACATGCTGTAAATTACTACGAAGGGTACACTTTTTTCATACGTGTGTAATACCCGTTTCTAGCTAGGTAAAATACTCTTTTGCTCGAAATAGCGAATGATATGTAGACATTAAAAATTGCTCTATCCTAAGAATAGCAGATATGTTCAAAATCAACTTCAATTTATTATAGTTTATACGGTCCCGAGCAACGCCCTGCTAGTAGTAAATAATTATGTCAGCCCCTTTAAGAAACTCGTTTCTTATCGTTGAGCACTTTACAGTTGAATTAAGTCGGTCAATTTGGCTCTCATGCATAGATCATCGTATAACGATAAGATCACTGTGACTGACGTAATTTTTTTTAAAAATAAATGTTTAAATTCAACGTTATTTCACGCGGGTAATTGTAACCGAATTGATGCGTGCCAGAGATCGCTTTCGTTGCCGGGTTCGAATCTAGCGATTGGTGTTAATCGTTTCACCCTGCACTGAAGATTTGTAGGTATTTTGTTATTATAGTAAATAAGTATATATATATATATATATATATATATATATATATATATATATAGTAATTTATAAAATATATATGGCGATTAAGCTACACTGAATATTCTGCGTTTCATCCACTATAGGATTCGTCAGGCTTATGCTTAAAAGTTTACGCATAAATCTATACTTTCGTATATTAGGTTTATGTGAGTAAATGAAGTAGTTATATATATATATATATATATATATATATATATATATATATATATATATAAGAATAAGTATTTAATAAAACATGTTAAAACACTTTGAAAAAGAGTTAAAAACATATTTAATTTAAAAAGAAGCTCAAAATAATTGGATAGTCCTTAATCCACGGAGTTTCGAAGAAATACTTTTCTTCTCATCAAAGGGTAGGAATTAGCATAATGCGGGATCGGATTTTGCTTGCAAAAGTATTTGATGAAACTACAAGTAAGTCAAGGATCTTACTGGGTAATAGTTAAGCAGAGGGAATATTGTGAAAAAAAAGGTGAATGGATAGTTTAGTGAAGGGTAAAATATCCAATAACGGTAAAATCTAAAAATCAAAATCCAAAAAAGTTGGTTAAGTTTCCATTTCCGCAAATAAAATCCAAGTAAATCGCGTAAGACAAGATATTGGTTGACCTGTTAAATGCATTTTCATCGCTTGGGTTATTACTGAGTCTATTTACGATCGAGTTAGGAATCTGTTTTATAATTGATGGTGGGTGATTGGGCTTAGGGTTTACGTATATTGGAGTAGCGTTATCTTTTAAGTAGGGTTCATATGTGTTTTTATCTAAATTTAACGTGCCGTCCATGAAGTTTGTTATTTTTATGTGAACTGCTTTTAGGCCTAATTTTTTTCATTTCCTTGTGTATGATTTTCTTAAAGTTATCTCCCTTGACTTTGCTGAGTTTTTTTTTTATTATAGCTAGTCCGTCATCTCTATATAGGCCGATATCCGTAGTATCAAATATGCTTGTGAGGGTATATAGAATGAATAATCCCACAAGATCTGATGCCTCTGAAACAGCCCTAAAAAATAGTGGATACAAAAATATCGATATCAAATATAAGCAACAAAACACCAATAACTATAATGAAATTAAGAATAGAAGAAAAAGAACTATAATTTCGTATACGGTCCCATACAATCAAATGTTAAAAACAAAACTTGGCAAGACATTTCTGGATCTTATTGAAAAACATTTTCCCGCAACCAACCCCTGAAACAAAGTTTTCAATAAAAATACCTTAAAGTTATCCTACAGCTGTTGCGAAAATTTAGAGATGATGGTTAAAGCACATAATAACAAAATATTAAATAAAAACAATGTAAACAACAACAAAATAAACAAAAAAGTAGACACCATGACAAAAATAGAACTAACACTAGCAGAAATAATAATAATAATAATAATAATAATAATAATAATAATAATAATAATAATAATAATAATAATAATAATAATAATAATAAACCAACCCCGGACAACAACAACCATACTAGAAATAAAAATACTAATAACGGACAAGATAAAAGCAATTGTAGACACCGCACACTATGCCCACTTCAAAATAAATGTCTAACCAAAAGCATAGTTTACCAGGCCACAATATTTGCGAAAGAAAACCCGAATAACAAGAAATATTACGTAGGTAGTACATATCCTTAGATTTCAAAACTCGATATTATGACCACAAAAATGCATTCAACAATAAAAAACACCGTATGCAAACAACGCTAACAAATAAATACTGGGAACTCAAGGAAAGCGGACATTCGCCGGTAGTTGAATGGAAAATAATAAGACAAGTTACCACGTGTAGGGACCTAGACGACCGATGTAGATTATGCCTTCATGAAACATTTGCTATCCTGTACTTTAAAGAACCCCAAAAACTATTAAACTGTAGAAGAGAAACAGCGAACAACTGTGTTCACAAGAAAACTTTACTGTAGGATAGCGATACAAAAACATTTTAAAACTAAAAAAGCAATAGAAAATAAACAAATAAATAAATTAAAAAAACATGATTATACATAAACGATCACAAATATATGTATATATATATATATATATATATGTATATATGTGCATATATGTATGTACATATATATATTTATATATAAACTAAAAAAAAACAAAAAAGCAATAACCTAGATTTAAAACTGGTCAAGAAACTAGATATCCAGGCTAATTAGAGCACACACAAAGGAACAGATTAACCAGAGGTCAACTAGGCCTTTGTCCGATAAGTGCATGTTCATTGGCTGATAGGAAGGGCGCGGTTGATACTAGAAAGCTGATAAGCTTACTAAAATCTCAATAGAAGACAGACAACCATAAAATTCGCGCATAAGCCTGAAGAGTCCTAGAGTGGATGAAACGCGGAATATTCAGTGTAGCATAATCGCCATATATATTTTATAACTTTATACATATATATATATATATATATATATATATATATATATATATATATATATATATATATATACACATATATATATATATATTTATATATGTATATAACCATTTCGAAAAAGAAATCCAGCAGAGGGCTCAATTATAAGGAAAATCCAAAAATTAGGACGTATTATTTATATTTTGTTTACGGGATGTGTTAGATGAGATAAGTCATTGGTACCGTCGGTTTCAAACCCGATAATTAGGGACCGCTTTCGATACCCATACGAATGGCTCTTCAGAGAGATGAGTATTGGCTGAAGAAAGCTTGATATGGGTATCTTAATCGGTCCCTAATGATCGGATTTGAAGCCGACAGTACTAATGGCTTATCTCATCTTCAACTTTCTGTAAACAATATATATATATATATATATATATATATATATATATATATATATATATATATATATATATATATATTAGATTTCCCGTGACCCCTTGGATGTGTTACAGCTAGCTATGAAATAGTAAGAATATTAATCATACAAAAAAACATACGCGCTTGCGCGTACAACAATGGTCACTGCTTTTACAAGATGTCAGTACATTGCTTAATATCAGGAAAGCTACGCTTTTGCAGAAAGAATTGAATGCAATATTCGTTTTCAGCATGCCCGAAAAGCTATATAAGTCGTCATTTCATAGAAAAATATTAAGGAGGAAACACAGTAAAAATTTACCAAAACTTCTATTTTTCTATTTTTTTTATTTTTTTAAATAGCTACATTGTATACAGTGTTGGTTATCCGTACCTTAAAATTTGTCGGACGTCACTTCCGCTGTTAAAGAAGTGCGACTTTTAACGAAAGCCAGTATACCATAAATTAGTTATCACAAATCTACAGCTATAACTTTTCTTGTTTTTAACAAGCTAAAAAATATATTGCTTGCATAATCTTCAAAGTAATAAACATTTGCAAGTAATTTTAACGTCTTTAAACTGCCAATTACGAAATCTAATGCAATAAAAATGACTTCCAAATAGTTTTGATAGTAAAAACTTAAGCACATACGGAGAAAAGTGCATGCTATTGCCTTTGGTAACAGTTTCTTATTGTACGATTTTTTATGTTCCGTTTATAAAATAGTTATTATGTTGATAGTTTAGTAGCTCCTTTTTATTAACACAGTTTCAACGACTGGGCAAGCTGTCCTGGATTTATATATGTACGAGTAATTTTAACGCATTAAAACTTTCAATTACAGAATATATAAAAGACTATAAATATCTCAAATCTTAATCTTTTTTTTTTTTTTTAACAATTCCAATTTGCTATGCAAAATACAATAACATAATCGTAAATGTACAATTTGGGACGCGAAAAATGTACATTTTTTTTTATCAAGTTCTACATTTTTATCGATAGTTTTAATCACGCACAGCTTGAATAAATCAAATATTTTGTTTAAATATGTAAATTGATGAAGTATTTTTGTTTTGTTTTTGTTTACATTAAAAAATATATTTGGGAACTATTCCAACTTGAAATGAGAATCCAATAAAAATTTGGAACGCTTAAAACGTACGTTTTTAACACGGTTTGAACGACTATACTATATATATATAGTAGTTTTAACGTCAATTATAAAATATATAAAATACTTTAAATATTTTAAATCGTAAACATATTCGTTTAGTTTGTGTTTGAAAACGATTTCAACTTGTAATGAAAATATATTAAAATAATCGTAAATAAAAACTGTGACACGTAAAAATGCGCAGTTTTTATGAAGATTTAAATTTCTATCGATAGTTTTAATTCCGCACTGCTTGGGTAAGGAACAAAGCTTAAAATATGTAAATTGACGAAGTAGTTTATTTTCATATTAGAAAATCATATCTGTTTGGTGTTTTAGTTTGAAAACCATTTCAACTTGCAATAAAAATACAACAACATTTTGGGACGCTATAAACGTACAAGTTCTTTTAACATGGTTTTAATGACTGAGCAAGCTGCTCTGAGTTTTATATATATACGAGTAATTTTAACGCTTTTAAACTGGCAATTACAGAGTATATAAAAACTTAAAATAGTTTTAAATCGTAAATTTATTTATATTGTTTTGGTTTGTAAACGATTCCAACTTGTAATGCAAAATACAATAACATAATTGTAAATAAACAATTTCGGACGCTCAAAACGTACATAGTGTTTCTTATCTTCAATTTTATATCGCTTTGATCAAAATGTAAGGTAAAAAATGAAATACGGAAAAGAATAACTAGTAAAATACCAATGTAAAAAAAGCAAAAGCTACGTTCCAACCTTCCAGAGGTTGAAATTCAATTACAGGAGACAAAACCGGACATATTCTTCCTAAGCGAAACTGGTATAGAGCCGACCACTTCCCTAGATGAGTTCATAATTAAAGGATACTCTAACTTAACATCTAAATCTGACCCCCAAGATCGCCATGGGCATGGAATATGTGCCTACATTAAAGATGGCTTTCTGTGTGGTAGGGATATCTCAAGAGAAGTCCTTAATTTACCTTATATGTGCTTCCGGGTTGCACTTGCTTACACCACCGCATTTATATTTGCCCTCTATCGCCCTCACAACAGTAGAGTTGCTATCTTTAAGAGTCTACTCATCTTTCAGCTAACATTCACATTTGTGGTGACTTCAATGTTCACAATGTGGAATGGCTGACCCACTCAAACAAGACAGATGATGAGGGGAGGTTCTGTCATGATTTCGCCATTGCCTATGACCTCACTCAGATTGTTCACGAACCCACCCGTGTCATCGATACTTCCGGTCAGTATGCAAGCCTTCCAGACCTTTTTCTCTCAACTTCCCCTGAGCTATGTTCATGTTCCGTTCTATCTCCTCTTGGATCTTCCGACCACTCGGTTGTACCAGTTAAGATACAAATGAAATGTAACAAGTCTTCAAACATACCTCTCCACCGTACTGTATATAAATACTCTATGGCTGACTGGGATAGCTTCCGTACATTTATATCTGATCTACCTCTGCATTCCATGTCTAAAAAGGATGTGCCCTCTGTAGTATCAGACCTGACCGAATAGTTAATTGTAGGCATGGGCCGATTCATACCACCCAAAAAATTCCAACAAAAACCTAACAGCCAGCCATGGTTCTCCCCAGAATGTGTTGCTGCCATTGCGCACAGAAATCACTTTTTCCATAGCTACCAACGTAATAGATGTACTGACACTAAAGCTTCTTTCAGGACTGCCTGCAACAACTGTAAAAGTGTAATAAAAAATGCAAAAGAGCTATATGCTCAGTCCTTTAAATCCAAAGTAACTGAGCAGCAGCTTGGTTCCCACCAGTTTTGGCAAATAGCAAACAGGATCCTGAACAGAAGCGTGCGTTTTATCCCAACCATCATCAATGGACGTGAGGTCATAACTTTGCAGCTAATTCTACCCTATCCGACCAAGGCCATCAACTCCTCGTATTTCCTCCTATAACAGACAACACGCTATGCAACATACAAATATCTTTGCGTGAGGTCGACAAGCTAATCAAGAACCATGATTTCAGTAAAGCAAATGGACCTGACAGCATTCCAGTTATAGTGTTGAAAAAACTTCAACCAGAACTTGCCCCCATACTTATAAAACCGTTTAAGCGTTACCTTAAGGAGAGGTGCTTCCTAAAACCCTGGAAAACCTCATCAGTATGCTCTGTATTTAAGAACTCAGGTGATAAGTTATCCTCCTCTCAGTGCAGACCAATAAGTCTCCTGTGTGTCATGAGTAAGTATGTCCGTTATAATTCAATGAAAAAAATCTTACTCTCTTTCACAAGGATATGCCCCCCTCTTAAATTTCCAACAACATTTTTCGTTTCCGAAATGGAACAGGTCATAAATGTTATTACATCAAAAATATATTTTCAAGTATTTGTACTGGTGTTTAGTTTTCTTAATTTCATTCATCCAGAAGTCCTGAAATAAAGACAAAATGTTGATGAACAAAGAACTTGATTTGTTTTTTATTTCTTTATTTCATCAGAATACTATTTCCGTTATTCTTTCTCTCTCTCTCTCTCCCTCTCTCTCTCTCTCTCTCTCACACACACACACACACATACATATATATATATATATATATGCACGAGGTACAACGAGGAAAGAAGTGACTGGTTACTTTTAAAGCATCTAAAACCAAGATTGTATTTTTACATCATCAACGCTCTGATCCCCATCTGGTATGAATTGAAATGAACGGCTCTCGTCTTGGGGAGGCGACATGTTTTGACAAGCTTCTGGGCTTGACCTTTACTCCTGATCTGAAATGGAACACATACATCAAATCCGTTACCAAGACCGCTAGAAAAATGGTGGGATCCTTTTATCGATCCAGTAGATATCTCACTGTTGATGTAATTCTCTATCTATATGAGCCAGGTAGTCCAAGTATGGAGTACTGTTGCCACACCTCTGCAGGAGCTGCTAGAAAGGACTTATCCTGTCTTTTTCAAAATAGACTTCGTAGCCTCGTAGGAGATTTCCTTTTCTCTTCCCTGCAACCTCTTTCTCACAGAGATGTTTCGACTTTGTCTTTGCTTCATCATTTTTTCATGGCAACTGCTCGATTGAGCTATAATCTATGGTTCCCCCTCGCCAAACTTTCACAAGAAATACTCGTCTAGCTAAAAACACTATCGATAATTCCCCTAACTCTTTATCTATGCCTAAACCTAAACGTAGATTCCATGAACAAAGCTTCTTCCTTAGAACTGAACGCCCGTGGAACTCTCTTTCGTTTTCCTGCTTTCCAGCTGATTACAATGTGGTTGTCTTCAAGTCCAACGTAAACAAGTTCTTGATGAGCCGCTCCACTCAAGTTTACCGAATTCCTCTTACTAACGATTACTATGTTGTCCAATTGACTACAGTAGTCAATTGGACAACATAGTAATGTACACTCTTTAATACTTATCCTCGAGTAGCGTCTGGGCCTAAAACAAAATATATATGTGTGTATGTATGCATATAGGTTTATACATTTCTATATGAAGGATTTACTTCTAAACTAATTAACTGATCATTATCAACTTTGTAACACAGCCTATGGGCTATATTTTAGTTAATTTAGTTAAATGCAAAGAGAAGAAATTGGGTGGAAGCCTTTTGTCAAAATTTAGATAGAATCGACGTTTAAAAATAATTTTTACATTAGATTTTAGATAATCAATTAAAAATGTTCCTTAGTTTCTTTGAGATGTTTTAACATGTTTGTAGTGTATAGTATAATCATGATCTGCTATTTGCAAATTCAAACATTTTAGTTTGCATTGAACTGGATCTCATGTCATTAGAAACAAGTTAAGCAAAATTCTCTGGATTTCACTATAAGACTTGATATTTTCTAGAATCAAAATTATGCGTGGAAAAATTAACTCCTAAACTAATAAACCGATCATTAAAGCGACTTATTAAATTGCAGTATTCGATTTCTTTAGCCCAGATAACTCAAGCACTTCAAACAAATATATCGCTTTCCGGTAAATATTTTTAACATACACAAAACATTTCTCTTCTACATTTATTTTTCCATATGCAAAGTGTGTCGAATGCCACTTCGTTATTCAATACTGATAATTTATTATTACTATAGAATCCGCAAAAGGAATACAGGTGTATTTAGAATTTAATGTGGACGCTGGCATTCGGCACCGCAACAACTAATTTCCCTATTGCTGATTTTATTGTTTCTCTTTTTTACTAATGATTTCCCAATTATCAAGACAAAAATAACTTGTGGATACCGGTTTATGTGATGGATAAATTGACAGTTGAAAACTGCAATTATTTCCCCTTTGTCAAAAGCATCGTTTATGGGATTGGAAGAATTGTTGTTTTCTGGTTCGACTTTTTGTTAGAGTTGCTTGTATATGAAGATTTTAAATCCTCTCATCTGATTCATAGCCATAAAATTGATAATCTTCTCGATGGCCATTAAGAAAAGAAGCACTTAGAAGATGGCTATGTGAATAGCAGCAAATATTCTTTCTTTTAAAGTAATATCCAGTTCAAGTAGTCCTGGGTATGATTTTAAAAAAATCTAATCGTAAGACGCAATTTAATGTGCGGAATGTGGAGCTTCCCCTTATTTGCCATTGCTACCAAGCCCACTTTGGTCTGGAGGGGTAATACCTGTTAGGGAATCTGATGCTACCAGATCAGACTGTCTGAAAATTCTGGGTTCCAGATAAAAATACACTCCATATTGTTTTTTTTCCTTTTATTTTGCAAAACTCAATCATGTTCTGCAAATTCAAAAGTAAAAACAACAATATTCTACAAAACAATCAAACCAAACATCATGATTAAATATTTGAAGATATAAAAAATGGAAACATAAAATCTTTTTTTACAAATTTACTCCATTTGGCATTAAATAATCTAAAAAAGGTTGATATTCCGTAAAACAAACCGTAAAAAAACTATACTGCATGAATATATATATATATATATATATATATATATATATATATATATATATATATATATATATATATATATATATATATAAGACATTGAAACATACATTTTTTTAACCAAAATTACTGGATTCGACATTAAATAACTAAAAAATGATCGATATACCACAAAACAAAACCAATCAACCAGTTCAAATGTATATTTCCTTCGGAGAGGTATTTTATGTTCAAGATATAATCTTGCTAACCAAAATTATATTTATTTATTCCTTGGATTTCAGGTTAAATTTCATGAGGGAAAAAGATTGTGGGTCGTAATACTTTAGCAATATCTTTGGTGTCATTTTTGGGGTAGAATCACAGATATTTGGAGGATTACATTTATGGGCAGTGATGATAAACACGAACCAATCAAGCACCAGAATTGTTTTATAAAAGATATTGAAACTCGTATTATTTTGATTATTTGAATTCCTGCGCTCATCTTGAATGTCATCTTCACAATGGTTTGGTCGATATAACCTCTGATCTTCTTCAAGTGTATCTTGTCGAACTCGAGAATGTTTCTGTCGAACTCGGGAATCTGGACGGAATTTCTAATTTACCTCATGATGGTACTGTGCTCTCATTCTGTCAGCCATGACTGGATAAAGGTCCTAAGCAATTCGAAATTGCATTTTTGGTCGCCCACACTGAGAATTTAACCTTCAACACTCAAGAGAATATCACTTTTACAAAGATTTTCTGCTCCAACAACAACATGGCAAAAAAGAAAGAAAGAAAGACATACTGAAGATGAAGGTTTCCTTCGAAATATATTTATGAATTTCAATATAAATTTCAAACAAAAGAAATGTTTGTTTATTTTGTAATAATGCGTTGTTTTCGCTTCAAACGTATCTAATACATATTTTATTTTATTCGAATTCAACCAACGCTTCTAAGGAACAAAAATCTTAACGTAAATCCCGCGTGACCAACGCACGATTCCGAGATTAAAAATCTACCGTAAAACAACAAACGGACTTCTACTTTCTGATTCTCTGCTCCAACAACAACATGTCAAAAGAGAAAAAAAGAAAGAAAGACATACTGAAGATGAAGCTTTGCTTCGAAATATATTTATAAATTTTAAACAAAATAAATGTTTGTTTATTTTGTAATAATGCGTTGTTTGGCTTCAAACGTATATAATACATATTTTATTTTACTTTTACAAATGATTTTTCCAAGTACTCTAACCAATGCGCCACGAGTCTTTGCAGACGAACAATCCAAATAATACGAATAATCAATCTTCATCTCAACAAATTTAGAAACGTATTACTGAAACTCTTTATATTTTGAAATCATAGCCGTCTTGACAAGTGAGGAGGACCACTGCTGACCTTGACTGGATTAATACTACCATTTTTACTGGGAATTCTTTACAAGTTGGTTTCTCTGAATAGATTGATGCTACTCAATTTTGTCTAGGACGACTACATTTAATATTCGCAATTGGATAATTTTCTATTTCCTAGTATAAAATTATTTCATTTTTTTCATCCGTTTTAGGATCATTTCTCTGTTACAAAGATGGCTCTTCATTCAAGAAATTGAAATGCAGAATTAAGGCTTTTAGAGATTAAAAGAAAGACAAAATATTTCAGTCGGCAAGGAGCGAGCTGATGACTTTAGGCAGCGAGTAAGACCCTGAGTAAATATTCCAAGCGGTAAAGCAAGCAAGCTAACATTATTTGGGGTTTTAGTAAGTAGCATATTTGACATTGGTATAGTAGACGACCCGTGGCTACGAGGTCTTCCTCTTTCTCTAATTTGATTAATAGCGTTATGATTGTTTTATCCTACGCCCTGAGTCTGGTAATCTCTATCTCTGTTTAAATGGGTGACGCCATAAAACGATTACGTTACAATTTATTAAATCATCCTTTAGTGACGTCAAATTTTTATGATGCCATGTTGCGTGTAAGTGCACAAACAAATAACACGATAACAATCATCAAACTCGCTCCACAGAGTTTGAGTAGCATAAATTTCACTTTTTTTTACTTCTTGACAAAGCCTCGTCATATTCGATGAGATGGGTGAAATATTAAAAAAAAAAGTTTGTTACAGAGTAAAAAAAAAATCTCTTAGGTCGAAGAACAATGCAATGAAAGCTGCCCCTGACTGTAGAACACATTTCAAGCATAAAGTGTAGGAAAATAATTAATATGATTAATGGTTGACCCAGTGATTTAAGAATTGGGTTTGAAATGAAAAGAAATCCTGACGCATTGAAGATCGAGCTGTAACGAACTGCAAGATGTCCGCGAGAAAAGAATAGCTGATTTAGATGGATGAGTGTGTTTGTAGGGTCAGGGAAAGAGTGATTTTGAAAGGTTAGAGTGTTTTCGCTGTAAGGACTGGTTTACATTGGGAGGAGTATGGGCAATTGAAGATATACAAGTAGTCGACTGAAATAGAGAGAACAGATAAAAGAATAAGTATGTGTGATGCTACCAGATTTCGAAAGAAAATTCTGGAAAAACAATGGAAAACGGAAACGATTTACTGACACGTGATAAAGAGATAAGGGCATGGATGATTTATTCCACTGTAAAATCCATTCGATTTGTTGCGTTTGTTTATTCAGGTACTATTAGATGACGTCATAAAGAGTGCCGTTACCGTTTTGTGATCTCATCCTTTAGTGACTTCAGAAATTTATGACGTCATCTAGTATTCAAGAATAAAAAGTGATCCTTGGGGTTCCTTTCAGCAGCCTCGTAACATTCGTTTCCTTTGCATTTAATGAGTGATGTTTCTGACAAAGGGTAAATAATTGCTTTTTTATGGATCAGAATATATTCGTCAGCGCTTCTAACGGATATAAACAACAAAAAAAAACTACCCAGATTATTGGTTAGATGTTTTATTTTAAAGTGGTTTGTTCATAGCTCCTTACATCAAGTGGCTTCATGCCCTGTATGGAACAATTTCCATTAAAAAAAGATATGTAAACACTAATAAAGATGGGTACTGTTATATCAAGTTGAATCATATTTTTTCAGCAGATAACCGGAGTTAATGTTTATACTAGTCAGTGCAGCCTTTTTATACTAATGAGTCGCCACTTATAAAGGCCCAAAGGCCACTTTAGGATAAAAAATAGAGATTATCAGTTAACGATGAGTAATAAAAGAAGATTGGAAACTATAGATACAATCATTAGAATTTGATTATTTAAGATAGCTCGGTAAACATTTGCTAACATTACATTTAAAATCGACCATGTTATACTTGACAGGAAAGCAGCTTGCAGTATCGTATTTCACAGATGTGATTTTTTTTATATAAACGTTCTTATTTATTATTCCGTTTAATTTTATGTACACAAAGAGAGAAACGGTAATTCTTTACAGTGGTTCACACTTTGCTTAGGAGAACTAGAGATTGAGTCTTGCTTAGGCACATACTTTGAAATATTTAGATTATTCGGCCTATTATTCTCAGTTTCTATGCTATTCTCACAACGTTTCCGCCGATGTAACCTCTAAAATCAAACTATTCACGCGCATGATAATTCTTTGCAAAAAGTATGGTCGGAGATTGCACAATTCTTATGTAAAAATAAATGCCTTAACAAACCCCATTTTAAGTGTCTATAACGAGAGCCCTGTTTGAGAGACACTTTTAAGGGAAAAGGGTGGCCCCAGTCGAAAGTCACGAAACCATGTGATTTCCTAGCGAAGATTACTGTTCTTTGGTTGATACGATTTCAAAAAGAGTGTGTGCGGAGGCGCGGTGGTTGCGGATACTTAACTAGATGTAGCGATACCAGTTATCCTTTTTTCTATCTGTCTATCTTTGTCATGCGTACACAAATAGGTATTTACATCCATTCCACCGCAGAAAGATGTAGAATTGGGTCGGAAGGTGTGAAAATAAAACAAGCGCCCTAAAGGAGCATTCTGGTCTTAAAAATTTGCCTCTGTAGCAGTCGACATACCCCGGTAGAGGCACCTAAAAAGTAAATAATACACTTATACCACTCGACAGACAAGAGGCAACAACCTGGGTGTTGGACCTCATAGGACTACTTTTAAGACAAGAGGCAACAACTTACCTTTAACTATACCTTAATCCGACAAATGCAAGGTACTTCTCTACTTACAAATGGCCAAGAATATGGCAAACTTTGTCGAGGACGTTTTCGCGATTGTTATGAATATGATTTACTTAGACTGTGCTAGGTATACAAGTAAGCTGTCTTATACTTTTTATGACTATTCTTATCTTTTTTAGATAAACTTTGTTTTATAAATTAACATCGGAGTCCGAGTTATTTTGTATATAAAGACATGCAAGAACCTTGATCTTACGACGACACGTATGAATTAGCTTTTATGCACACATGTGTAAGCCAAAATATAACACGTTTCTCAGAATTATTTGTGTGTAAATAAACACAATAGATCCGATGACATTTGAACTGCTTATAGCTGATCTCATAGACTATCAAGTTTCATTTAGGTTGATCACGTGTATGTAGAATTGTTGCCTGTCATATCTGAACAGCAACCACTAGTCCCTCACCTCTTGTACATCACGCAACAAAGGATTTTTTAACTTAAGAAGTTACATGCATCGCAACAGTGTTCTTGTGCCTATCTTACAAGTAATCCCATGGAATGTAGTCTTATAAATTTACTGCACTTATAGCCCTTCAATGTAAAATAAACTCCTGACCCACGAGACTGCCAGCAAAATGTCACTCCTCCACTGTAAAGATGGCAGAAAAACCCTTCCTCAAATAAGTTTTTTTTTCTTAAACCTTTTATTCTTAGAATTTCCTCTCTGTTTCATCGACCGTAACAACATACAAAGATTTGAATATTATATGAACATACATTTTTCTGCCAAACTCATTACTAATATATCATTCTATAAATCAACCCTTACCCTCTGACGCATCGGTGTCAATCGTTTGGTTTACTTATTAAAAAAGAAACAAAAAGATAAAGAAACAAAAAAAAAACAACAACAAGTAATTACAAGCTATTACGGAACTATTTCGTCGATTTAACGACTGCTAAATTATTTATTTACCTTTTATTTAGAAAACCTCATTCGTTTATCCTTATCACTTGTTCATTAATAATAGATTAGCATCTGCTAAGCACCAAATAAACTGAGGATGAGTGACTGTTGAGGAAAACAAAGTATTGTTGACCTTGAATAGATTATCGTATCATATTAAAGCTATAATTGATAGCAGTTGCATACTCCTAGTTGTACTTCATGACTTGAAATGCATAAATCGGACACCTTTATTACTGTTAAAAATAGAAGCATTTCAAAATCATATAACCAGATTTATGACAGAATCCTATATCGCATTAAAATTGACGAACATCATCAGATCACAATTCTAACACCAGTCATTGCTGTAATACAACAGCAAGGAACTACAACTCTTTGAACATATTAGAAGGTCTTAAATTGGATTATTCTAAATAGATATGCCTTGACAGATGATAGAAATAAGACGAAAATGAGCAAAGCCGTGCACACGATGACGTGCCAACATCTAGGTACGATCATAATTAAATTTAAACTCATTTAATTATGTAACAAAAATAAATACTGGAATCAATGGAAATAACTTGAATACCTATTAGACAGTATCCTCGAGTGGCTAAAATCTTGTACAAGGTTTGTCAGGGCAACATGGCATGAGGATACTACAAGTAAACCCTGACTAAATATTCAAAAACACATTCGCGGCTTAAATAAATTTCCTCGGTATAGCTAACCAACGCTGGCTTTTACAAGAAATGGTGCACTGTCTCGAAGTGATATTACCTCAAGTGATAAAGGAAAGCTGGATATCTCACAATACAAGATGAAATCTCGTCTTGGAATCTAGTAAGCTCAAGAGACCGCAAGAAAGGTATACGATAACATATTTAAATGGTCGATAGGGGAGAGGAAAATAATGTTCTGAACTTCTTTACAAACTCAGTGTTTGAGAGGTAAAAGGGATTTAATGAAACATTCGATTATCTATGTATTTCATATAAATATCAAGTGTGGATCCTTAAGAAGGAGGGTTCTTTATTTTTTAGAACTGAAGTAAAATGTTACAAAAAAGTGTAATCGAAGATAGCGAAACATTCTTAGTTTAACGAATACTAAATTATTCTGTTCGCCTTGTAAGTTTTATATTGTAAACTTTTGTCTATTCTTAATACTTGCTAAACATTTTTACTTAATATTTTTACTGCTTACCCAAACAACCATGTTAGAAAATCATATCTCGTTTCATAAATCTATATATCTATAAAAGTGAAAGTGTCTGTGCGTGTGTATCTGTCTGTGTACATTTCCCTACGCAATAACTCTGGCAATTTTCAGTCTACAGATTCGTAATTTGATATACAGGGTACTGAGATTTGAGAAAATCTTTGTAATCCGTTTTCAGCCAGAAATTTGGCTGTTAAGGCGTCAGAGTTCAACGAATTTACCTTTGAGAACTCTACCAAACTCCTCCGACAATTTTGGGTCTAAACACTTGAAATTTTAGATATAGGTTCCTTAGACATGGATCTAACTTAAGCCCAAAACAATAAATGTTAAGGAGTAAAAATAGGAGTCAAAATTTAAAAACAATTTGACCTCTGCGGTCTCCACCAAATTACTCAGACAATTTCTGGTCTAAACATTTGAAATGTAACATAAAGGGTATCCAGAGATAGGGCAAGATTTTTAATCGATTTCGGCCGAAAATTTGAGCTACCAATATATATATGTATGCATGTTTGCATGTCTTCCTAAAACTTTCGACAGAGGGGACGGATTTTCACAAGATAAGTATCGTTTGAAGCTCGATACTTCAGACGAAAAATATTGAAAAATTGGCTAAAAACATTAATTTGTTCACCTTCAACTGGGCACTTTTCTACAGGGAAGGGTCGCTTTTTTCGCCGATATTTTCGAAAGTCATCCCCTCTTTTCGATTGTCTAGCCTTAATTTAAACTTGCGTCACTTCATGTTTGATGGCGGTCGTAACAGCAAATACGTCACTTTTTCCCGTTCTTTTCCTCCTTTACAGTGCGGGTTCGAGCCTGCCTTCCTACTACCACTATTTTTTTTTTGTGCTCAACATACACCTCCAAACACTCGGGCAACGCCGAGCTGAAATGCTAGTATATCATAAATAAACGTTAATAAACTATCCCGAAAATGTTTGTCTTTTTTTAATCCCGCAAAACAGAAATACGTTTCCGGTAGAGCTAACATTTACATTTTCATATTTCTTGATAAAGTCTTAGAATTTCTAAAACATTATTTGCTTTCGCTAACAATTCATCCATTCAACGCTAACGTTTTGTTTATGTTGAAAAGGTCTTTTATCCTCTCTTTCTCTTTCTCTCTCTTACTCACACACGTAAATTCTCTCTCTCTCTCTCTCTCTCTCACGCTCTCTTATTTGCATCTTCAAACATTCAATCTACCATTTCCCTTTCTCTACCAAACACCTCGTCCCTGACTAGCTCATTATCTCTTCTCGATATTTTTTCTTTCACCAGATTTCACATCTCAACAGTGCAGGTGGAATCACTTACGGAAAAGAAATCACAGACAAAAAATTAACTGACAAATACAAACGAACACAGCTCATTCATTCATCCTCCCTTATCAAGACAATACAATACAATCACTCAAAAAATGATGAAGTTGGGCATTCTGTCCGTGCAAAGTGAGTAACTTTTATTCGCCCGTTTACATATTAGAAATATGGTCCTTGGCCTTTTGGCTAGAAACAAGCTGTAATCGCACCCCAGAATACAGGGGTGAGTTTCCTCATCACCAAAATCAATAGGGTCTTTATCGTTCTTATATTGGCTTTTTCTCTGTTGATTGCGGTACGCTGCTAATCATGTGCAGTTCTAGGAGGTCCATCATCTTACGCTTTGTTTTCACTCCTTGATAAGGGGTTAGCTTATTGCTAATCACCTGAGGGGATTCTACTGGAAAATGCTGACGGGGCTGTCCATGTACGTTTTGCAGATTAGAATTCTCCTCTTCAGGTGCGCTAGCCCTTCGGTTACACTTTCTGATCCTTGTGTCATATCCTGTAGTCCTTAGAGAGAGATGAATACCGTATTCTGTCTTCGTTCAATGCAAGATAACTCCTTCTAGACTGAGGTAATTTTTGTTTTTGTTCCAATCCAGATTGTTCCTTTTTGCAAAGCTGGATTTTCCGCATAGTAAAAACTCACTTTGTGTCTGACTTTGCCCTTGAAGATGGCACAAGTAAATAGCAACTAAATAACAGTTTCCCGCCGTTTTCATGTAAAAAAAATCTGAATCTTTAGGGAAAACCTTCTATTTCAAATTTAACCGACGCAGACGCTATTTATAAGTAAGTTTTGATGGTTCAAAATGATATTTCGAACTTGAATAAACCGACTGACTCTCAAAGCCTCTTATATATATGGTTAGACTAACATTAAATAGGTCCATTTATTCTGCGCCTTTAGCGGTGAACATTGTAATAGATACTTCGGTGTAACAGACTGACGAAAACGGTATTCATACGTAAGTGTAAAACAGAGGCTAGGTAGGAAGACTGAGCATTAATTTTATTGACGTTTCTGAATTTATAAGATGAGGATTGGTTATTCGTATTATTTGGATTCATCGGACTACTGTTCTCATCTTGCGTGTGATATTCACAACATTTCGGTCGGTGTAACCTCTGACCTTCTTCAGATGTATCTTGCAAAATTCGGAAAAGTTTCTGTCGAACTCGGGAATTTGGACGGAATTTTGAGCGAAACCGTTTATTTACTTCACGGAGGTAGCATGCTTTTGTTCCGTCAGCCAGATACACCTGAAGAAGATCGGAGGTTAAATCGACCGAAACGTTGCAAAAATCACACTCAAGATGAGAAGTGTAGTCCGATGAATCCAAATAATACGAATTATTTTTTATTGTTTTTATGTGATTGTTTTTTTGTTTAATTTTCCCCCATGGCTCGTATTAATGATAAAATGCTAAATATTCATTGAGATCTATATTTTTTTATTTCGTGAAAAATTACAAAACAAAAAGATTAGGCACAATGCCTTTCAAAAATTGAGTCATCCTCGTCATCGTACCTTAACTAGTCCTAGTTACATTTTTCATTCACCATAATACCGCAAACACACTTAAGACTCTCAAATCATATCGATTTTTTCTGTTTCGTTTTCTTTTTAAATATTTATTTTAAACCACTAGCATTAATTTCGAAGAGTTACATTAACAACTGAAAGTCAAGTGTCAAATGATTAGATAGAAATTACATCACGTGTTTTGGACTAAGTACAGAGTTTTAAATTAATTCATATTGAGGAAGCGACCGAACAAGACATGCTCGACAATGTAGAAATGTAATTGAATATCCTAGAGATTGTCTATTCGTCAAGTATTTTAAGGAGAAGTAAGAAAATAAGATAAGAAGGAATTAATTAAGCCTTCGTTTTTAGGGGAAATTAATATTAGTCTCTCCCCTCGTGAACAAAATGTTTCTCTCCAATAAAACCTTGGAAACTGCAACATGTCTCCATTGTTTCTATACATGAGTTTCATTCGCTTAAGTTGAACAGCTGATCAACATCCACTAGACAATTCAACAATACAAACATGGAAAAGCTGCGACAAAAAGAAGACCAGCAGCGACTGCGCACATATGTAAAAAGATTTTCATTAATTAATTTGCTTCTTGATTGTTCACTAGCCATTACGCACATGTGCACAGTTACGCATTTGTGTAAAACAAAACTGTGTGAACCCTTTTGTATTATAAAACTGTTGCTCTTTTATGGACCTGTGTTAAGGGACAGAAAATAAGCGACACGTTTGCTTTTTCTGTAGGACGAAAGAAGACACGCTAAATATTTTAAAAAATATGCAAGCGGTATAATTCTCGTGTATCAAGATAAAAACTCAACCATTGACGGCAAGAATCAAACGAATTAACAAACACATTGCTCAAGCGACTTCGTCAAAAGTTAATCTTTACAAGTACGATTCTATTATTAAGGAAACGCTTATAGGCGGCCTTTTTATATTCAGTATTAAATTGAAATCAACTCAGTAATCTTTAATTAAGAAGGAAAAAACTACCTGTAGTTCTGAGGAAGTCACTACTAAACAAGTCTAGATTATTAGTATTCATTTTTACTCTGGTTTATCCCAAACAAACCATATTGAAACTTGAACATAAAGAGCTACTATTTTTTACCATGTCTGCAGTAGACTATGTGAGATGAGCGAGATGTTTGTTCATATTACATTTAAACTACTATATGTTAGTACAGTCAGAGAAGCAGGAAAGAGGAAAAGAAGAGCGTAGAGTGGAAGGTTCTGATGATCTCTACAGTGAAAGGTGGAATTTTGCAGCTAGAGGAGTTTGTTGGGAGTATGTACGTAGAGGGAGTACAAGTGCAATAGTTCATGAGAGTGCATTCCATGAAAGTACTTGTAAAACAGGCACAAGGATGCAACACTGAGGCGATGGGACAGAGGTTGGAACATGATTGATATGCGAGACATACTAAATTAGAGATTTTTTAAACCCTGTCTAAGAGGAAGAGATTTGTCATAGATGTGTTAGCCTAGACATGACAACAATACTCCATGCATGGGCGAATGGTTACTCTGTAAAGACACATGATACATTCAGATGCGACCATAGAAAAGGAAGCTATTAGAACAGAACATCGCTCGTTTTGATAGCTTGACAGAAGCGAGTGACCTTGTTGTTAATCAGATAGGTCGGGATTATTTACTTCGAGGGAAGGACTAGTCGAATCAATTCATCGGGGAAAAAATCCGTGGAAGTATTGTAAACCAAACTAGATATGACAGCACGTATTCACAGAACTGCTCAGAGCACCTTTTCTTAATCCACTTACGATCTACTGAGGAATGATCTCTTCTCTTGCCTCACGGTCCCTTTTTTTTCCTCACAGAAGAAACCTTTATAGTCTTCCTCTTCTCTATCGTTATTTTCATATTAACTTTAATCTCTAGTTTCCCTTCTAAAGGTTCCCAACAAACAGTCGTCTAGCTACGACCACTGCAAAAAGTTATCTTCCACTATATTCCTAGTATCAAAAGTGATATACTATACTGTGTGCTATTATACATTAGTATACAAATGTAATGTTAAAAAAATACTTGTTGCGTCAAGCCGCCCTCAGAAATTATCTAATTCTACCAATTCCACTCATTATTTCCAATCCTCTCAGAATATTGAATACTGAATATCTCATTTATCTTTATCCTCGAGTGGCTTAATAGGTGATGACGCATTACTAATTTTAATTAAAATCGTTTAAGACAAGGCGTGAAGTTAATTGATGTTAGTATCTAAGAATAACGGAAGATAATTGCCGCAAAGACAGAAGATGCCTGTTGGCTTTGAAAATATTATGGAATAACCAGCAGGAAGAAATTTCTACAAGCGTTCTGTTCTAGGAAAGAAACTACTGGGATAAAAAAAAACTGTATTATTATGAGCTAATAAAACAGCAAATGAGCTGAAACAAAGAAAACAGGGAACGGGCTATTCTAAATAACACATGCCATAATAGTATTTATAGAAAAGATCGAGACTAGCAACATCACGATTAGTATGAAATACATTCATCATCAGTCTTAAAATATTACAGTCCTCTCCGTCGCATGTCACTGAAATTGCAACTCATGCATAAACCTTTTACTATTAATTTCTTGCTAATAACATTCAGTGGGGTTTCCCTGGAATATTACATAAATAATAACTGTTGCTCATTATTAGTATGTCTCATTTAATTGGAGTCTACACACCAACTATTACTATGGTTTTCTCTGAAGTATGAACCTTTTTTCACAGAAGAGACGTTGGAAGCTTCTCTCTACTCTATTGCCATTTTAATAGCAAGTGCTCGTCTGAGCTTCAATCCATGGTATTGCACGGCCAAACTTTCACTAAAAGTACTCCTCTAACTACAACCACTACCAACAATTTCCCATACTCACTATCAGCGGCTAAATCTAAGCACAGATTCCATGAACAAAGCTTATTTCTTAGAACTGCTCCCCTGCGGAATTCTCTTCCGCTGGTCTGCTTCCCATCTGACTATAGCCTGGTTGTTTTAAAGTCAAATGTAAAGAAATTCTTGTTGTCCCGACTCCTCAAATACTCAATTGTTACCCAATTTCAATCACTGACGATCACTACGCTCTTGTCTCGGTGAACATCTGACACTCATTAACCCTTATCTTCGATTAGCTTTCAGGCCTTGATAAGCGGTGACTTCCATGTAAAAAAAAAAAGTTCCAGAACCTATGTAGTTGCCTCCTCGCTAGGAGTTAGACACAGGGTGAATTCAGCTTCTCAAAAAAGGCACTTTGGATTATGACAAAAATAAAAATTACATCAATCTAGAAAAATATCTCCTTCATAAACCGAGGAAAGAGAAAGATGAAGTGTCGTATCGCAACTTATACTACGTTTTGCTCCTAATCAAAAAGCAACACTCCAAAAATTACAAAGAACCTTTCAATTCTTTTTCTTATTATTGTAACTCAGTTAGTGTTCTCGCTGTTTACGAGTAATTTGCCGTTGATAACATGCGAATAAGCATCAAAATGTAGTATTAAATTCTATCCTTCAACAGAGAATAAGAAATATTTCTAAACCCAGCAAGTGATATTTATTTGTTTCTCTATAAGCGTAAAGTTAGTCAGAAAGCCGTTCTTTATGTGAGGACTATCCAGTTCTCTCAAAAGAAACATTCTGGATCAGAAAAAATGCCTTAGTCAAGAAGGATTGCTCCTCCTCTGACTGAGAACAGAAACAAATTCTGCATTTTAAAATATTTATTTGAAGCGATATAAAGATTTGCATTAACAACAAATTAGGGTCAAGCTAAGTCGACAGACCAAGAATTTCACTTCAAGTGACGATTTCTATATTGTACCAATTCCAACTAAACCATATTGAGGAGATGAATGTCCAACATTAAAATCTGACCTCTGGTGTTAAACTTTTTCTTCGTAAAGTAGCTAATAAGCATCTATATATAAACAGAATAAAAAAGAAAGAAAAAACGAAAGAAAAAAATTAAAAGGAAAAAAAAATATTAAGCGAATGATATGATCGCTCATTCGCGGACAAGGTGAAAGGGGCATAACTCCGTAGAGCTTCATTATTTAATATAAAAAATATACTAGATATTCGTTTTATTTTGTATCCTTGTTAATAAACGTAAAATAATTATAAAAAAATCTACTTTGTTATTTAAAAGTACTTATGTTTGAAACAATTACAAGTTTATATACGTTTTTAGAATAAAATTACACGAAGCTTTCTTGAAAGCTAATTAAAAAAAAAGAATAAAAAATATTATTTATCTCTCTAGGAAATTAGATACAAGGTCAAGAGATAAGTTGAAAAGAAGTGCACTAGAATTAGAGCATTATGTTTACAAAAAATGCTTGAGCTACCCCATCGGAATTGCTTGGTCGGATTGCTAATGAGGTGATTAGTGATAAACTAACCACTTCTCAAAGTTTCGATATTCCAGTAATTTTCATATTAAAAAATCAATTTGTATTATTGTGTTCGTCAAATTATTTAAGTTCGACGAATGAGATGATTCGTCTTTGGAAAGTTAAACGAAGCACAAAATAACATCGTAAATATAAAGACTGGAAAACATATGGGTTAAAAACTAGTATTATAAAAACATATAGTACTTCTGCAGTTTACGGATTATGCTATATTTTTTTAGATAGGATTTTTAATTTAAATTCAGTTTCTACTTTATCTTTTGATTATTGAATTATTAAATGAACGTACAGAATAGTTAACAAATGTCCCTCCCATGTTAAGAACGAGTTTTTAAATAATAACCCCTTTTTTTTAATACGGTCCGTGAACTGCATAAGTACCAACAGATTAATATAAATTAGTGCAATAGTTTTTAATACAAAAGACAAAATAAAAAAATTTACAATTTTAACCAAATAAAGAATCAAAGATTAAGAATAAAATCCAGAATAAAAGGAAATAATCATTATACTTTTACAGAAAGAAATCATCTTCCTACTACAACTTTATAAAGTTTCTTTTCATTCGTACGCGTGCTTAGCATCAGACTAAATGTCCATGAAAAGTGTTTTTACCAGGAAAGATTCGTTATTCGTATTATTTGGATTTTTCGGACTACTATTCTCATCTTATGTGTCATTTTTACAACGTGAATTGATTATGTAAATTATTAGGATTAATCAGACTACTGTTCTCATTTTGAGTATTATTCTAACAACGTTTTGGCCGATGTAACATCCGACCCTTTTCAGTTTCGTTTTATCGTACTCGTTAATCTAATCATGGGGCTCGAAAATCTGCACCGAATTTCGAACGGAAACCTTTTTTTTAATCCACGGAGGATTGTATGCTCTCGTTTTGTCAGACATGATAAAGTAGATGCATTAAATAATTCGCAATTGTATTCTTAGTATCGCTTGTTATGAACATTGAACTTTCAGCACCCAGAAGGGTGTCGCTTAAAATTGAATTACATATTATTACGTTATTAGTCATTGAATTACATATTATTACGTTATTAGTCATTGCAAAAAAAAAAAAGAGTAGTCCAAATAATCGAAATAATAAAAATGTGATGAATTCTGTAGCGCCAATGAAATATGTTAAAATTGATTTAAAAATAAATTTAAAATTAATTTAAAATAAACTAAGATAAATGTACAAAAGTTAAAAAAAAACAAAAGTATTTGGGTGCCATCAGCTAAAATCGAAACCGAAAGCAACACTGTAGCATTCACAGTTGGTGATGTTACCAACGTTAAACGCATATGAACCGATTAAAGATAAAGTAAGATGAATGTACAGCATATATAACGTTTTTTTTTTCAATTTTAACCCATTTTTTGACCCCCTTCAAAATATTTTAACCGAATAAATACCCATAAAAGAACAGCCTATAAAGCATCCAATCATTTGAGGTCCCTAGTGCCGCTCTGCGATTTTTAGTTTCGGCGGAGATAGAGTTTGAAAATATGGAGCCAGACAGACAAACAAACATATAGCCTTTTATATATTAGATTTTATTACAATTCGTCTTGTAGAGGAAATACAATTTTAAATTACAGAAATTGATAAAAATACTAATGATGTTCTATTTTATAATAAAGACGAACTTGCAATAAAGTCCGATGTCTTTTTAAATATTCATGCAAACTTTAGTTTGCTATTTCTGTGCTAAACAGCAAAATTCACGAACTACCTATAAATATTATTTTGCTTACTACATTGTCGATGATGAAATGAGCCATTTATTTAAACTCTATAGAATAAGAAAACAACTTTAAATCTTTGTATTTCTTGTCAAATAATAAATTTGTCATAACGTTTTGATTTACAGAATTTAATTCCAAATTTTTTATCTCGTATATTGAGCCTTTTCATTTGGTTGTGATTGTCCTGTAAATATTAATACTAATATTAATATGGACTTGAGGTTTACAGTATCATCTAATGTGTAATCTGATATTCTGGCTGAGTTTAGAAAATCCTACTTTTTATTGAACAGGGAAATTTTAGGACTAAATAGTTCCGTTAGAAGTTTAAAAGCTTCAGCAAACGTAAAGTCACTAGTTTTTCAGGGTGAAATATAATTCACAAACTTGTTTTGTGTAGTGATCTCTAATTTTCGGAATAATAGATGAAAATTTTAGGGTCTGCTTTTTTTTACTATCTATTATATATACATATATATATATATATATATATATATATATATATATATATATATATATATATATATATATATATATATATATACTTTCTGACAAATGTAACAAAGGTTTTATCCTGGTTTGGTGAATAAGTGAAATTGTCAATTACACTCAATAATATCATTTTTATTCTTGATATTTTTATATTGTTTGTAATAATAATTCTTCAAATATTTACTGTTGTAGTAGTCTTTCTTGGTTTTATGGTATCTGTCTTCGTTCTTTTGCCGTCTATCCGTGTGTTTTTCTATTGCTAAGTGCAAGGTTTGAAAATTTTTCTTTATATTTTTAGTTGTCTGTCTTCGCTTATTTGTTGTTCACTAATATAGTATTTAATTCTAGCATACTAGACTTGAATTTCCGTATTTTGAAACATGTTTTCATAAGTAGGACTTTATAAATTTCAATCTTACGCTACTAATTAAGGAAACCAAGCAGCATATAAAACATTGTTTTTTTTTTCACCAATAAAAACACACTTTTTATTACGTTTATTATGTAAAAGTTTTTCATGTTAGACTTTAATCAGCAATAAATAAACTATAAGTTGGACAGGGATACTTTTTTACTTTAAGAAAAGGAAAAAAATTGATTAAGTAACAATGTGGCTTATTTGAAGTAGAATAAGAATTACTTAAAACAACAGTCGAAAGTCAGTTAACAAAAATAGAAACCAATAATTTATGTACAAGTGTAGTAAATGTAAGTCTCATTTTTAGACCCATATATTTATAGAATGTAAAAAACTGTAAATTGTTTTTCATTTTATAATTTATATTGATGAAAACTATCTCATCACCTTGAAACGAAAATAAATGTTAGACTATAGCTTATTTTTAAGAATGCACCTTGTATTTAAGACTGCGCCTTAAGTTTAAAGACTATACATTACATTTAGAACGATAACTTAAATGCAAAACTATACCTTAAATTTAAGACTATACTTTAAATTTAAGTCTATACATTAAATCAAAAACTATATATTTTAGATTTGAGACTCTAATTTAAATTAATACATTACCTTAAATTTAAGACTATACCTTAAATTTAAAACTATGCTTTGAATTTAGATTGTGTCTTAAATTAACGACTATGCATTAATTTTAACATTACAATATCCATTAGAAATCTTTTTCAGAATTATTTTTCATAATCGTCTATAATGACCATTTATATTCGTCAGTTTATGCTAGTTAATAAACATTTGTTTTCTTCAAACGTTTTACTTATACAGACTGGAACCGATCACATTGTTACCCTAGAAAAGACGACATAATTCCATTTCCGTTTGATGAAAGTCGATTATGTTATTTTTTTGTTGTTTGTCATCTACAAGTTGGCCAATTGTGTACAAATCCCAAGAGCAATATGAGCCTTCTATCATGTCTGAAACTGACACAATGTTCAACAAGCGAGATCGGGAATGTGGCGCTGCACAACTCTACCAATACAAGTTTGACGACAGGACCATTGCCAGCACCCTCAAAATTCATCGCTAGATTGCCACGAATAACAAGAACGTGTCTTCTTTCATCGGAGTTTTTCGATTGTCGATTATTGATACTCATCGAAGACATTCCGATACAAAACCTATAAAAGAACACTGCTAGGTACATGAAGTACCTTCTTGTATAATTTAATAAAAATCGGCCCAGCCGTTTTTGAGTCTATAAGGAACGAACTCACAAACACAGACATAGACATATACGCACACAAACCAATTTCCTTTTATATTATAGTAGAGATTTGGTGGTTCGTAGAAATCACTGCTGCAAGAAAGAGTATTGTTCTGTTTTTATGCTCCATTACATTTATGCCCCATTGTTTTAAATAAGCATCAAAAGCTGCTGAACCTTATATCTAAAGGATGGAACAATAAAAGTGTCGCCCTAAACGGAAACAACACTACAGCTTTATTTAAAACTTTTAGTAAAAAATCAATTCAGATAAATTGATTACGTAGTAAAACTGACATCTATCTATTTAATGTAGCCATCTTCAGCCTCAATGACCGCCTCGATACAGATCCGCAACAAGAAGCATGCCTTTTCCACAAGCGCCGGCGGGAGCTTGGCGAATACTCGGCGGATAGGAGCGATCAGACTGGGTTTGGTGTTGTAGAAGATCATGTTATTGATGTTCTCGACGTATGACTAAAGGAAGTAGTCTAGCGGGTTTAGGTCAGAGGAGAAGTGGGGCAGTGAGAGAAGGGTACGAAGTCGTAGCACTCCTTCTGAAGTCGGGTCTGGGTCTCTTTGGACTTATGGGCCAGCGCCGAATCCTGTTGCCACACCTAGAGTCTGCCAGCGACCACTTGATTGCACCAGGGGACCACCACACTCTTCAGCACATCCAGGTATACTTTAGTGTTGACTTTCAAACTGACTTCGAAGATGTGAGATGGCATGATGTGAATTTGAATCCACACTAAAGACCATAACCGTGGCTGGAACGTTTGTTTTCATCATCCTGGTCTCGTCCTCAAGCGTTGAACCGTCAGGATGTGCATTTTAAGGGTGCTTGCCATGGTTCTGTTGTCATAACTGGGATCGGTAAGAAGCATGAGTTGTACAGCGGCGCATCTCCGATCTCGCTTAAACATTGTGTCACTTTCAGACATGATAGAATGCTCCTGTCGCTCTTGGAATTTGTGCACAACTGACCCACTATTAGATGGTCTGCAACTAAAAAACAAAACCGGTTTTTATTAAATAGAAATGGAATCGTGTAGTCTTTTCTAGGGCGAGAATTTTATCGTTTTACCCTGTAGAATACTTATTCCAATTATGGTTAAAATCAATTACATGATTTTAATTCTAGAAAATGTCACAGCAATATAGCAATTAAGCTTACTGAATCTTAAGAGGAAATTTAAATTTATAAAAAAATATCTAAATAGTGCACAATGACTATGGGATAAATTGAATACATATTTTAATGTTTTTATGTTTTTAAATTTTTTATTAGACATATAAAATGCATGTGAAATACTTCAAAGAAACCGAGATTAAGGCGATACTTATTAATAACTGTCTGCTACATATTGTTAAGGGTCACAAAAATAATAAATCTACATCAACCTAAATATATGCCACATTATCTACCCTTACTCCGTAGAATTTTCAAAATTCAAATAATCTACAGATTATGACGTTTCTGAATTTTTGAGATGAGGATTGGTGTTTTGTATTATTATTCATCGAACTACTGTTCTCATCTTAAGTGTGATTTTCACAACGTTTCGGTCGATATACCCTTCAACCTTCTTCAGGTGTATCTTGTCGATCTCGGGAATGTTTCTGTCGAACTCGCCTACAGAAAAAAATCATGACTAAGAAATCCCATGTAAATGTGGAAAACTATACAGATACACCTGAAGAAGGTCGGAGGTTATATCACATTCAAGATGAGAACAGTAGTCCGATGAATAATAATACAAGTCTACAGATTAGTTCAGGAATTAATCCTTTACAGAAATATTTAAACACACACATTATATATATATATATATATATATATATATATATATATATATATATATATATATATATATATATATATATATAGAGAGAGAGAGAGAGAGAGAGAGAGAGATTTGGATCTTTATTCTATTTTCTTTTCTATTTATAAAGTTTTCTTGCAATCTCTGGATGCACAAACAGCAAAATGCGTAAAATCCCGTTGTGTTACCAAATGATGGAAACTGTAAAATGAAATACATGAATAGAACGGAAGAAACAAGAGAGAAAAGTAATTTGACGAATTTGAAAAAAGAGAAGGAAATAAGGAAGAGAAACAAAAAATAGAAAGGAATTCTATCCAAGAAAATCGGCGGCATCTTCTTGCCGTGAAAAAAGAAAAAATCGACAGAACTAAAAAAAAATAAATAAATAAAAAAGTAATAAGATTTCGAACAATTTTTTTCAAATTTGCTTGCAAACAATCTGACTGGAATCAAAACATGTTTTTCTTTTCACGTTTTAAACACTGGGTTTGAAAATACAAAAGTTCTTTTCTTTTGTATAGATGCTTATTAAGTCGAACCGGCCTGAAAAGGAGGTGGAGTCGAGGGAGGAGCAAAGACGAAAGACGAAAAAAAAATACAAGAAGACAAAAATAGAAGAAAAAATGCAAGGAAAAAAAGAAGGAGTTAAAAGATGAAGAAGGCGTAGAAAAGGGAGGCTGGAAGATGCGAGAAGTAACAAAGAGTAGGGTTTTTCATACGGGCATTGAGCAGCCGATCACACATTCCTGACGAGGCGTTCTTCTTTATCTCTGTATCACTCCTCTCGCCTTACACCACACTAAACGAAACTAATGATTAATTACAGACCAGAACATTCAACATGAAAAATAAATAAATAAATAAAAAAATGCATGGAACTTCCAAAACAACGAAGGAAGGACAGAACGTTATTTTATAGTATCTTACTATAGTGTGGCTTTGATGTTCGTTTTTTCATATGAACCCAAATAAAATTAGTGTCATTTCAAGCAGAAAAGACATATTACTCTAAAAATGTTGAAATTACATATAACAGCAGGTTCTTCAGAATCTTGTTATTTATAATATATGTACACGAGACACAATTTGATTAATTGGTATACTTATGTTGTATGATGAATGTATAGCAATAATTTAACTCTTTATATCAATTTAATTTAGTTATAAAGTACGTTTAAATTAGTTATAAAAGGTTGGCACACCGGTTTCCATTTAATCACTTAAGTTAAGCAACGTTGGGCGTGGTCAGTACAAAAATGGGTGACCATTTGGGAATTTCAAATGCTGTATATTCTCTCCGTTTATCTCGGAAGTGTCGTGGACCTTCGTCGGCGTCTAACTACTGAGCTGAGCATCGCCGGTTGTCGTAAAGAACTCCTTTTTCATCGCAAATAACAACCTGATCGAGAAACGGGTCGTTCTTGTTATGTAAAAGAAGAGAAGATGACACTACATAATTGTGTTTCTTTTGGTTGTTGTCCAATTCGCGAAACACCTATTTATCAAGTTTTTTTTCTCTGTCTTTCATATCTCTCTTAACTGGTTGGAAAAAACTAATTTAGAAGTAACAGTTGTGTGTGGATTTGCTTCGATTACGGCTCTTAATTGATCGTTGTCAACATCCGATAGCCGACCATTACGCTCATCATCTTTAAGACTCTTGTCGCCGCCACGGAATTTTTAAAATCATCATTGTGTTGTGCGTTCAGTATGGTTTCGTTTAAATCGCGAGCTGTTTCAGTAGGTTTTCGGCTTAGCTTGAATTGAAATAAGAAAATTGTGCGAATTTTCATTTTTTCATTTTGTCTTTAACGTTATGAAAAGAAGATATTTGTTTTAAAAACGATTATAATTTAAACGATGAGATAGAGCGAAAACGCTCTTTAAAATGATATATAAATTAAAGGTATTATCACGAAGACTAATTTGAAAATACATCATTTGAAATAAAAATTAAAAATTCATAAAGAACTTTCTTCTCAACGTATTATATACTTTTCTAGGCGTTGCCATGGTGTCTATTTATTTTCATTTTTGTTTCATTCCTCCCCTTTCTTCTTAACACCTTGAAAGAACATTATATATATATATATATATATATATATATACATATATATATATATATATATATATATATATTTGAAAAGAAGAGTCACTGAAGGACTATACCCTATTATAGAATTGATCCGGATGATAGCAAAGGAGACCTACTGGAACATCCAAGTAGTCTCTTTGGTCCTTTTCCAACAGAATTCTTGTACACATATCTATTCTGGTGCTACCAGATGAGACTGTCTGAAGATATTGGCTTTCTGAGACGAAATGCACCTAACATTGATGCTTTTTGCTTTTCTAATTCTTTCTGCAAAACTTAATTATGTTCTGCAAACCCAAAACAAAAACAAATCCCTTTTTCCCCTTTTTACTTCTCCCCATTTCACCCTTCTCTTTCTATTTCCACTACATTTTGACTGGCTACCTAACTTAAAATGTATCGAACATTAATACTGTAACCCATTTACGTCCCCCATTGTAAAACTCATTCATGTTCTGCAGGGTAGGAAACAAAAACGATAAAATCCACTACAAAACAATTAAACAAAACCTACAAGCTAGCAAATGAAGATACAAAACGTTTTAACAATAAAAAATCTTCTACAAAATCACCGGATACAACATTAATACTATTTCCAAAATAACTGCATTCAAAAGGGTTGATATGCTGTAAAATAAAACTGTTAAGCAGGTAAAGATGAGATAGGATAGCCGAGAATTCGAACCGTGGAAGCTAGGTTTGAAATTGAGAATTCCGATCATAAGTTAAAATAAATAATACAGGTATGTTATTGAAAAGGAATGCGTTGTTAGTAATGTTATCAAAAAAGGAATTTGATGATGCAATTTTGTTTTCGTTGTTTGGTCATGCAATGCCGTCATGAGTTCTCAATATAGTTAGAGCTTGGCGAGAGAAAAGGGGTCAGAGCTCAGTCAGTCAGAGGCCGGGACAGGGTCAGATAGACAGAGCTAACATCCGCCTTGAGTGCGGGATATCTCTGCTGGATCTTGGAAGCTCTGATGACAGAAAAGAAAAATCACAAAAATCGGGCCATAGCTAGAAATTATGCGCAAATAGGAATGATGGCGTAAGGTTCGCGGTTAATTAGTTAAGAGCGATATTTTCTAAACTTTCGTCAAATTCCAAGAGTCCAAGCAAGGAAATCCAAGTGAATCAGTGTGATTATAAGGTATATCTTAAAATTTGGAAGCCAACCACGAAGATTAATTATGAGCTTTAAGATGTCCCGGAAAAGGTAAGATAGTTACAAAATGAAAACAAAGCCATACTTAATAGAAAAACCGGGCAAGGATACGATCAGGGCACTTTTGGGACGAAAGGAGTCGTCAATTTCGAAAGAGGTAAAGTGAGACCTCTAGTTTACGGCATAAGGGTGGCTGGATAAAGCAGCTGACGTGGATCAGGGGAGGGATACCCTACACCCAAAAAGTAAATGCCAAGAAGATCAGAGAGGGTCTGATCTAATAAAAAAAAATAATTGTGAAGTCAGTTCGAAAGGGATGACTAAAGGAGTTTTTAAGCCTGATCTTTCTTAGCCGTGTGGTTGTGTAGATATAAAAAAATGTACTAGAATTTAAAAATATGTATATTTTTTGAAAAATAAGGATGGAAAGGATGTTAAGGAACAGTCACCTGTTCTTGTAAGTAGGTAAAAATGAGATAGGATAGCCGAGAATTCGAATGTGGGAAGCTAAGTTTGGAATTGGGAATTCCGATCATAAGTTAAAATAAATAATACAGATATGTTATTGAAAAGGAATGCGTTGTTAGTAATGTTATTGAAAAAGGAATTTGATGATGAAATTTTGTTTCCGATAATGAAATGAAATTAAAATTGAGGTTATCTAGATCCGAACAATAGAACATTTTAAACATATTTGTAAAGTAGGTTAGTCGAAAATGAAGGTAGAGAAATCGGTCTTTATAAACATGTGAGGAACAGTGCATGTTTAGACACGTGAGGTATGTCAGGTCACGGGATCGATATGCACGTTGTTTGGTCATGCAATAACGTCATGAGTTCTCAATATAGCTTGGAGAGAGAAAAGGGGATCAGAGGTCAGTCAGTCAGAGGCCGGGACAGAGTCGGATAGACAGAGCTAACATCCGCCTTGGAAGCGAAGGTTAGAAGAAGGAAATCACGTAGAGACTTTGAATCCCTTGATGCGAAGCCATTGACCGGTCGAATGGAATAAACGAACATCAGCATATTTTGTAACTGTCGTCTTCGTGTTATGTCATTCAACAACAAAGGTATTGTTAATTTTTATTATAAGACTTGTGTTCCACTCAGCTGTATCTATAAGAACTTGTGTATAAACTCATCTAAGAATGTGTCTCTATCATCTTAGGAATGTGCCTCCCTCTCAGTATCAAGAAATAATGAATGTTCATTCATTATGATAAAAGACTGAAAATCATCATTTCAAAAATATATGTGTTAAAGAAAGATAATGCTTATAGAAACACTCCCATACAGAACTGTATAGATCTCTCTTCTATCTATATATCTAATCTCCTCTCAAAGTGTATTACATGTCACCGTCTTTATTAAGAATGTACTCTCTTTATATATACCTCGTCTCTCTCCCTAATATGGACACACCAATATGAACTCTCTCTAATATGAACAACAAGAAATATATAATATACGTCATCCCTTCTAATATAACCCCTACATAAAAAACAACCAAACTAAACCACGTATCAATTATGACCAGTATTCTCATTTCGGTTGTTATTCTCTCAATATTTTCAATTTGATTTGTCGCATTCGTTCTTCGTCTCTTCAACCCCTCTCTCAGAGACCTGATGTTGCTAGCCCCAGGTTTTTCTAATAAAAGTATTATAGAATATTTTCTTCAGAATTCTCTGAGCCATTCTCTGCTTCATTTGTTTTAGATCGTTTGATTTGTTAATCTAGTGGTTTCCGTCAATTTGCTGTTTTCATGCCTCATTAAAAAATATATATATTCTTGTTGCTTCTTTTCAAGAAATACTGATATGTGGAACTCTTTTCCTGCTGCTTGTTTTCCTCCTACCTATACCCCTTGTCTTTTCGAAAATAAGATACACTAAGTATTTCTTGTTTTCGTGATAATCATCCGTCGTTATCATTAGCTTTTTACATCAAATGGTTTGACATCTTGTCTGGACGAATTTCTGTAAAAATAAATAAATAAATAAAAATTATTCTATCGTGTCAAACAAATCCTATTGATTTTGAAATGCATTAATAAACTAATAACATAACAAATATGGGTGAAACAGCAGCTTCTTTTCAATTTAGTGCATGAAATTAAGCGCATACACTAGTTGTTTTTTCGACATTCAACTCTAAGAAAGTATACATGCCATAAAACAGACAACCCAGACCAAAGTGCAAAACTGCTGAGTTGCATATTTGTACTTGTTTTACAAGTACTTTTAAGGAATGGGCTCCGATGAACTACCTGCATTTGTACCCTTCTGAACGTAAATACTCCTGACCAATGCGCCTGGTAGCAAAACCAACTTCTTCACTAAAAAGAATCTGTTGTAATAGCTTCTTTCCTCGGGCCGGTTGTTCTTGGAATTCCATTGCTGTTGAGACGCATAACGAATGGATAAGGTAGTCGCCTTTTATTAATACAATATATATGCATTTTTTTTATATTTTATATTTTATAGTTGCACTAAGCTCTGTCTTGCGTCAATATGGTAAAATGGGAGTTCCGTAATTCCCCAATTAGATGCAGTAAGACCAAGATCATGGTGTAGTATATGTTCCGATGCTATACTTTATCTTTTCTATCTTCGGTTTGTGAAAGAGAAATCCTTCATGACCGAGCCAATTTTTATTTTCGTTCCTATCCAAATTGCCCCTTTGGGGGTGTGTGACTATATTTCCCCCACATTAAAAACTAACATTGTGTCCAACTCTGCCCTCGGGGGGAGGCAAGTAAATAGGAAGTAGATGCAGAAATTTAAATATGATGCGAACAGTCATATTTCTGCGTTATCTTCTTCTCAGGTTGACTCCTATAAATGTGTTTCTATCACCGCAACTCTTTATGTTTCAATGAAAAGATGCCTTGTTTGCGGCTTACAAAGGTAAGAAATAAATTGATTTTCTGATAAAATAAATTGTTTCATGAATACTTTTGATAATCCTTTTTACATCGTCAGTTTTTTAACAAAATTATTGTTTTAATAATGTTTTTAAATAGGATAATTCACTAAAAATCTTTATAAAACTGTTGCTAAAATCGGGAAATATGTTTTCTTCTATAGAAAAACATGTCAAACAAAGTGAAAAGGAAACAATAAAACAAACTCTAGACTCAGTACATCGATTTATCGAACTGATTCAATGCTCGCATTCTTTAATCTCATAACTACGAGGGCCGTTCTAAAAGTGAAGCCTACTACGTGTTTTTATTCAAAATGTTCAAGAGTTACAAAGACGGAAATAGTATTATTAAAATGAGCGGCCATTTATACTTCAAATGGTTTTGTTATGCATAGTCAACACTAGTCTCAATTAGGGATTCAAGGAGAGATTTCTGCTTCTGACGTACATCTATGACAAGTGTTGTTTTCTTAGAGGCTCAAACTGTTAATATCTGCAACAAAGAGATGAAACTTTCAGGTTATGAATGCAAAACTTCAGTCATCATGACAATGCAGTTTGCAATCTTTTCAGGCGGAATAAAAATCGGAGGCATTACGTTTGGAACGCCCCTCGTAAGTGTGATAACTCTTTTTACCATGTCAGTTCATTTTTAAAGAATAATTATTATTTTATTTATTTATTTTTTAAACAGGATCATCTAAAATCGAGTGACATGAGTTTTATTGTTTGGAAAAATCTGTCACGAAAACGAAGCGGTGAAACACGCCCATGACCGAGTAGATCGATCGATTTGAACCAGTTAAATGTTCAGATTCGGTTACAATATCATCAGGAGAGTCTGTAGAAAGACCGAGTCAAAATTTATATTATGTATGCGACGGGGGCAGAGATTAGCTTGATACTTTCAGTCTAGTGTGCAAGCAAAGATGCATTTAATAAAAACGAAGGCAGGATTTAATTTCGTAATGAAATTAGTTTTAATAATATTTTATTATTTTATTTTATTACACTTTTTGAATAAAAAATATTGTCGATCAATTGTGCGTCAAATAAATAACAATGAAAGACGCGCTAATCAAAATTATATTCACGCATGAAGTTATTAAAATTTTATTTAACATAGAAATTCTATGACTTTTATTCATGCTATCATATTATTAATGAAAATCGACTTTATGTTCGATTAAGTTTACTTTTTGCTTCTTTCTTTAAAAAAAATATCTATTTTTAAAATAATTTTAGTTTTGTTCCATCTAATTACTCATTTTTTTTGTGGATTAGTTTCATCCCCTACAAAACCCAGCCTCCAACCGGAAAAAATGAAGGTGTGCGAAAAGGTGTTACCTAACGTGTTTCTCCCTTCGTTGTCGGCCCTGTCGGTGGGGCATTAGAATACACCGACTGCCTCCCTGCAGAGGGTAAGTGTCCCTCAATGGTGGTCCTGGATATGACCTTAAACTATATCCAGTGGTGAGGCCCCAGCTTGCGGGCTTTGGGGAGTGTGGAGCCACCCTTTAATTACCATTGCTCCCAGGTCCACTCTGACCCGGAGTGGTAGTACCTGTTAGGGTTCCAACTATGGGTTAAATAGAAACCGACTTGAAAACAACAAATATATTCTATTAAAAACATTTTCTTCAAAATCTTTGGATTCGGCATTAAATAACCCGAAAAGGGTTGATATGCCGTGAAACAAAAACTACCAACCAACCCTTCGTTATCTGTTTCTGGTGTTAGTGTCTGCATAAATCGCCGTGCTTTGTTTCGATAGCGCAACGTTAATTACAAGGTCCCGTTGTTCATAAAGTGGATGTTTCCTAGGGTGGGACGTATTTATCACAAATCGTTCAGAGCCAAAGATGAATGTAGCGGGCGCTAAATAAATACGAATAACAAACAACAACACGCGCGCGGAAGGATCGTATTCGACAGAGACGTGTGCGCATTCTTTTAAATTAATACTTAAAACGGAATTTTCTAAGGTTGTCGCATGTCAGCAGACAAAGGTAGACGAGTCTTGTATTTACAGTCAAGTTTTAATCCCTCTGTTTATATTTGCTGGTACCAATTTTAGGAAACCTCCTTTTTGTGTCTTAACACGAGCCCCCCCCCCCAGACAAGGGAATTAAGTGATTATTTCCTTTGGCTTCACAATAAAGAGAATATACAAATAAATGAATGAAAAATACTTTTTACATACCGACAAAGTGCGGGTGGCTAATTTACACGCCTATATTTCGTAAAAACCGCATGTGAACAGAAACGTGTAACTAACAACTGAACTTTTAATTAGAGAGTTTTCACCTTTTTTTCAAAATATTTTTAATATAAATTAAAATAATGTAAATAATTTACTTTTAACTTAAACGTGTGTTGAATTTGCAAGATACTAACCTAAAGTTTTTTTTTTCTAGAGGGGCTTCACCACTTGTAAAGAGCTAAAAGCCACTCGAGGACAAAGGTTAATCAATGTCGAGTACAGGATGACACAAAGTTGTGATGGTCAGTATTAGTGAAATTTGGGTAGGGTTTTGTTATTTAAGAGGAGAATTAAACAAGAACTTATTTATATTAGACTTGAAAATGGCCATGCTATAGCCGGCTGGGAAGCAGTCCCACATATTGTATTCCATAGCGGGAGAGTTCCAGGAAAGAAAATCTATTTATGGAATTTTCGTTAAGTTTCAGGCACAGGTATCAAGCAAAAGAAATTGTTGACAGTTTTTGTGACTAGACGAGTACTTGTTGTGAATCTTTTGCAGAAGAAACCATACATCCAAAGTCAGTCGAGCACCGGCCATAAAAATGACGATAGAATCGAGATAGACTCTGATATTTTTAAAATCAATAAAACCGAAAAAAAAAGTAGCAATTTTATATACATTTTCCATGTACAGCATACTCACTTTGACACAGGTATCCGTTAGATCACGAAAGTTAAACAGCCTTAGATACAGTCATTACAAAATGGATGACCATTTAGGAATACTAAGTGCTGTATATGCTCTCTGTTTATTTCGGTATTGTTTCACGTCGCTTTGATCTATTCTTTGCCACTAGAATCCAGAAGTACTAAAGTTAGACACTGTTATGGATTTGCGTAGCCTTGCTTCGCAATTACATGCATATCTAATCTTATATAAGGTATCAATTCGCCTTCAAGTCTGAACGAAGGCTATGATAACATTTTCTTAATTTACGAAAATTAAATTTTAAACATTACACAACCAAAATTAAAATCATTACTGAATTTCAAAAATAGATGAAATGATAGCGAACATTTTCATAATTAAAAGAATAATATATGAAATGTTTAATTTAAAAAATACGTAACATGTCATGTTAAATATATATTACTTACTTTAACTGTAACCTATTATTTAAATGTAACAAATATTATTTTCATTTTAATATATATATATATATATATATATATATATATATATATATAACATTTAATCAAAAATATATTGCTTTCAATTTATAATGTATTAGTTTTAATTTTAAATATATTTCTTACTTTCAATTGGACACATGTTACTTTAGATTTTAAATATACTTGTTTCAATTTAAAATATATTACTTATTTTTAATTTACATTGTATTACGTTCTATGAATGTAAATTATATTACTCATTTTCAATTAAAACATATTACTAACATTTTCAATTAAAACATATTACTAACATTTTCAATTAAAACATATTACTAACAAATTTAAAATATGCTACTTATTTTCAATTGAAAATATAACTCTTACTTTCAATTTATAATATATTTTTTTACTTTTAATTTATAGTATATTATTACCTTCAATTTATAGTATACTAGCCTGAGTGCCCGGCGTTGTCCGGGTGTTTGGAGGTGTGTGTTAAGCTGTGTGTTGGTTGAGCAAAAAAAAAAAAAAATTGGAGTTATAAGTAGGCTCGAACCTGTAACGCGCCATAGAAAAAAGAGATTAAAAAAACGATGAGTCTGCCGTGGTTATGACCCCACGGCTTGTTAAAATAACGCCTTTTATCCGACGTCGTTTACGCTAGATTTAAATACCCTGCCAAAAATGTCAGTGAAAAAAACGACTCTCTCCGTAGAAAAGTCTCCAGTTGAGGATGAAAGAATTAACGTTTTTAGGCACTTTTTGATATTTGTCGTCCGAAGGGACGATCTTCAAAATGATACAAATCTCGTGAAAACCGGTCGTATCTGTCGAAAGTTTTTGTGAAACTTACAAACATACATACATACATTTAAATAAAGAGGCGAGACTTATATTATAGATTACTTACTTTCAATTTAAAATTCGTTAATTATTTCAATTTAAAATTCGTTAATTACTTTCAATTTAAAATGTATTACTTACTTTTAATTTATATTATGTGGCCTCTAATTTAAAATATATTGCTTTCGATTTTAAATATATTAAATACTTAATTTCAATTTAAAAGATATTACTTACTTTCACTTCATATATATATATATATATATATATATATATATATATGAATTGAAAATAAATTACTTACTTGATATTTAAGAGGTATTACTTCTCTATTATTTAAAATATATTATGTATTTTTATTTTAATATATTTTGCCTACTTAAGAATTAAAGTATATCATTTTAAATTTTGAATACAAAGCTTAATTTCAATAAACATATTCTACTAACTTTCAGTTTAAAATAGTATAAAAAGTATTCATTACGTTCAGTTTAAAATATAATACTTACCTTCTATTTAAATATATGTCTTTCCTTTCAAATTTAACTATAACTTATTTTCAATGTAAAACATATTACTTACTTTGAATGTAAAATATATTATTATTACTTTCATGTTTAAATATATTATTTATTTGCAATTTTAAACGCATTAATTCCTTCTTATTTAAAATAAAAAGAAATGGAATAATGTTTGAACGTTTAATACACGCAAAAAGTATTTGTCTATAACATAACATATATCTTACAGATTTGTTTTTTTCTATGTACTATTTCGATTACTTGTTTATTTTTGTGGAAAATTATCCCAGATAGGGCATGAGGCTACTTGATGTTAATAGCTAAATAAAATATCACTATATGATAAGAAAATGAAAATTAGTGAACGATGAGTTTAATAGATATAGCCCAACCTAGAAAACAGCAATTCTTTCCCATTTGTCAGAAACATCGCTCATGAGATATGAGGAGTAAAACACAAATTAAGGGAAACTAGAGTATCGAGGTTGTCGTATGTAAACCCAATATTTACTTCTACTCTCTGTAAATAAAAAACGTACTTGAAAATCTATATGAAATGAAAACATCTAGTGCGAAAAACAGACAATATGCCAAAAAACCTGAAAATTACATAAGATAGAATCGAAAATTATTTTCTATGTAAAGATGTTTATCAAATCTTTATGCAGCAGTTAGAAATTGCTTCCGCAAACTTCTAATATTGACCTTTATTCCTGACTTGAAACGAGATCTGTTGTCAAAACCATTGGAAAAATGGTGGGATCGTTCTACCGCACCAGAAAATATCTCTTTACATACGCTACCTATACAAGAGTCAAATACGTGCTAAAATGGAGTACTGTTACAATATGTGGGGCTGAACTCCTGACAATACTCTTGATAGAGGGCAAAACAACCCTCAAAATTTAGTGGGCAATGACTTCTTCGGCCCCCTTCTTTCTTTTTCTCACAAAAGAAACATTGTGAGTCTGTTTCTGTTCTATCGTTACTTTTATGGTAGGTACTCGACAGAGTTCCAATCTATCCCCTAAAACATTCGCAACAAATACACGCCTAGCTGCAACACCTACCAACAACTTCTCGCACTCTCTGTCTGTGCTTAAAACTAAATGAAAATACCATGAGCCGAGTTTCTTCCCAAGAACTGACCGTCTGTGGAACGCAATACCATAGGTCTGCTTCCCAGCTTAGTACAACATAGTCGTTTTCACATCAAATGCGAATAAATTTATATTGAGCCGTACTCTTAGATAATCTAGGCGTACCAAATTCCACATGACTGATCTTGTTGTCTTACCATCTACTTAACACGTAACCCTTATCCTAGAGTGACCCCTCCCGGACCTTGATAAGTGGTGACCTCCCATGTATAAAAAATATTTCCTGTAAGCTTATATGCACACGTAGAATGATTGATCTATTATACCCGTAGAACACTATGTGAAAGATGTACTTTATGTGAGCTAATTACTTTTTCTTAGCAGTTGGATTCAAGACGTCAACCAGAGCGGATGTGTCGCGTGCGTTCGTCTCAACTCTGATTGCTATACAACTTTTTTCGTAACCATTAACCTCAATTAGTCTTTTTAATGGAATGAAAATAATACTGATTTTAAAAATGTTCACGATGAGTTCATCCTTCTAATCACAACCTAATGGCAATCACAAGTCCTTAATACGTTTACAGCTTAAATATATACAATTTCACATCGCTAACGTTTTTGAATTTTTAAGATTCAAACAGAAAATTGTTCTTGTCTTTAGTGATATTCTCACAGCGTTTCGATGGATATAATATCCGATCTTCTTCAGATGTATCTTATCGAATTTGGGAATCTTTATGTCCATCTCGAGAATCTGCATGAAGTTTCGAACAGAACGCTTTATTTAATGCACAGAGGTAGCATTTATTTAATGCACAGAGGTAGCATTCTTTCGTTCCGTCAGCCATGATCAATTAGAAATCTTAAGTAATTTTGCAAAATCCATAGCGTAATGGATAAAGAAGTAGGTAAAATTTAATTCTAAATGACACTCTTCTATAGGTTCAAGATTCAATCTTCAGTGCAGGTGAAACTAAAAATACAATTGTTGATTATTTAAATATTCTACCTGGTCATGGCTGACGGAACTAAACCATGCTATCCATGTGGATTAGCTAAAAGTTTCTGTTCGAAATTCCAATCAAATTCCCGAATTCGACAAAAAGACTTCCAAGTTAGACGAGATAAACCTGAAGAAGGTCGGAGATTACATCGGGCGATACGTTTTAATAATAAAACCAAAGATAAGAACACCAATCCACATAATCAAAATAGTCTCAAATTACATCGCTTATTTAAATGTGTCGTTTCGAACTTTATTTTTTGTTTTCTCCAACGACAGATTGTTTATTGCTTTTTGGCATCTGTTCATTTTATTGTATTTAATTTCATAAAAAGAACCTTTTTTTTGGTCTATCGTTCATTAGTTCCAGAAGCGAAAAAATAGTTTTAATTTGGATTTTATCCAAACGACAAATCCAACGCTTACGATGATTTTGCTTCGTTTATTTTTCCCATTTTTATAAGTTACTTTATTCTCTGTTACAAATGATTACCAGCATTACTTATTTCCGGTTTGTCTGCCCAATAGCATCTCCACAACTTCCGTTTTAAAGATCCCGTACTTTCCATTGATTTCCGGTATCACTTTACTTAACACGTGCCCATCCTTCCTCTGCCGGTTTGAATTCTCCTCCCTTTTATCTCTCAACATCTGTTTAAATTCTGTGTGCTGATAAAGAAATAAATGATCAGACAATGAAGATTATTCATTCCAACTGCTTATCATTATTATTAGGCCACAAATTATCAAGGCTCAGAGCCGTTCAAAGATAAAGTTTAATAATATGGAATGATTGTCAGTTTAAGAATGAGGAATATCATAAGTGTATTAAAATATTAAATGAAAGATGAGGAAAAAGTTATATATTATAACTTTATTATATAATTAGAACAATAAGGAAAAGTAAAGTTGGTTGTTTTTGTTTTACAGCATGTAAAATCCTTTTCAGGTTATTTAATGCCGAATCCAATGATTTTAAGACCAATTTTTTAATAGAGTATATATTTTTTTAAAAGTCGGTTTCTATTTAACCCATAGTTGATACCCTAGCAGGTACTACCAGTCCGAGTCAGAGTGGACCTAGGAGCAATGGCAATTAAAGGGTGGCTCCACACTGCCCAAAGCCCACAAGCCGGGGCCTCACCATCGGATATAGTTTAAGGTCGTATCCAGGACCGGAAAGGTAAAGGGAAAAGTTAAGAAAAACTCTTCAAACTTATATACAACATTTATTTCTCATCATTCATTTAATATTATTGTTTGAGTTTTGAGCTTTTCTTTTCGTGATAAGTTTTGCTTTCTTTGTTATAGATTCACTCTTTGATAACATAATTATATCACAAGAGTATTGAATTAAATAATGGAATGAACTGAATTTGATTTATTATGAAGATGGACTATGACAATTATTTTTTACATAGGGTATGAAGACGACCATGATGTAATCTGCAATTAAGTAGACCTGCAGCAACGTGTTCCAAGAAGTGAGGTACTTGCAAAGATGCCCTGTCCATGGAAATTAAGGCTGGTGCTAGGCACATATAGTAAGGAATTTTTGTTTTGTTATGCTAGTAAGACGAATGTACACTGTAACTATCTTAGAGAGTTTGATGCTCAGTTAAGTAGGTGTCATGGAAATAAAGATAAAATATATAGTTTTATGCCTTGTTCGGATTCGGCAGCGATAAATATGTCGTCGACATAATGGGTTTATTTTTTCATTTGAGAAGATTTTGTTTTCATGGTGCGTTAGGTAGTATCCTGCGAATGAAGGGCCTAGAGGTGATCCCATTGATGCGCCATCAATTTGGATGCATATTTTCCCATTAGGATCAGTGAAGTAATTGTTCAAGAGTTTGGGGTTTTATAGTTAATCAATTTAATTAATTTTATGTCATTTATAGGGACGTTAGAAAAGAGGTTTTCGGCGTCGAGGGATGCGGCTATGCATTTGTGGGGGAGTTTAATTTTAAAAGGTCGATGAAGGTCGATGAAGTCGGTGGTAGATTTTATACAGTATTTGTTAGGTATGTAAGATTGTATAATGTTATTAATTGTTTAAGCCATATTATATACTTGGGTGGGGATTTGAGAGATTATGGGTCTTAGAGGGTCTTAGAGGGTATCTTGTTTTGAGAATTTTAATTTTGCCGTATACGTAGCTGGGTTTATAATCTATTATTTTATTAAATTCTATTATTCCAATTTCAACATTGTTCAGCTGTCATAATATGATTAATTTGTTTTTTTAGTTGTTCTGTAGGAATTTTGTGAGTGATTTAAATTGTGTTTATCGCAGAGAATGTTGTTTATTTTCATGTTGTATTCGGTTTTATTTAAGACTGTGTCCATATTGGATGTGTCGGGCATTCGCATTGTGATGTTGGTATTGTTGTAAAGTTGTTTGTCTTCTTCTTTTAGCTTTGGGGTTTGGAGGTGGGTTAAGTTGTCTGCATTTGTATCGATTTTTATATCATTCGGCTTTTAAGAGATCTTTGAGGTTGGGGTGTGTCGAGATTGTTTTTTTTTTAGGTCTTGGATTTGTTAGTAGAGTATTTCGATTTCGAATAGTTTAACGTAATTTCTTAGAGAGCTGGCAGTTGGGGTCAAGGTAAAGAAATTGTTTTTGCTGTTCGCTAAGGGGGGGTTATGGATAGGTTTAAGTATTTTTCTTTAGTGTTGGGAAGATAGATGTGTTCTTTGCATTGTCGATTCTGTTTTTGTTGTAGTTTTATTTTGTGTTGACTTGATCAAGGTTGGAGCACTCGGAGATTGTGTTAAGAATGGTTTGGAACTGAGTTTCAGTGGTTTGTTCTTTGAGTTGTAGTTTAATTGTTTGAATTTCTTTGTTAACGGTCTGGATTTTGGGCTTTTGGGTGCCATTATATACAAAATGCTAACGGAGGTAAATAAGACCGCTCGGCGAATTGAAAAGATATCCAGAAAAATCGGAGAAAAGAATAACTCTGCCGTGTTCAATCACAGGTGCTTGAATAATGACTTGCTGCCAAAATATACAAGTACACACACACACACATGCATATATATATATAGATATAAAATTTCAAGTGTTTAGACACAAAATTGGCAGATGGGTGTGGTCAAAAGTCAAATCTTTTGAACTTTGACCTCGTTACAGCCATATTTTCGGCACAAAAAACGATTGAAAACTTGCCATATGCCTTCATATACTTTATGTAAAATTTTAAATGTTTAGACTAAAAATTGGCTGAATAATTTGGAAGAGACTGCAGAGGTCATTTTAAAACTTTGACCTGAAGTTAGACCCCTTAACATTTATTGTTTTGGGCTCAAGTTAGATCCATGTCCAAGTAATCTAAAATTTCAAGTGTTTAACCAAAAATTAGCGGAGGAGTTTAGTAGAGTTTTCAAAGGTCAAATCGCTGAACTTTAACCCCTTGACAGCCAAATTTCTGGCCGAAAATCGATTAAAAAGATTTTCCCAAATCTCAATAACTCTTATGTCAAATCTCGAGTCTGTAGTGTGTGTGACAGAGTAATCTAGTAGGGAAATGTACACACACAGACGCACAAACAGACAGACAGACAATTTGACATATATATATATATGTGTGCGTGTGTGTGTGTGTGTATTCGTGTGTGTGTGTATTCGTATTAGATTTGTGTGCGTGTTACCATTTGCATCATTTGATGTAAACTCTATTGTTTTTTTCTGTATGACATATCAAATATTTATGTACCACGATGGCAAATTTCCACCAGAAAATAATACAAGTTATATCCCTTAAATAGAGCTTTTGCAGACGTTCCTGGCCCCCGTGCGCGTGCAGGTGGCAGCACGTGCATATTTCCCGGTGCACACCCCAACGCGCAGACGTGCATGTGCACAGGGGACAGTCACCATCACCTTTGGGAAACCCTGGCGACCGTTCACTCTCTCTCTCTCCTCCTCGTTCTCTATCTCTCTCTTTCTCTCTCTCTCTTTCTCTCTCTCTCATACACACAGTCTTTCTTTCTTGCTGTTACCGTCACTGTTGCTGCTACAGTCGTCTCTGTTCCGTAAAACTTCACCGCCAACGGCAGTTACATTTTCCTAAATAGCCCCCCCCCCCTGAAGAGAAACGTCGTCTAAAGCAGTTTTCGACGAGCGGTCGGGGGAAGCCGTGTGTATACGGCAGAAGTGCAGTAACATTTTAATTTACCGTTTCCGAGCTTAGTGACTCGAGCGAGTGATCGTAGTATAAAGATGAGAGAGAGAGAGAGAGAGAGAGAGAGAGAGAGAGAGAGAGAGAGAAAGAAAGAAGCCAACAAATTTGTTAGAAAATATTACACAAAGACAGAAGTGCGAAAAAAAGTTACTCATGCCGGCGCTGAAACAACTAACCCGCATAAGAAGTCGGCATTTTTGCTTGAATAAAAAGGATGAGCGCGCCATTGCACTAGTCTCGTTCCCACGCGACTTACTAAATTGTTACGTGTTTTCCTTTTCGTCGTTTCTTCTATTAGCAATCTAACGTTAATAATAACAAGACTAAAGATTAATAAATAAAATAGTTTTCCTTATTTATAAAAATCAAAGAAAATGTTATTTATATTAATATAGTAATAGAAACGGAGGCGTTTAACTGCATGTATCGTTACTAGTGAGACCTCTACAATTTGTCATAATACTTTATATTTTACTATCGGTGTGTATGGGGGGGGAGCTAACTTTTTCTCGGTCGTAAAATACGCTTAAATATGATATTTTAATTCATCCAGATTTCGTTTATATTATTATAGAGTCGTGATTTCAAAAGTAAAAAAAACAGTACTTGGATGCCATTAGCTACAATCGAAACCGAAAGCAAAGCGGCAGCATTCTAAGCTGGTGACGTTACCACTATACAAACGTGAAACGCATATGAACTGATTAAAAATAAACTAAGATGAATATCCAAAATGTAAATGTATAACGATTTTTTCAATTTTAACCTATTTTTGACCCCTTAAAAACTATTATAACCGGCTAAAGACCCATTAAAGAGCGGCTCATAAAATATCCAATCATTTGAGGCCCCTAGCGCCGCCTTGCGACTTTTAGTTTTGGAAAAGATAGTTTGAAAATATGGAAAAAGACAGACAGACAGACATAGTGAGTTTTATAGATTATATTTTTGATTAATACATTAGTATTTACCAGCTAAACCCATGTTCATTATACGGTATGTAAACTTATAACACTGCGATCGGAAGGGGGCGGCTATGCTTGGTCGTAAAATACACTTAAATATGATATTTTAATTATTTCAGATTTCGCATGTATTAATATAGAATCGTGATTTCAAAAGTTTAAAAAAAAGAATTTGAATGCCATCAACTAGAATCGAAACCAAAATTGTAGCATTGAAAGCTGGCGATATTACCACTTTACAAACATGACATGTAGAAGAGTGTTCAGTTGATGGTGAAGGAATTATTGTTTTTTGCCAATTGTTCGATATGTGTCGTCCGAAGGATCGAGCTTTAAAACGATGCCGATCTTGTGAAAATCCGTCGCCTCTGTCGAAAGTTTTTGCGAGACATACAAACATACATAGATACATACATAATACATACAGACATATATACATACATTCATACATACATACATACACGCATACATACATACATACATACATACATACATACACGCATACATACACATTTAAACAGACGGGTAAGATTTATATTATAGATTAGCCTTGGTGCCCGGCGTTGTCCGGGTGTTTGGAGGTGTGTGTTGAGCAAAAGAAAAAGTTTTAGTAAGCAGGCAGGCTCGAACCTGTGACATGAATCCGGAAAAGAAAGTGGTGGTGGTGTGTGGAGGTGTTTGTTGACAAAAAAGAAAGAAAGAAAATTGCGAGCGCAAATAAATAAAAAAATAAAAAATAGGAATGTTGCAGGATCGAACCTGTAACGCACCAGAGGAAAAAGGGGTGAATAAAACAGACAAAACTGTCTTACAGAAATGCCTACCGTGGTTGTGACGTCACATGCGGTCGAAATAACGTCTTTCATGCGACGTCGTGGGCGTGAGGTTTGAATGACTTGCAAAAAATATCAGCGAAAAAAATGCGACCCTCCCTGTAGAAAAACTGCCCAGTTGAGGGTGAAGGAATTAATGTTTTTACTCAATTTTCGATATTTGTCGTTCGAAGACTCATTCTTCAAAATGATACCAACCTCGTGAAAATCCGTCGCCTCTGTTGAAAGTTTTTGCGAGATATGCAAACATACATACATTCAAGCAATCGAATTAGTCCTGAATTTATGTACCCTATATATGCCGAATGCAAACGTTGCTTTCCGTCTAAGTTACCCAAAAAGAAAGACCCCGTTTCAAACATATTGCTACGACACTTATTGAGAAAGTATTCTAATATTTCTGCTTATTCCGAATATACATATGAATTATAAGTCGAAAAAAAAAAGGAAAGTGCAGTAAACCCAAAGTAAGTAATATGCCGTTTGAAAAAGGACGTAGTATTGATCCTTTTCGATTCTGAACAACGTCGGATCTTCCTACTAGTATATTTCATGCTTAATCATTTTTACGCGTGCTTTCTATTAGTTCTTATGGTGATTAAATATGTCCATATTTTCTGCATTTGTAGATAGATTATAGATTGAAATTGGAGATAATTTAAAAATTGCAGGTGGGTAATTCATCAGATCTATAAAAGGAACGATATCAAAATTAAAACCACTTTATTATTACTTCAATATTACTTTAATATTTCTTCAATATTGCTTTGATATTGCTTTAATATTGCTTTAATATTGCTCTTTTTTTCGTTCTGGTAAGATGGTCGCTTTGAATTAAGGTTCCACTGAAACATGTATCACATATGTAACCAATAATGTTTGTATAACAAACATTCTCTCTCCCCCCTTTTTTTCACAGTGATCACCACTTATCAAGGCCCGGAAGCCACTCAGGGATAAAGGTTATTGCAAGTACATTACGTTAGTGTGGAGATTTGATGAAGTGTTTACTTAAGGTTTCATTAGGATTTTGATAACGTTGGACTTGAAGACATCCAAGTTGTAGTCCGGTGGGAAGCAGGCAGACGGAACAGAGTTCCACAGGCGTGCAGTTCTAAGAAAGAAGCTTTGTTCATGGAATCCGCGTTTTGATTTAGGCACAGATATAGAGTGGTGGAAATTTTTCACAGTGGATTCAGCTAGACGGGTGTTTTTCGTGAAAGATTGGCGAGGGGGGACCAGAGATTGGAGTTCACACGAACACCTGCCATGGAAATAACGATAAAACAAAGTCAGGCTCGCAACGTCTCTTCTTCTGGGAGAGAGGTTGCAGGGTAGAGAAAAGGGCATCCCCCACTAAGCCACGAAGTCTATTTTGTACTCTGTCAAGGAAGGATAGGCTGTTTTTAGCAGCTCCTGCCCAGATATGGCAGCAGTATTCCATCCTTGGACGTACTTGGCTTTTATATAGATAGAGAATTGCATCAATAGTGAGACATCTTCTGGAGCGGTAGAAGGATCCCACCATCTTTCCAGCGACCTTGGCAACAGACTTGATGTACGTGTTCCATTTAAGATCAGGAGTAAAGGTCAAACCCAGAAGCTTGTTAAAACACGGGGCCTCACCCAGACGAGAGCCATCCATCACAATTGATGCCAGATGGGGATCAGAGCGTTGATGATGTAAGGATAGGAGTTTGGTTTTGGATGCATTAAAGGTAACCAGCCACGTTTTCCCCCACTGAACCACGCGCTCGAGATCAGAGGAGAGAGAATCAGAGAGAACATTGTCATTTACAGCCTTTGATGTGTTACCGTAGATGGTCGTGTCATCAGCATAGATGTCAACGAATGATTAAAGTATGTGTTTAGGGAGGTCATTGATGTACCTATTTACTATGCCTCCCTACGGGACAGAGTTAGACACCAGGGTCGTTTTTTAACGTGGAGAAAAGGTACAAAAATAAAAATTGTCTCAGTCGTGAAGGATTTCTCCTCCACTGAAAGAGAACAAGAAATAGAAGTGCAGCATCTGAAGATCAGGAAGAGAGTTGGGCCCAGGATTGACCCCTGAGGGTCTCCAGCATTTATATTGCAGGCCTCCGATTTTTGTCCATCTACCACTACTCTTATGAGCCTATCGGAGAGAAATGATTTAATGATTGAGAAAACATTTCCAGTTATACCGTAGCTGGAAATCTTGTGAAGTAGACCCTTATGCCATACCTTATCGAAGGCCTTTGATATGTCAAGAGCAATTGCCCTAGAAAGGAAGCCTTTGTCAAGAGATTCACTAATCCTGTGGGATATAAACGTCAGCACATCTGTGGTAGATCTTGAAGAGCGGAAACCATATTGTGTGTCACTAAGAAGGTTATTCCTGCTGAGGTGGTTGACTATTTCTCTATTTAATATGGATTCCAGCAACTTACTCATAACACACAGGAGACTTATTGGTCTCTACTGAGAGGGAGATGACTTATCATCTGAATTCTTAAATACAGGGCAAACTGATGAGGTCTTCCAGGGAGTTGGAAATCACTTCTCCTTAAGGCAGCGCTTAAACAGTTTCGTAAGTATGGGAGCAAGTTCTGGTTGAAGCTTTTTCAACACTATAATTGGGATGCCACCAGGGCCAGTTGCTTTACTGGAATCTAGGTTCTTGATTAGCTTGGCGACCTCATGCACGGATATTTGTATGTTACCTAGCTTGTTCTGTGTTATAGGAGGACATATGGGGATTTGATGGCCTTCGTCGCATCAGGTAGAATTAGCTGCAAAATTCTTTGCAAATAGTCTGGCCTTGTCTGACGCTGACGAGATGACCTCTGGTCCATTAATAATGGTTGGGATAGAACGCACACTTCTGTTCAGGATCCTATTTGTTATTTGCCAAAACTGGTGGGAACCAAGCCGCTGATCAACTACCTTGGATTTAACAGACTGGGCATATAGCTCTCTTGCATTTTTTATTACTCTTTTACAGTGGTTGCTGGCAGTCCTGAAAGCAGCTTTAGTCTCAGTGCATCTATTACGTTGGTAGCTATGGAAAAAGTGATTTCTGTGCACGATAGCAGCAACACATTCTGGGGAGAACCATGGCTGGCTGTTAGGTTTTTGTTGGAATTTTTTAGATGGTATAAATTGGTCTATGCCTACAATTAACCATTCGGTCGGATGTGATTCTATAGAGGACACTTCCTTTTTAACATGGAGTGCAGAGGTAAATCACATATGAATGTACGGAAGCTATCCCGGTCAGACATAGAGTATCGGTATACAGTACGGTGGAGGGGTACGTCTGGGGGCTTCTTACATTTAGCTTTTATCTTAACTGATACGACGGAGTGGTCGGAGGATCCTAGAGGAGAATAAACGGAACATGAACATAGCTCAGGGGAAGTTGAGAGAAAAAGTTCTAGGAGGCTTGCATATTGACCGGGTGTATCGGGCACACGGGTGGGTTCGCGAACAATCTGAGTGAGGTCATAAGCAATGGCAAAATCATGACAAAACCTCCCCTCATCGTCTGTCTTATTCGAATGGGTCAGCCATTTCACGTTATGGACGTTGAAGTCACCACAGATGTGGTAGTTAGCCGAGGGATGTGCAGACAGTATGTGGTCTATTTTCTCAGACATACTCTTAAAGATAGTAACTCCGCTGTAGTGGGGCCGATAGAGGGCAAATATAAATGCAGTGGTGTTAGCAAGTGTAACCCTGAAGCACATATAGGGTAAATTGGGATCTTCTCTAGAGATATCCCTGTCACACGGGAAGCCATCCTTAATGTAGGCACATATTCCATGTCCATGGCGGTCTTGGGATCAGATTTAGCTGTTAAATTAGAGTATCCGTTAATTATGAACTCATCTAGGGAAGTGGTTGGCCCTATTCCAGTTTCACTTAGAAATAATATGTCCGGTTTCGTCTCCTGTAATTGGGTTTCAACCTCTGGATGGTTGGAACGTAGACCCCTGATGTTGGAGAAGGAGACCTGGTAGTAGGGGTCTACGTTGGAAGATGGGGTTCTAGGTTTATTCGAGTTCTTTTTCTGGAGATATTTCATGTTGAGGTTTTGGGATTTGTAGAACAGGTCGGCATACTTGGTTAGAGCAGTACAGAGAGGGAAAGTAAAGAGAAAAAGACAGGAATTTTTTTTGTAGCACACGAAAAGGTAAAGCCGTAACAATTACCCACTAGTATGGCATCGAGAGGCCTCACCAGAGACTACTGCATGATCCAGATCCAGTATCACCAAATGGCAATACAGCAGTCCCAGTACTTTGCGCCTGCTGATAGAACAGCCTCCTTAGTGGTTAATCCAAGGTTCGGGTACCTGACTATCAGGCGGATAACGTCAGCCCAGACAAAACGTTTACCTCCAGCACCCTTACTAGTGACATGGCCACAAGGACAGACAGAGACAGAAAAATTTCCGACATCTCTGACTACTGGTCACCAAGTACTACCGACCTTTAAGCAGCTGTTTCTTCACCCTTTGTCAGAAAAATCACTCATTGAATGAGGACTGAGGGACAAAAAAGGAGAAGCGAGAGTTACTGGAGCTGCCGATAACACGTCCACTGTATTATCTACTCTCCATATCTCCCTTTCTTTCCCTCTGCGTTTTATGCCGGGATATCCACTCTGATGATAAATGTGTGCTATTTGTTTAATGTTCAACTGATGTGCAGTGGCAACGCAGGTACGTGTAATGGACTCAACTTCAGTCTTTATTTTACTAAGCAACCACTGTGGTATTCTATTTATTATTGAAACAGGGTTATTAATTCGCTTAATCTTTACTTTGCCCCACCCCTGACACACACACACACACACACACACACACACACACACACACACACACACACACACACACACCTACAAACACCCGGCAAACATCGGGTACCCCCGCTAGTTTATAATAAAACATGAATATAGTCATTAAAATATTTATCCAATTATAAACATTATTGGAAACATTTGTTTATACATACATAGTAACAGATTTAAGCTATCAATAACAGCCAAACTGTCATCTCTTTATGTAAAGCAAGTAATTGTTTTAACATAAATCCTAAGCCAACTTATATCACAAAAAATGCATAAGTATTACTTGAGTATCAAATAAAAATTGTTTGAATTGTCGGATGATTCAATTCATGAGATAGAATCAGATTCATAGTTTTCACGAAAACCTCTATAACATTTTTAAATCCCAAGGACTTGGCACACAGTCTCTAGATGCATAATTGCAGTGAAATGGGCTGGTATTTTTTTGGAGGGGGAGGGAGTTCACAAATAAAATTCGTCGCTATATTTCCTTCTACTTACAATTTTCTCTCTCAACTTCCAGTACCCGTCTGTCACTCTCACTTCTGTCAACAGTCTTTTTATTAAAAAACAAAATAAAAACTTACTGCATTTCATTTGCATAGGTGTGCGCTGGGCGGTGTGATCTCGTGTGAATCCACGAGACCACACCTTATAAAGCTACGGCCGCCATCTTTAATTTATCTCTCAGATCCCACCGGACGGTACGTTGTGCAGCCACAAAAAGCACACACAGATGGGCGCTTACTTCTTCGACTATTACATTCAACTTCACACTCCTCCCTTATCTCAACATCACACATGTGACATTGTGGACGTAGTAATTTATTGCGGGCACTCATATGAAGAGGGATTGGCTGAACTTCTTCATCTTTATTTTTGCTCTCAGAAGGGTCATATGAACTATCGGCATCAGCGTAAAGGTTTGCAGTCATACTATCAGACTGGACTTCATCTTCATCAGAGCTCTCAGAAGGGGTACTGGAAATATCGGCATCAGCGTTGGGGTTCGCAGTTGTACAATCACAGCTGCGGGGAATAGGTCAGATACACAGGTCATCGTTGGATTCACCATTATCGCTACTTGCCAACTGGTTCGTATCTAGGGTGGGCAGACATCCCTCATATGGCGTGGGGTAATATCGACTAACACGGCCTGTTCGCTGATCGTGCCAGTTATTTGTTCTCTTTGAAAGCTGGTAGTGCATCGGCTATAAGGAGACTTCATCCTGATGGTTTCCCCTAACTCATACGGCCTTCGTCTCCTTGCTGATTAGTCAGACGGGCGTCAATGCTGCGATCCTTTCACGCTTCAATGGTACCGCTCTGCTATGCTGTTGCCACTCGGCATATATGCACATGGGTGTTTGAGCCGGATCCCCCACTCGTCTACGAAACGCCCGAACTCCCCACTGCAGAAGGCGGTGTCGTTGTCCGTGAGGATCTCTTCAAGCAGCCATCTTTCGTTAAATATGGATTCCAATTCACGGATGTCACTGGAGGAGTCCTTTCTTATTAATGAGTGCCAGAACGCGAACCTCCTTGGTCCACAATCAATCAGGGTGAGAAAGTGCTGGCTGCCGTAATGGGTTATGTCCATACCCAGTCGGTTCCAAGTCGTGTCTACTCTCAGTCGACCTTTCCGCCATCTAGCCGGGGTTGTGTCGATTGACTGGAATGTTTGGTATTCCTTGACCACCGCTTTCACTGCAGTTTTGGACATCAACAGATTGGTCAACTGCACGAAATAACATGGTCGTCTCACACCAGAGTGCCCATGGTTGTGGTGTGCCTCCCTGATTTTGTCTGCCGCATCAATAGACGCAGCACATAGTAATGGTACTGGCTCAGCTTTTTTCTTCATGGCGTCATACCATCTCTGTGGCACCCGAGTGAGCCTATCAGCAAGGCTGCAATTTGAAGTGACCAGTACCGCATCTACAGACAGATTATACTCTGTAACTAGTTTCTTACGGTCTCCAACCTCCGTCTGATCAGCATGTTGGCGGCTGCCTTAGTTCACACTCTGGTCTTGCCTTTCAGTGTGTCCGATACCCAGTGGTACAAGCATAGCGAATCATTGTGTATGCGTAATTTCCTGACTTTCCACTGGGTTGATGCTTTTTATCACCGCATCGAGCTCTGCCAAGTTGATATGACCAACGTCAATTGTAGGTCGCAACCAGCAGTCGTAATTAATCGCAGTCCCATCCTTTTCCAACAGCACATCAATCGCCAGAGAGCACGCATCTACCCACGCGTTCAGTTCGTTTTCGTGCACGCACCAATCTCCTTTGGCGGGGTTATCCTGCTTTAACCTTGCGATGGCCCACTTCACCATGCGAACTGACAGATTGTCTGCTGCTTCATCATCGCAGCCATTGGTGACTGTTATTATCACAGTGACTAATGTATACCCATTAACTCTTCTCCATGAGTTACCCCTAGGCCTTGATAAGTGGTGATTCCTGATTAACAAAAAAGAAGTCGACGCTGGCATCTTGTTCCCGACCCCGTTTTCCGCACAATCTCAGGCCATACGATCAGTCTCTTTACACGGGTAGCAGAGAACAACTGTCAGTCACCGCTGGCAGTTCTTCGCAATGTGGGCCTGGCTTTGCACACAACTTCCCCACGCGGGCCGGGCTCCTAAGACGGTCTATCATTACTCGACTATATAGTAACGACTACCGGTTCTCTCATCTGATAGGTATTCTTCATCAAGGTCCTGGCCCGGTCTACCAGATCATTAAGGGACAACAAAGCTATGCTTAAGCTAGATCGAGTTACTTAGTTCCAGTTGGGAGCCCTGCCAAAAATTTGTGTGCCAAGACCCGCCCAGGCAGCCCACCGAACAACACCGACAACTTCGTCAGCTCAGCCAGATACACATCAACAGTTTCGTCTGGAAGTAATTACAATGTGCTTTGCAGTAACAACATAGTTATTCAGATTAAACTTCTAATAGTTAAGTAACCAAAAACATATATTCAAGAATACATATTATCTTTAAAAATTAACACAGAAAGGTGCAAATATCTTCAAATATAAGATAACATCATACATGGTCTAGATAATTATTACTGCTAGCCGGATATATATTTCAGATCAAGTTTATGAAATGTGTACGCACGGACAGTAAAGATTCATGTTATATTGTATGATTATTATCGTATATTATCGTATAATTTCACGTGTATATTAGTGGATCTAAGTACATTGCAACTGAGTTGTATTGTATAACATCTATTAAAAACACTTTTTTATGCACCTGTAACTTATGATAATAGATCTGATTATAGTGAAATGGAATTTAATTATTCATAGCTGATCTTTTCGTATTGGCCATTAGAATCCAAATTAACGAGTGGTATGTAATTTATTGTAATTCATTACGACTGTACATAATGCGTGTTGCTATTTATTTATTCATATGTTCAATACTCTTTATATATATATATATATATATATATATATATATATATATATATGAGAAAGTGAGAAATGAAAAAGAAGGAGAGAGTGAGAGAGATGGAAAGAGAGAGAGAGAGAGAGGGCGTGAGATATATACAGATCGATAGACTTAGGAAATAGAGAGCGATTAAAATACAGACAGAAAAATCACTTTACAGATTTTTCCCTTGAACAATGCTGCTGTTTAATAGCCTCCTTTCAGTTTAAGTGTTTAATACACGATCTCCGCGGGTGATGTATTCACCGGCCCAATGATTTTCTTTGTTAGATACACTAATATTTCGTACACATAAGCTACACAAATACAAACACACACACACACACATACATACACATATATATATATATATATATATATATATATATATATATATATATATATATATATATATATACATATACTAGTAGAATACCCGTTCTAGGGCGGTTATAATTAAGAAATATAGCGTTTTTTTCTAAAATTCTAAACCTTTTTTTACGATCTGTCGTTATTGAGAAGTTCTTTTCTTACATGTTCAATCAGACATATGCACACACACACACGCACACACACACACACATATATATATATATATGTGTGTGTGTATTAGTATTGGTTTGACATTTGCAGTTACATGTTTGATCCGAATGGAAAAATGAAGAGTAATATCAAATAATATAGTGCTATAAATATATATCAGACGCCCTATTTCCGACTAGTGAAGCCAAGACATCGAGCGTTCTATATCATATTTAATGGTATAGAGTAACTTTACCAATACGTACCAGACTAGATGTCTGCTGCTAAGTCATAAAAGTTTACTTATTAATGACGCTAAATTATAGAAACCTGCACGTTGTTTAATTGTGCTTGAATTTGCGATAAGAGCAAGTTCAAGAAATCTCCAGCGCGGTTTATTTGAAATGAATTTAACTATTTTTGCTTGTTTAAAGTCAAAGGTGTGATTATGTTGCAATGAATGAGAGAATAATGCACTTAGAGAATTGCTATTTTTATATCTCTTTTACGTTCACTGAGCCTTTTTTCTAACTTACACTTGGTTTCACCACCGTATTTATGATGGCAATTTTGGCAAGGAATAGTGGTTTGTTTTTTAGATGTTTCGTAGTTTTTAATATTTGTCTTATAGTTTGTGATGTGGTTTGTATGATTGGAATTCCTAGTTTGTTTAGTGTGTTACAAATTATTGTATTATTGGTGTAAGTAGGTAAAACAAGATGTCTGTTTATGAAAGAAAGGTCTGGTGTATATGAATTTTAATTATTTATCCTGGAAAATATTTGTGTGGCTTTTCGCTAAGCATTCAATATGAAATATGTCGGATATTGCAAGGTTTTCAAAATGTTTGTGAGGAATTTGAATTCTTTGTCCAAATATTCAGGACTGCAAATTCTGAATGCGCGTTAGAAGAAACCAATTATCATACTTGTTTTTATTTTGTTATTATGGTGTGAATAGAAATGTATGTAATCATTTTTGTGTGTAGTTTTGCGGTGAAGGATTGTTTTCTATTGGATTTAATAATAAGTACGTCTAGAAAAGGTAAAGAGTGATTGTTTTCTGTTTCATAGGTAAACATTCTGGAGGGTTCAACTGAGTAATTTTTCTTTAATGTTTTCTATGTGCGTGTTTTCAGGAAGTAAAATTAAAATGTCGTCAATATATCTAAATTATTCTGTTTTTGGAGGTAATCTGAATTTGAAAGGACCAGATTTAGGAATTCTAAGAAAAGGCAGACAAATACTTCCCTGAGGGTGTTATCCATAGGAAGATCAAAATTTTGTTTATAGAAATGGCTATTGAAGTGAAAATAAGTCATGTTAATTATAAGTCTAATGATATTTATAAAAGTGTCGGGAAGAAAAGGTAAGCTAATGTTAGATTTTTTTTAAATGTTTATAGAGTAAATTTAAGCATTTTTTAATGAGGACATTAGTATATAATGATGTTATATCTAAGCTATGTATAGTTTTGTAATGTACATTAATGTTTTTTATTTTGTTGAGTATATCTCCAGGGTTCTTTATGTGGGAAGTGCTGATAGTAGAATGAAGATGTTGGATATGGCACGTGCAATTTTGTATGTTGCACTACCCAAGCAGGATATTATAGAGCGCATAGGAATATCTGATTTGTGAGTTTTAGGGAGGTCATATAATGACGGGATATTAGGGTAGTATTTTATGTATGAAGTCCAAGTTTTGTCGGTTTTTATAAGCTTTTTATAAGATTGGTTGAAAGTCTCAATATTTCTATTTACTTTCTTTAAATCAGTGTTGGTGTATGTGTCTTTGTATGCTGACAATGTGGAAACTTTTTCCAGATATTCATCCTTTTCCATTAATACTATACCACAATCTTTATCAGCTGGTGAGATAATTATGTTCTTGTTATTCACTAGGTGTTTTAAGGAATCTATGTATCTCTTTGGGAGTACAGTTTCATATGGCTGAGTAACTGCAACTGAAATAAAACCCTGTATGAAACCTTTTTTAAAATCTGTGCCTTCATGTTTGTAATTCTTCAAAATTGTGTCGGTGGTAAAATTTGAATGTGTGCCAGTTGCTAATTTTAGTCCAAAACTGAGGAATTCAATTTCGAAGTTTGAGAGTTCTTTAGTGGTTAGATTTTGTATTAGATCCGGGCCTACTATGGTTCTCCATTTGCTGTTCGAGATTAATTTTGTAAGTTTGTTATCCAGTTTGTAACAATGGTGGGTGTTGACTCTTAACACAGTTTGATCCTTTTTATTTCTCTATTTTGTCGGAATACTATTTCCATTATTTTCATCACACTCACACACACACAAATATATATATATATATATATATATATATATATATATATATATATATATATATATATATATATATATAGTGTGTGTGTGTGTGTGCGTGTGTGCATTCAAGCACATATTATTAAATGTAACGGAGACACTTTGCTTTATGATTCTATTTTTAATTTTTCGATTTTCCGTATAATTTTTTTTATATAAAAAAAAAAATAGTAATAAAAAGATCCATAACTGTTGATGTCACAGCGCTTTCGATTCGTTCACGAGTCATCGTCAGGTGTTGAAGTAAAAGTGCGAAGGAGCGAAAATGAGAAAAGTGAAAACTAAAATATACAGTAAACGACGTTAGGCGATGATAAGTTAAAATATATAGAGTCGATGAATAGTCTATCAAAAACATAGGCCATATATATATATATATATATATATATATATATATATATATATATATATATACTCTTTATTTGGTTTTCATAAATAGTAATATGTAGCTATACAGTCAGGAACATGTTTCGGTCAGCTAGCTAGTAATTAGAGACGTCTTCAGGCGCAAAGTTTGCTTTCATGCAAGTTGTATCGCCTGAAGATGGCTCTACAACATATTACTGCTTCTGAAAAAAAAAATGAAAAGAATACGCTGCTCTACTTCGGTACTAAGCACTCTTGTATTAACCTCAATACACTTCATTTGTTACTTGACCTCTGGAAAAAAATAACGTCAGGGTATATATATATATATATATATATATATATATATATATATATATATATATATATACGTAGTTTTTTGTTGATTTTTTTAAACGATATTAAAGTTAACGTCTCCACTTTGAAGAACCGATGTTTTCTTAGAAAGTCGCCTATTTTTTATTTGGGCGTATTTTTATTTTATTTATTTATTATTTTTAAAAACAGTAATCTACGTACACGTATTTCTGGGTCCTACCCGTCTTCAGCGTAGCTAGACTGTTGTTAGGATTCGAACCCCGGACCTTATATTTCCGTCCAGCGCCTTAATTCACCACGCTATGATGCCATAGACAATTTACTGCTTAGTTTTTATCGTTTATCTATTTACGTAGTTTTTGTTGTTGATTTTTGTTTAAACGATATTAAAGTTAACATCTCCATTTTGGAGAACCGGTGTTTTCTTACCAAGTCGCCTATTTTTTATTTGGACGTATTTTTTATTTTATTTATTTATTATTTTTAAAAACAGTAATCTACGTACACGTATGTTAGATATTGGCCGGGCAATGCCAAAAGATGTGCTGGTAAGCGATTATTATTATGGTCATTATTAATATTTACAGATAAAATTATTTACGTTAAAATACTTAACTAGAAAGGAATGTAAATTTTCCTAACTAGCACAAGCAAAAATGTTAACGTGATATTAATTTGACAGATAGAATTTAAGCTAACCATAATATGAACAAATATACGTGACAAAAACCAGCAAGGATATTTAGACTACCTGCGGTGATGACATAATCGAAAATGTAAATTTTAAGGCTTCAGAGTTTTAGTTAGAGTTCAGTTCGATACACTGCGCGTTAGCAGCCGGGCGGTTTTGTGGAAGACCGCTAATAGAAGTCAGAAGGGAGCGTCTTAGAAACATTTAATTTTCTACTACTTCTATTATTTCACATATGATATGTAGCCATATTAATTAAAACCATTGATTTTGTGAGCTTTAATTCGTTCATTTTCAGATTTGTTAAATCTAATAATAACCTTTAAATTGATCTAGTTAGAGCTTCATCATATTATGCTATATTTATTTTATGAAACAACTGTTCATTATTATATAACTTATCAATTCATTTAGAGAAAGAATTAAGTACGGATTTTCTAAAAAAAAAAAAAAAAGGTGGATAATTAGAATTATTATCCATGTACAATAAAGTATATTCCATTTTATAATAGCACTCGTTTGTATTATTTACCAAATTCACTGTAACACTGGCTTTACACTGATTGATATCTATAGATATATTAAACTTATTTTCCTAATAAATTTCTGCAGGTTTGTTCCGCTTCATCCAATGTCTTAAAATTGGTATTAAAAACAAGGCATTCATATATAGCCTCTTTACTAATTAAGGATTGTCTTTATTCAATTCTCTTAGTGTATATAGTTCCATAAAATCAACAACTTGTGCTTAATCTAAAAACTCCATAATAAAATGTAAGATATTTTCCTTATTCCTCCGAAGTCATAGCTTATTATTATACGTGAACGACCAGATAAGTTCCACCATTCACAGTAGAGATCCCTAGGTGTAAGAAAGCCTTCTACTCCAATAGTTTCTTCGCCAAAACTGCTAGATTTTGGAACTCCTTCCGGGATTCTGCTTTCCCAACTGTACGGACATGCAAAACTACAGGTGTAATTTGAACAGACATATTGCTATACATCTGCCTTTATAATACCCCTGTAACTTATGTCCCCGATAGTAGCCCCCTACTTCAAAGTGGCAATGTGCCTTGTTTGGGGTAAAAATTGAATAACAACAGCAAAATTTAATGCTTTTTTAAGTTAGCCTAATTATGTCTATTTTTAAAATAAGTTGTATCAGTCTAATCCATCGCCATACTCTTTCACACACACTCAAAAACAACATACACACACATACACACACACACACACACACACACACATATATATATATATGTTTGTAGTCATCAACATACAAAACTGTTTCATTATATCATAATTCTTCAGTGCTGCTAGACTAGCCGAGGATTGAACCTAGGGCTATCGCGTTGACAGTCGACAGTTCTAACCATCCACTCACGGGAGCAACGCCCGCAAATAACCTCCACAAATGTCTATTTTAAATAAGCATTCGTCCACCACTTTTATAGTGCTCAAACCGCTTATTTACAAGCAAGCAACGAGCCCCGCATTTTTCAGCCAATTAAGTAGCGAGTGGAATTATTTAGGACAGTGCTCTACCTAAAGAGGGGATGGAGCTTAAAATATATTTGTAGTCATCGACATACACTACTATTTCGTTGTATATATATATATATATATATATATATATATATATATATATATATATATATATAATGACGTAATGAACATTTAAAATTAAAATGTTTAAATTCGACGTTATCTCACGCGGTTAATGGTAGCCGAATGAATTGGGTCTTCGCTAAATCGAGCCAGAGATGTCTCGTGATGCGGGGTTCGGATCGTTCGACTGGTATTAATCGTGACACCCTGCACTGAAGATTCCCGAAAGGATGAAACACTATTATAGTAAAAAATAAAAAGGATGAAACGCTATTATAGTAAAAAAATAATTATATATATATATATAAATTTTTCGTGGATTTTTTTTTTACCTTTTTTTGCATAATAGATTTTGTTCATCTCAGTCGCTGAGTGACGTCAGCGTTTGATTATCTGATTTGTAAAAAGTAAAGTGGAACAAAGTATTCACAGTGGATCAGTGTGCATTATATATGGGCGTACAACTAGAAATCCAAATTTTAAAGATATAAAATAAACTTAATCGCAGAATAAAGGAGCCACGAATTACTTATATGAAATAAACTAAACTTTTCAAGAAGAAACACAAATATAATACAAAATATAATAAATTCAAACTGTAATGTTTAAATTATAAATCTGAAATCTCATATATAATAGTGCAAAATAAATCTGATATTGTGATAAGCAACAAAAGAATACTCGCACAGACGAAATGATATATTTTTTCTGTGCTAGACTACAATCATTCTTTGTTCATTTAACTGACTTAGATGTGAACAGCGCTAATAAATCTTTCAAACAAAGGAAGTTAAATTCATTTTCTGAATACGATAAGTGTCTTCTGAATACAATAAAAACGTAACGAGGGTTTAATAAATCAGATACCCTGATTGGTAAAAATTTTACGATTACACTGTAAATGTCAAAAAAAGTATACTTCGCCAGTATATATATATATATATATATATATATATATATATATATATATATATATACAGTGTGACCCTCCCCAAACGGGCCCAGACTCCAATAAGGTCCCGTTTCTTAGTGTTTTGTCCGAATGAAATGAAACTTTGGTCATAAATAGTTTATTATATTCAAAACAATCATCAAAACACTAGGGTCTTTGGCCTTTTCTTATCCGTTGACTGTAAAATGCTTAGAAAAACAATTGAATGTCCTCTGTTTTTTTGGGATCACCCTGTATATATATATATATATATATATATATATATATATATATATATATATATATATATATATATATATATATATATTAGGATGGTGGAAAAATAATGTCGTTTTTTTGACGTTCAACATAAAAAAACTGTAACTCCTTTCATAATAAAATGTATCAATCGACACAAAAAAAAGGTTTATTTATCACATTAGCAAAGAAATCCGGGAGCTCTAGAAGCGATGAAGTCATTGAAGGCTGTTTTGGCATCATCTCGGCTCTTGAAGCATTTTTCGCGGAGGAAGTTGTCGAGATGCTTGAAAACGTGATATTCGTTGGGCGAGAGGTCCAGTGAATATGGCGGATGAGGCAGTCTCGTAGCACAATTCATTCAGCTTTTGCAGGGTCAGTTGAGCAACATGCGGGCGAGCGTTGTCATGCAGGAGAATTGGTCCCTTCATATTGACCAATCTTGGGTACCTACGTTGGACCTTCTGGTGCATTTCCTCAATTTGTCGACTATGTTAAAGAATGAGACCGACCGCAGACTATTAAATAGTCACCCTAACCTTTTTGGGTGCATTTTGGGTCTCGTGAAGTGTTGTGGAGCTTCCCCACCATCCAACCACTGTGCCGAACATCGCCAATTGTCGTAGAGAATCCACTTCTTACCACACGTCACAATGGGAAGTTTTTGTTGCGTAGAAGATACCTCAAAACTACGATTTATATATATTATCGTTCATTCCTGCGGCACCCATTTATCCAACATTTTTGACTACCCTATTTGCTTTGAATGGCGAACAACTGTTGAGTGATTGACGTCGAGTTTAACAGCAACTTCTCGTGTAGTTTTGCGAGGATCGGCTTCAGTTTAGACTTTCGAATGTTCCTTATAAACCGCAGTCGGGCGATCGCGATCGTCATTTTCTTCGAGGCTTTCGTCACCATTGCGAAATTTCTTGAACCACTTGAATTGAAATTATTTAGATATATTCACAATTTTCTTTTTAGTTTTAAACTTTTGTTAATTATTTGATCTGAAAATATGTTCTGGCTCTGGCGACATCAACTATTTTCCTCTACAGAGCATCTTTTGAAGTAAATTGCTCTCCTATCTCATAGACCCCTATTTTCAATATTGACCAGAGATTTTCAATTGGGTTAAGGACTGGAAAACACGATGACACCAGGTTATGAGGATTTCTTCAACGAAGCCCTTAGACTCAAAGAAGGCTAAAATCGCCCTAGCAGAATGGGATGGTGCATCTGAAAGCGATGCAACAATTGTAGTTCATCTAGCCATGGCGACAAATAATTATCCAAAAAGGTCATATATGCATTGCTGGTAAGCTTTACACCCTCTAACATTCGGAATGGTCCAACCAACATCTCCAATGATTTCCGTTCATAATATGATGCCTCCACCTTCTTGGTGGCGATAAACTCTGTAAGGGGTTGGAGTTCCATTCAGGTTTCAAACTTTGACCGATCCATCAGGGCCGGCAAGAGTAGCACGGGCCTCATCTGTAAATAGGACACGTTGGAAATCCATTTTCATGTAATTATGTGCCCAAGCATTCGTTTCTCCCTATGTTGTTTTCTCAGTGGAAGCTTTGGATGCTTCTTACTATCTCATTCAACACATTGCATCGGGCCTGCCTGGATCTTGAAGCGATTCAACTCTTGCATAAATGGAGGAAATAGCGCTGTTTGGTTTTCGGTTGACTTCCCTACGGATTTTCAAAATATCTTGATCTGAAATGTTTCTTCTAATGCCTTTATCCTTTCCAGATTTGGTAGTGGGGTTGTTCACGGATGAAGTCAAGGTTCTTCGATACCTTTCCAGCTCCGTGGCTAAATCTTTGATTGACAATCCTTCTGCGAGTCCAGTAAAGATGCTTTGCTTTTCGATAACCTTCAATCGCCTCTTTTATGGCATTGCAAGAGATCTGAATAAATCGGTAGACAGTATAAATTTCTTTATAATAAATAAAGTGCACTAACTTCGTGAATAGCTCATGAATTTGAATACAATTTTGGGAAATAACTAACCTTGAAGTAGTTCTTTGATGATACAATTAAAATTTTTTATGACGTATTTTTAGTAAAATATTGATATTTATCAAACATGCAATAAAGCAATTGACACATTTTATTCTGCAGCCTTATATTATGTTTGTATTCTCTGTTTTTATACATTCACAATCACCGAATTTTCACCTTGTAAAGGTTGAAAGATAAAACTAGAAGTATATGCACAAAATATATTTTACACACACACACACACACACACACACACACACACACACACAAAATATATATATATGTGTATGTGTGTGTATGCGTGTGTGTTGTGTAGGTTTTGTTTTGTTTTGTTATGTTATTTTACAGCATATCAACCCTTTCCGGCTTATTTAATGCCGAGTCCAGTTATTTTGGAAACAGTTTTTATGCTTCAAGCTCTTTATATCTTCAAATATTTATTTGTAGAGTTTGGTTTGGTTGTTTTACGGCATATCAACCCTTTTCAGATTATTTAATGCCAAATTCAGTTATTTTAGAAATAGTATTCATGTTGCATCCAGTTATTTGATAGGTTTTTATTCTTCAACCTTTTGTATCTTTAATCGCTAGTTTGTAGTGCTTGGTTTGGTTGTTTTTATAGTGGCTTTTATCGTTTTTGTTCCTTGCCCTGCAGAACATGAATAAGTGTTGCAATGGGAGAGTAAAGATGTTTGATACATTTTTAGTTAGGAAACCAAACAGAAAGTGGAGGAGATGTAATATTAACCGGTTCATGAAAAGCAAAGTTCTTCCTGTTAAAGTACATTGGCTATAAAAAATAAATATAAAATATGTTTCGTTGTACACCGTTTCATAACAGTATCATTACATTTGAACAGTATCATTACATTTAATGGGATCATTAAATTTTAACGGGATCATTACATTTTAACGATATTATTATATTTTGATGCCATCATTACATTTATTGGTATTATTACATTTTAACGGGATCATTACATTTTAACAATATCATTAAATTTTAACAGTATCATTACATTTAATGGTATTATTATATTTTAACGGAAACCTTACATTATAACGATATCATTATATTTTCACAGGAGCATTATACTATAGCGATATCATTAGATTATCTTTTTTTATCATTTTTTTTTTACACAGTGGTCACCACTTATCAAGGCCCGCAAGCCACTCAGGGATAAAGGTTATTGCAAGTACATTACGTTAGTGTGGAGATTTGATGAAGTGTTTACGTAAGGGGGCGGTTCATTAAGAATTTGTTAACGTTGGACTTGAACACATCCAAGTTGTAGTCAGGCGGGAAGCAGGCAGACGGAACAGAGTTCCACAGGCGTGCAGTTCTAAGAAAGAAGCTTTGTTAATGGAATCCGCGTTTTGATTTAGGCACAGATAAATAGTGGAGGAAATTTTTCACAGTGGATTCAGCTAGACGGGTGTTTTTCGTGAAAGATTGGCGAGGGGGGACCCAAGATTGGAGTTCAGACGAGCACCTGCCATGGATATAACGATAAAACAAGGATAGGCTCGCAACGTCTCTTCTGTGGGAGAGAGGTTGCAGGGTAGAGAAAAGGGCATCCCCCACTAAGCCACAAAGTCTATTTTGTACTCTGTCAAGGCAGGATAGGCTGTTTTAGCAGCTCCTGCCCAGATATGGCAGCAGTATTCCATCCTTGGACGTACTTGGCTTTTATATAGATAGAGAATTGCATCAGTAGTGAGATATCTTCTGGAGCGGTAGAAGGATCCAACCATCTTTCCAGCGACCTTGGCCACAGACTTGATGTACGTGTTCCATTTCAGATCAGGAGTAAAGGTCAAACCCAGAAGCTTGTCAAAACACGGGGCCTCTCCCAGACGAGAGCCATCCATCCCAATTGATGCCAGATGGGGATCAGAGCGTTGATGATGTAAGGATAGGAGTTTGGTCTTAGATGCATTAAAGGTAACAAGCCACGTCTTCCCCCACTGAATCACGCGCTCGAGACCAGAGGAGAGAGAATCAGATAGAACTTTGTCATTAACAGCCTTTGATGTGTTGCCCTAGATGGTCGTGTCATCAACATAGATGTCAATGAATGATTTAAGTATGTGTTTAGGGAGGTCATTGATGTAGATCAGGAAGAGAGTTGGGCCCATTAATACTGCAGGACTCTGATTTTTGTCCATCTATCACTACTCTTATGAGCCTATCGGAGAGAAATGATTTAATAATTGAGAAAACATTTCCAGTTATACCGTAGCTGGAAATCTTGTGAAGTAGACCCTTATGCAATACCTTATCGAAGGCCTTTGATATGTCAAGATCAATTGCCCTAGAAAGGAAGCCTTTGTCAAGATATTCACTAATCCTTTGAGATATAAACGTCAGCACATCTGCGGTAGATCTTGATGAGCGGAAACCATATTGTGTGTCACTAAGAAGGTTGTTTCTGCTGAGGTGGTTGACTATTTCTCTATTTAATATGGATTCCAGCAACTTACTTATAACACACAAGATACTTATTGGTCTGTACTGAGAGAGAGAGAGAGAGGACTTATCACCTGAATTCTTAAATACAGGGAAAACTGATGAGGTCTTCCAGGGAGTCGGAAAGCACTTCTCCTTAAGGCAGCGCTTAAACAGTTTCGTAACTATGGGAGCAAGTTCTGGTTGAAGCTTTTTTTAACACTGTAATTGGGATGCCGTCAGGGCCAGTTGCTTTACTGGAATCAAGGTTCTTGATTAGCTTGGCGACCTCATGCACGGATATTTGTATGTTACCTAGCGTGTTCTGTGTTATAGGAGGAAATATGGGGATTTGATGGCCTTCGTCGCATAGGGTAGAATTAGCTGCAAAGTTCTTTGCAAATAGTTTGGCCTTGTCTGATGCTGACGAGATGACCTCTGGTCCATTCATAATGGTTGGGATAGAACGCACACTTCTGTTCAGGATCCTATTTGTTATTTGCCAAAACTGGTGTGAACCAAGCCGCTGATCAGCTACCTTGGATTTTACAGACTGGGAATATAGCTCTCTTGCATTTTTTATTACTCTTTTACAGTGGTTGCTGGCAGTCCTGAAGGCAGCTTTAGTCTCAGTGCATCTATTACGTTGGTAGCTATGGAAAAAGTGATTTCTGTGCGCGATAGCAGCAGCACATTCTGGGGAGAACCATGGCTGGCTGTTAGGTTTTTGTTGGAATTTTTTTAGATGGTATGAATTGGTCTATGCCTACAATTAACCATTCGATCAGGTCTGATACTATAGAGGACACTTCCTTTTAAAACATGGAGTGCAGAGGTAAATCAGATATGAATGTACGGCAGCTATCCCAGTCAGCCATAGAGTATCGGTATACAGTATGGTGGAGGGGTACGTTTGGGGACTTATTACATTTCGTTTTTCTCTTAACTGATACGACGGAGTGGTCGAGGGATCCTAGAGGAGAATGAACGGAACATGAACATAGCTCAGGGGAAGTTGAGAGAAAAAGGTCTAGGAGGCTTGCATATTGAGCGGGTGTATCGGGCACATGGGTGGGTTCGCGAACAATCTGAGTGAGGTCATAAGCAATGGCAAAATCATGACAAAACCTCCCCTCATCGTCTGTCTTATTTGAATGGGCCAGCCACTCCACGTTATGGACGTTGAAGTCACCACAGATGTGGTGTTTAGCCGAGGGATGTACAGACAGGATGTGGTCTATTTTCTCAGATATGCTCTTAAAGATAGTAACTCCGCTGTTGTGGGACAGATAGAGGGCAAATATAAATGCAGTGGTGTTAGCAAGTGCAACCCTGAAGCACATATAGGGTAAATTAGGATCTTCTCTAGAGATATCCCTGCCACACGGGAAGTCATTTTTAATGTAGGCAAATATTCCATGCCCATGGCGATCTTGGGGGTCAGATTTAGCTGTTAAATTAGAGTATCCGTTAATTATGAACTCATCTAGGGAAGTAGTCGGCCCTATTTCAGTTTCGCTTAGAAATAATATGTTCGGTTTCGTCTCCTGTAATTGGGTTTCAACCTCTGGAAGGTTGGAATGTAGACCCCTGATGTTGGAGAAGGAGACCTGGTAGTAGGGGTCTACGTTGGAAGATGGGGTTCTAGGTTTATTCGAGTTTTTTTTCTGGAGATATTTCATGTTGAGGTTTTGGGATTTGTGGAACAGGTCGGCATACTTGGTTAGAGCAGTACAGAGAGGGAAAGTAAGAGAGAAAAAGATAGAAATTTTTTTTAACGGTGTCATTCCACTTTAACGGTATCGTTACATTTTAAGGAAATTATTACATTATAACGATATCATTACATTGTAAAGGTATCATTGCATTATAACAGTATCATCACCTTTAACTGTATCATTACATTATAACGATATCATTACATTTTAACGATATCATTACATTTTAACGGTATCATTACATTATAACGGTATCATCACCTTTAACTGTATCATTACATTTTTACGAGATCATTACATTTTGACGGTATTATTAAATTTTAACGTTATCATTACATTTAACGGTATCATTACATTTTAATGGTGTCATTACATTGTAACAGACCCAACACGTTGTAGACTCTATCGCAAGGAAACAGAAGAAAGGAAAAATAAACTCAATGCACTTTTTTTTTAACGAAACCCTTTATATCTTGTATTTCGATCAGCACATTTTCTAAATATTTAAACAGAAATTTTTAAATGGTCATCAATTTAGGTAATAACAAGGCTTACATCGCTTAACTTAGGTGATCTAATAGTAACCAGTTTATAAAAAAGTGTAGCCAGAAACAAATTTCTACCTGTTAAAGTACATTGGCTATAAAAAAATAAAGGACATTTCATTCGATCTGAAATGTTTTCTTTTTTCAAATGTACTTTTGTACACGTACCATATGTACATGTTTCAAAAGAGAGAAGAAAAAGCCAACTTCGACACGTGAGTCTTTTTGCAGCACATGGTGTGCTATTCTTCGGCCTGTTATTTTTTAACATGCTTGACTAACTTTATTGCTCTTATTGTAATTTGAAAGGTGGAGACACACGTTAGATAAACAATAGAGTGTTGGAGGTTCAATGGCAGGATTCTGCAATGGGCGAATTAAAATGAAGACATCCTATGAAATTTGTTTAGCGAATGCATTAATAGATTTTGATCTGAATCAAATAGACGTTTTGCTTTTTTGGTGTAAACAACGTTATCATATTACCTGAATAAGGGATTGATTTAGATTATAATGCATGACATCATGTTGCAATTGTGATTTGATTTCATATACAATTATATCGCTTTTTATCTATCACAGTTAAATCTATCTACGTTTATCTATCTGGGTATGTTTCAAATTTAATCTGCTCTTATTTCTCGCTCTCTCACCAACACTCACTCCCTATTTTCTATCTATCTATCTATCTATCTATCTATTTATCTATCTATCTTTGTCTGTCTTTCTCTCTGTCTTTCTCCCTCTGATTTTTCTGTCTGTCTGCCTGTCTGTAACTATGTCTCTCTCTCTGTCTCTCTCTCATCTCTCTCCTTTTCTCTCTCTCTCTCTCTCTCTCTTTATATATATATATATATAAATATATATATAATAAAATTGTGGGATTTGATTATTGCTAGCATCCTGTTGTCGACGATCGAGCGATTCTATCTTTTAAAAAAGGGATGGCAGGTGAACTTACACACACACACACACACACACACACACACATACACACACATGCCCGTTTGATTACTTGAATCTTATCGTTGACGATGTATATGTGCATATATATTTATACACACATATACATATATATGTATATATATCAAGGCACGTTTGATTAAATTCGACAGATTTTTTTTCTGTTGATGTTCTCGATCTGTCGAGCATTTTTTCTCGTAAGTTATCGAACAAAATGGTCGATCAACACATAAAAGTTTTTATACAATCTCTACATAAGAACATGAACTCCAACATTAACTAAAATCATAACTTCTTACTTTAAACTCGCCGATAAATTATGACTAACCTAATAACACGATATATCAAACCCACTGAACAAATGAAACAGTTAAGCTAATAATATTTTTATACGAAATTTAAAACTTCTAACTTCTAATAACTAAAAACAATAATGCAATTAATTCAATACTGAGCCAAACAAATATGAATTTTCCTGTCCATTCAAAGAATGTCTTAACTAACGTACGAATTAATATAGTACATACATTGGCCATACAATGACAACCCTCTCCAAACGTTTCAGATATCACCTATTAGAAAGCACTGACATTCAACGCCATATTACCGCTCACAATGAAAACTAAAGTCAACTGACATAAGAAATATAACACAAAAATTAAATATCGATCTAGTTGCACACAAGGATTAAAAGTGCTTGTAAACAATATTAATTAAAAAAAATGCAGCCCAGTAATAGACAAGTAGCTTTTAACATCGGTACTTACCTATTAAACATATTTAACAGTTAATATATATATTCGCAGTTAAATATAAATATATATATTGACTTGTAAAAAAATTCACCACACCCTTCTTTATCCTTCTCTCCTAAAGACAACTTAAATCAAAATAATTAAATAAAATTCAGTCAACACATAAAAACCAACATAAAATTAATTACATATAAGAAATGCAACAGAAAAAAGCTTCTTTAACAACAACAACAACAACAACAACAACAACAACAAAATTGCTCCTGATGACAATCAACGATAGAAAGGAAAATGGCTGACAAAAAATCACTCGGCAACCTCATACACAACTTACGAACTGAAACGAGAAAAAAATGCTCGGCAGATCGAGAAAATCAACAGAAAAATAATTAAGAAAGAAAACTCTGTCGTATTTAATCAAACTAGCCTTGATAATAAATTGCTGCCAAAATATATACAGCACTACAACAATGATCATATATTATTATAATGATATTCAAAAAACAAAGTTACATTAAAGGGAAGTCACTCTCATATTCTCGTCTCAAATTGCAAGATTGACTTTTTATTAAACCAAATTTCGCAAATTTGATCCTTTTTGAAGCAGTTAGGCCTTCAAAAATTGTTTTTTTTTTCAGAGTACGGACTAACTAAGAAATGAGCAAACAGAATATACATAGATTATGTAGAAACTCATTCTTAGCATGTTAATTATTCTCTAATTTCACTACACAAGTTACGGTAAACCACAATATACGGTAAAAGTTCGATTAAACTTGAAATCCTATCTAAAATATAAACTGTCCACTGCAGAAGTATCAAAATTTTAACACACATTTAAATTTACACACAAAGGTGAACACAGCGTTTTTTTTTTTAATACGGTTCGCTGACATTTTATACGATTTTCAATGTACTTCAAATTTTATGGCATGCTTTGTTTTTCAAATTGTCTGTCGAAGTTAAAAAATTTTTTAACATGCTAAGTATGTGTTTCTAAATAAAAGCGTTATATATCAGACGGGTTATAAACTGCAGAAGTACCCCTTAAGCATGTTCATTTACAGATAAATAAGTTCGTTTTATGTAGAAAATGCTTTTGATAGCTTTGCAGTTTACGGGTCGTGCTGAAATAGTAAGGTCATTATTTTGAAACTCATTTTCTACACCGTTATATTGTGTTGCACTTTCACCAAACAATTTACCCCCCCACCAAAAAAAAATTATACTTCAAAAATGAATTTAACCGTACAATTCATACATAAAAGAAAACAAAAGTAAACTTCCTTGCTATTTATATGTAAATGTGTATTTTCAACCGCAATAGTTTTTTTTTTTTCAGTTTACGGAGCGTGCTAAGTACAGCAAAATCTCGTTACATAACCGTTCCCGTCAGATAACCAAGATTAAGCAATGTTAAGCCTGATCAGTACTAAAATGCGTGACCATTTGGGAATTCTTGGTGTTGTATGTGCTCTCCGCTTATCTCGGCATTGTTTTCAGTCAGTCACGGGCATCACCGTTCCACTGGACCCAAGCAGTGCCGTTTAGGAGAGATGTGGTTGGAGATTCCGCAACTTTTGGCTCAAAACTACAGGCGCGTAACCAATTTTTACAGGACTGTCCATTGTCTCTTGAGACTGAACGGAGGCATCGATTATCGATTAAGCAACCGAGCGTGCTAAAAGTCTAACACTATTATTTAGAAACACATAATTAACATGGTAGCTATGTAACGTGGCCTTTACTTTTTAGTGTTTCGTTACATTTCAAGTCTCTATGAACAACACGTTGTCTGGCACCGTCACAAAAGAAACAAACAAATAAAGGAAGGAAATAAAAATCCGACTCAGCATTGTATTTAAGTAAAGATTAAACACATTTATTCGCGGTTCTTCTAAAATAAAGTATTATCTTTCAAAAGTGTTTTGGCACGCACGTGTTTTACAATGCTGTGCTTTTTAAAAGTCTCTGTCCCCGCCACCCGACGCCGGTCTTAGCCAGTGCAGCCCTTTCTTGCTCTCGACGTCACACTCCATCATCCTCGGCGCGCACTTTGCTTCTTCTTTTCGATCATGTGCTGTCCCTTTTTTTCTTTTTCTTTTTCTCTCCTTCCTCTTTCCGTGGCGTCAACGCGTGCACACTTGCTAATTTGCATAGAGCTTTAACGGCTGCTGCTAATATTTTCACTAGCCAACTACTTTATGGCTGCTGCTAATATTCTCAAACACGTCCATACGCGCTGTTACCAAGGGAGCGCACTGTTTTGTTACAATTATTTTGTACTTACAGTTGAAAATATAAATAACAAAGCATAGCATAAAAGTTGCATCTAACTTTCAAACCCTCCTAAGAAAATATGGCGGTCCATAAACTGCAGAAGTAATAAAATCAAATGAATATTACACATGGGATACAAAGAAGAATATTTTTGAAGTTCGTAAAGATGTACAAGTTGACTATTTGTTACATTGAAAATATATACCGTTCTTTGGAGTAATTGCGCCAAATCCGGGATAATTTCGCCAACTAGCAAAAAAAATCCTCTTTTGGCACCCACGCATATAAAAATCACTTTTTTTTCATTGCCGCAATTACCCCAAAGTACAGTACGTAATACATTTTTGTAGAAAGAAATAACGTAGGAGAAAATCCTTATAGACTGAGACAGTTAATGAAGATGGTTGTTATTAAACCTTTAAAAATCACCTAACATAATTACCTCATACGTTTCGTACATTTTACATAAATAAAGGCTTTAATTTCGTGTGGATGATAAATAATCTTAACAAATTATTGCACTTTGATTCGTTTTATGAATTTTTTTCCCAGAAGTGTTACGCTAATAGTTATTATCTTTAAGTTTAATACTTCGAATATTTTATTTTCTAGTGTTTATAGTGTCAGTGTGACATAATCTCGTTTGACACACCGGTTAACCGAAGTTAAGCAAAGATGAGCCTGGCCAGCACTAGATGGGTAACCATTTGAAACTTCCGGGTGCTGTATGTGCTCTCCGCTTATCTCGGCGTTGTTTGCCGTCGTCCTGGACTTCTCCTGGCCACTAGACTAAAACAGTGCCGATTCAGGAGAGGTGTAGTTGGGCAACCCTTACCTCACAATTATATAGGTAGCTGTCCCTACAGGGTTATACTTTGTCTTTCAAGACTGAACGGAGGCATCGAATAACACATCTGATGACAAATGTGACATTCGTTTTGATAATTTAAAACAGGCTAACATATCCACCAAAAAAGCTGATGATGACAAATTCGTTTTGATAATTTAAAAAAGGCTAACATATCCACTAAAAAAGCTGATGATGTCAAATTCGCTTTGATAATTTAAAAAAGGCTAACATATCCACCAAAAAAGCTGATGATGACAAATTCGCAAAAAAGCTGATGATGACAAATTCGTTTTGATAATTTAAAAAAGGGCTAACATATCAACCAAAAAAGCTGATGATGACAAATTCGCTTTGATAATTTAAAAAAGGGCTAACATATCCACCAAAAAAGCTGATGATGAAAAATTCGCTTTGATAATTTAAAAAAGGGCTAACATATCCACCAAAAAAGCTGATGATGACAAATTCGCTTTGATAATTTAAAAAAAGGCTAATATATCACCTAAAAAAGCTGATGATGACAAATTCGCTTTGATAATTTAAAAAAGGCTAACATATCCACTAAAAAAGCTGATGATGACAAATTCGCTTTGATAATTTAAAAAAAGGCTAATATATCACCTAAAAAAGCTGATGATGACAAATTCGCTTTGATAATTTAAAAAAAGGCTAATATATCACCTAAAAAAGCTGATGATGACAAATTCGCTTTGATAATTTAAAAAAAGGCTAATATATCACCTAAAAAAGCTGATGATGACAAATTCGCTTTGATAATTTAAAAAAGGCTAACATATCCACCAAAAAAGCTGATGATGACAAATTCGCTTTGATAATTTAAAAAAGGCTAACATATCCACTAAAAAAGCTGATGATGACAAATTCGCTTTGATAATTTAAAAAAGGCTAACATATCCACCAAAAAAGCTGATGATGACAAATTCGCTTTGATAATTTAAAAAAGGCTAACATATCCACCGAAAAAGCTGATGATGACAAATTCGCTTTGATAATTTAAAAAAGGCTAACATATCCACCAAAAAAGCTGATGATGACAAATTCGCAAAAAAGCTGATGATGACAAATTCGTTTTGATAATTTAAAAAAGGCTAACATATCCACTAAAAAAGCTGATGATGACAAATTCGCAAAAAAGCTGATGATGACAAATTCGTTTTGATAATTTAAAAAAGGCTAACATATCCACTAAAAAAGCTGATGATGTCAAATTCGCTTTGATGATTTAAAAAAAGGCTAACATATCTAATGAAAAACTGCTAATTTCGAATTTTTTTTGATCAAAATCCAGTCATTTAAAATTGATATATAGACAGACAGACATTTATTTACCTTGTCCTTATAATTATAGATTAGGTTCATTTTTATGAGGTATTCTCTTAAATTAATCAATTTCTGAATATTCACAACCATTGTTACTCACGCTATAATTCTATTGTTCTCCTCACAGATTGATTAACACTTATCCTCCAGTTGCCTATGGACCTTGATAAGTGGCTACTTGTTGCTACATAAAACAGAGTCTTCAATAACTAAACATTATCTGGCTGATTCATTATCATCATTTATATTATCTTGTCCATCGAAAAAAATCCTGATACTCCATCTGCCATTTCTTAAATGTTACCCAATATAAACTCTACTACTACTACAACTACTACTACTACTATTACTTCCTTTTATTCTTCTTTATCTTCTCATCTCTTGACGTTGACAATCTTGCTGGCACGCGCCAACAAGAAAATACAGAAGCCGAGTGCAGGGTGGATAGGCAGGGTGGCCGGAGGCTAGAGCTACCACAGGTATGCTACTCCTACCAACCCGTCAACACGTCCACATTTTTCGTTTACTTTGTTCCCTTATAACTCCCTTTAATTTGTTGGTTATCCACCCCTTCCATAGTCCGCCGCTTTTTTTTTCTTTTTTGCTATCTCCTTTTAGAACAGACCCGAATGTAGGATGTTCCTAATAATGTTTGACACTCACGTACGAACTTCAAAAATCCGCACGGCACACTTATCTCTGTCATCCGTGGCGCATGAGCATTGTTAACTCCCCATCCAACCCACGGACGCCCCCGTTTCTCCCACCATCGTATTTTCAGACTACGCGGTCTCCGCTTTCTGGTTGTAATGTCAAGTTCGACCTGACGAATAGGTATATATATATATATATATATATATATATATATATATATATATATATATATATATATATATATATATATATGCTCCTCTAGAGAGAGAGAGAGAGAGAGAGAGAGAGAGAGAGAGAGAGAGAGAGAGAGAGAGAGAGAGAGAAATTAAAAAAAACCCAAACAAACCAAGTTATGTGTTCACCAACGTTTCGTCTTCATTTCGAGACTTCCTCTTGGTAAATTAAATTAAGGAAACAAAACACCAGTACAAATATTTGAAAATATAGTTTTATGTGATGAAATATATGGCCCTCTTCAATTTCAGAAACGGAAATAGTCGTTGGAAATTAAAAAAAGGGGGTGGGGATCATAGTGTTGTGAATGAGAGTAAGATATTTTTTATAACGTCATATAGCCGTTAATATATTTACAAAGATATGATGCAATCATATTCGTTTGGGAACAAATATGTCTGTTATAATTTTTCCTACATTCAAAGGCGCATAATTTACACACACACACATACACACATAATATATATATATATATATATATATATATAATATATATATATATATATATATATATATATATATATATATATATATATATACATCATGCGCCTTTGAATGCCTATAATTTTCTCCTGCATTCAAAGGCGAATATATATATATATATATATATATATATATATATATATATATATATATATATATATATATATATATATATATATATATATATATAAGTAGATTTTTGGTACAGCAAAATGGAAGGAGAAATTTCAGAGGAAACATAATTTAATTAAATACCAAAAAAGCACAAGAAATGGGCAGGTGAAATTATTAAAATATCCTTAAGGCCTTATCGTCTGACCCTCTAAGAGGAAACGTCAGAATGATAAATTAAAAACTAAGAAACGAATGAGGGAAGAAGGGAATTTTTGGTTTCAGTTGGAAGAACAGTGAAAAAAAAAAAAAAAAAAAAGAAGAAGAATCTCACTGTTCAGGTGGTTTTAAATCAATGAATATCTCCAACTGATGTTTCAGAATCTTTTGTCTACACAGGCTAGGTCGAGAGTTGTTAATAACTAACGCCTCAATAATATTGAGATGATAGTTCGACCTCGCACTGTATAAAACAGAAAACCACCCATCGGAATATTGCTCAGAACACCTATTTATACTCAACAGGTGATTCCCAATGGCGGACTCATGAGCTTGGGAGTGCCCGGATGTTCTCGAAACCTGGTGTAGTCGAATATCCCGAGGGATATGTTGGGATATTCTCATTTCTAATCTTTGGGATGTTTTGCCAACGTAGTCAGCTCCACACTGACAAACAAATTTATAAACAACAGAATTCTTTTGAATGGTTGAACTCTTGGTCCTTCGCTAGCCAACATTTTCGTTGGATTTTTGGAAAACGAATTATTTTCCAAAATTACTAAGCCAGCATTCTACACACGCTACGTCGATGATACTTTTGCATGCTTTCCCTCACGGAGTGAAGCTGAACAGTTTCTTCGTCTTCTTTGCAACCTGCATCCATCGTTACAATTTACTATGGAGGTTGAGGACTGTGGCTCTCTCCCATTCCTCGACGTTCGTGTTTCTAAAGTTGGTACTACGTTTGAGACCTCCGTATATAGAAAACCTACATTTACAGGGCTCTATCTTAATTGGTTTTCTTTTGCCCCTCAGTCTAGAAAAATAAACCTCATTAGCGCTCTTACGCATCGTGCACTTATGATTTGTTCACCAAACCGTCTCGATACGGAACTTGGGGAAATCACTAATATTTTTCTTAGTAATGGATATCCCATTAATATAATAAAATCTACTATTGAACGTAAAATTACTACATTTAATAGTGTTAAACATATCGGTCCATCACGTTGTCCCATTTATTTAAAATTACCATGGTTGGGTCCTGCTGGCCTTCATATTGTTAAAAGGATTTCTTCTGCTACTCAACGTTGTTTTCCAGCTACTATGCTTAGAGTAGTTTACACAACTCGAACCTTTTTCTCTTCTTTTCGTAAAGATGTTTTGCCAACCATTCAAAAGAATTCTGTTGTTTATAAATTTGTTTGTCAGTGTGGAGCTGACTACGTTGGCAAAACATCCCAAAGATTAGAAATGAGAATATCCCAACATATCCCTCGGGATATTCGACTACACCAGGTTTCGAGAACATCCGGGCACTCCCAAGCTCATGAGTCCGCCATTGGGAATCACCTGTTGAGTATAAATAGGTGTTCTGAGCAATATTCCGATGGGTGGTTTTCTGTTTTATACAGTGCGAGGTCGAACTATCATCTCAATATTATTGAGGCGTTAGTTATTAACAACTCTCGACCTAGCCTGTGTAGACAAAAGATTCTGAAACATCAGTTGGAGATATTCATTGATTTAAAACCACCTGAACAGTGAGATTCTTCTTCTTTTTTTTTTTTTTTTTTTTCACTGTTCTTCCAACTGAAACCAAAAATTCCCTTCTTCCCTCATTTGTTTCTTAGTTTTTAATTTATCATTCTGACGTTTCCTCTTAGAGGGTCAGACGATAAGGCCTTAAGGATATTTTAATAATTTCACCTGCCCATTTCTTGTGTTTTTTTGGTATTTAATTAAATTATGTTTCCTCTGAAATATATATATATATATATATATATATATATATATATATATTTCAGAGGAAACATAATTTAATTAAATACCAAAAAAATATATATATTTGGGCAAGATCAAAGTGTAGTATCTGTTCTAAAGGTGCTGCACTTCATTTTCTTGTTCTCTTTCGGTGGAGGAGAAATCCTTCACGACTGAGACAATTTTTATTTGTGTACCTTTTCTCCACGTTAAAAAACGACCCTGGTGTCTAACTCTGTCCCGTGGGGAGGCATAGTAAATAGGTATATATATGTGTGTCTGTGTGTGTATGTGCGTGCGTGTGTGTGTGTTTCGGCGTATAAGACGACTCTTAAAGTTGAAAAATCATCTTTAAAAACCAATATTTCATAAGATATCGGATGTTACAATCTCTTGCTAGGCTAAACAAACATGGTGTTGTGATTTAGCAATCGTCTTATACAACTGATAGATGATTAATTTATTAAAATTTGCTCCAATTTTGTACCTCGTCTTATCTGACAGTTGCCTTATACGCCGAAATATACAATATACATACATATATATATATATATATATATATATATATATATATATATATATATATATGCGCCTTTTAATGCTGGAAAATTCATATGAATTCAGCAAAATGTCAATTATTTATTTTCCATTTACAGCTTACTATCACTAAGATATTTATAATTTCACAATCTAGGGGCTATCTAGCTATTCTTATTTACGCTATCCTCAGTTCCTTCTTAAATATACAAATAAAACGGGAGGCATTGATAGGAAAATTGTGTTGCATTCCACATACATTTTATAATTTGTTTTATTTTTGCTGATTTATTTTATTCACAACAGAATTATCTGATTTATTTCTGTGGTTGAAAGCCTTTCATCCAAATCTTCCTATGAATTAAATCATGGCTTGCATCAAACCTTTCAAAAAATCCTTTTCTGTAAGACCGCCGTTTCTTTTCAATAACATAGAATCTTCTCCTCGGGAAGATGTTCTTGGCGGTTTTTGCATTGTGATATTATCAGCATAACGTGCAGTTTAACAGTAGATATTTATGTATATATTCATATATTTGTAACAGATCGCGTATGGGCGCATGTGAGAAAATCAACAGTTGCCGAAGGATAGCTGTCTAGCGAAAATATTAGTGGAGCAACAGCCGTTTAAGCACGTATGTAAATTAACAAGTGTGCGCGAGCTTGCGTTAGAAGAAAAGGAGAGAAAATATTCACGTAGTCGACAAGAAAAGCAAAGTGCGCGCCGGGTAAATTGGATGTATAAATACGCCAGCGCGAGGCGACGAGGGGACAGAGACTTTTATAAAGCACATGTGCGTCTAAAAAGACCTTGGGAATATAATGAAATGCATTATTTTGGAAGAACCACGAATAAAGCCTTCTTTTGTTTGCTCCTTTGCAGCGGTGCCGGACAGCGTGTGGTTCTGAGAGGCTTGAACTGTAATGCCACAGTAAAAAACGTAACAGCCACATTACAAACTGTCGTCATTACTGTTGAGATATTAAAAGAAATGTCAAGAATTTTTAATGAAAAAATCTCATCGAAATTAGTGAATCCCATTTTTCAAACAAATTGATTGAGTTTTTGCTTTATTCACGGAGCCACACAGTGTGTACCGAGAGGAAGCTTTACGTGCTTAAAATGAAAAAAAAACAGAAGTATTTATTTCGAACGCACCCTTATCTTATCAATAGAACCCCCTGTTTATTTTATACACCGGACTCTTCTGCTTGTGCGGTGATAAAACTCCATAAATGCACATCTAATGTTAGGTTGTGTAAGGGTGTTAACTTTGGTCAAAATCGGATAGAAGGCCTTACAGCATCTAGGATTTTACTGGTTGTTGGGTTTGTGGAGGGTGTTGTCGTCGAGTTGCTACTACTGCTCGGAGTTCGTCAGAGCACGTTACATTAAAATACTTGTAAAACAGGCACAACTATGCCATGTTTCGGCGATGAGACAGAGGTTTTTTAATTGATAGTTCAGGACCTATTAGGTTGGCGACTCTTTTTTGAACCCCAGTATAAGAGCGAAAGACTAATGGCAGATGAACCAACCCAGATGTGGCAACAATAATCCATGCATGGGCAAACCGTGGCCTTGTAGAGATACAGGATACCTTTGGGTGTGAATAGTCTTTTAACACGGTAGAGATGTTAAAGAATAGCCGCCTGTTCTTGCAAGTAAGTAAATATGAGATAAGATAGCTGCGGAGTTGAACTTGCGAAGCTAGATTTGGAATTGAGAATTCCGATCATAAGTTAAAATAAATAATACAGAATGTTATCGAAAATGGAATGTAGAATTACCATTGTTTAGTTCACATAAAATAGCTAGATATCTGTTTATTGAAAAACGAATGTAATGATGTAATTTTGTTTCTGTTGAAGAAATGAAATTAAAAATAAGGAACTTAAAAACGGACAATGGAAAATGTTTGTAAAGTGTGTTAATCAAAAATTAGGTTAGAGAGTCGGCTTTATGGAAACGTGAGGCGTGTCAGGCCACGTGTCTGACATGCACGTGTTGATCATGCAATGACGTCATGAGTTTTCAATATAGTTGGAGCTTGGGAAAGAGTAAGTCAGTCAGTTAGTCAGGGGAGAAGAGAGAAGTCAGTGAGTCAGAGACAGAGCTGCCATGGAACCTTGGAAGCGAAGGGGAAAAGAAATAATCATGTAGATACTTGAATTCTTTGATACAAAGCCATTTACCGGTCGGAATGGAATACACGAATATCATCATAATTTTGTATCTGCGTCTTCGTGCTATGTTATTCAACAGAAAAGGTATTGTGAATTTATATTATAAGAACTTTGTGAAACTCATCATCTCAAAAATAGGTAAAGAAAAATATGTGTCAATGTTATAGAAACACTCCCATTCACAGAAATGTCAACAGTAGAAATGTCAAACTATCTCCTCTAACTATCGGTCTATCTATCTATATACCATAAATCTCCTCTCGTTGTGTATTACATGCCGTCGGCTCTCCTGTATTAACATGTACCCTGTCTATATATATACAGAACTGTCTGAACACTCACTAATACAAACACACAACAACAAAGATATAATATAGGTCATCTCTTCTGAAATAACTCCTATGTAACATAGAGACCAACTTCCTCGCAGCAGCTTGGCAATTACCTCAATGTATTTGTTCAAATTAATGTTGTCTGTGAATGGTAACCCTAGGAGTTTGGCAATCAGTGGTTGAGAATGTGTCTTGTAATTATTAAAGGAAATAATATTGGTCTTGGAAACATTGAACTTTACCAACCTGTTACAGCCCACTTCCACTACTTTCTTTCGAGTTTCAGAAATTTCCTTAGATATGTTTTCATTCATTCTACCCTCGTGTCTAAGAACGTGGTGTCATCAGCAAATATCCCATCTCAGAGAAAATTTTATCAGAGAGGTAATTTATGAATATCAGGAATAAAAGATGTCGAAGGATTTACCCCTGTGACACACCCGCATTTATATCATGTTCTGGAAAGTATAGGGAAGGAACATAAACGCATACATAGACACATGCGTTGACAAAGTGCGTTACACACACACACACACATACACACACACAAACACACACGCATATATATATTCATAAGAACTCTTATACATAAAAATACTCTAAAACCTCAGAATATTACTAATACTATTTAAATTTCTTAAATACTTATAATAAATGATCAGTGCAAAATCTTATAATTAATCACATCAGATTTATATATATATATATATATATATATATATATATATATATAATTACTTAAATTCTCATACAAGAAATTTTCAGAGGTTTCTTACTAACAACAATCAATTGTATTCCCTAGAGTCTGAGTGACAACAAGTCTCCTCAGATTTCCAGTACTCTCCACGTCTTTCGATAACCATTTCAAATAAATTTGCCATTTACTTCTCGCTGGCAATGATCATAATTCTTCACTGGAATTTGGGTGGCGATAAGTCTCGCTAAGGTCCCAGTCCCCTTCGTATCCATCCAATGGAGATATGATAAGTGTCTTTTGTCCTTCGTCTTCCCTCTCTGTTTATTATTAGTATTATTAGTATTACAAGTTGTGTACTAGTAGTGGTAGCAATAAAAATGAGTTTTTGAAAGAAAACGTATAAAAAAATATGAAGAAAACATCGACCACACTTTTAACAAAATAATTGTTTAAAAAGTTTTACGAATCACTTCGTTAGAAGTATTATGAGGTACCATTAGTTTGGAATATTCTACATATATATTAAAACTTTACAAATTAATGCAATAAAATATATAAATTGATATCGCGCATGCGTAGAGGATACGAATTAAGTCGACTTACGCCTACCAAGTTCTAAGTTTCTAACTTTGACTACTTTTCATCTCTTTTTCCGGCTAAAAACCAAACAGAATTTGTCACACAGGCCCAAATGCCCCATATATCAATTTTCAAGTCTGTAGACCTAAACTAGCAGTGTAGTTTGGTAGAGAACGTTTCTCAGATAGACAGACTGACAGACATTCACTTTTACAATAAAAACAGATATAGATTATAATTTTGAATTGTTACTTTTCAAAATGCTCAAATATGGAAGCAGATCAAATGTGACAAACGATAGCCAGCCTTCTGGCTGGTATCATAGTTCAGTAACAGTTCTCTCCTCGGTCAGTGAAGAAGAATGCTATCTAGACGTAATCAAGTTGAAGAAGCCGTTATGTTGTTTAGTTGTGTTAGTGCTGGTACAAGAAATCTTTTAAGTTTCATTTTCTCACGATACAACGTGACCTTTTTTAGTTAGCTGGATATTCTCCACATTATTAACGTTCAGCTTGGTTTTAGGTTGGAAGCGGGGAAAGTAAATAGGGACAATGGTAAGATAAACCAAAATCATTCTCATTGAATAACAAAGCTTTCTTTTACACTAGCATAAGTAAATCTCACAAAGAAAAACATATTTTAAATATTAAGAAAATACTGCGGACCCGATTAGCACGGTTTGTGAGACGCATACTTCCTGAGGGCGGACATTTTCCAAACTTTGTGTTATAGGTAACCCCATGTTTTAACATTCGTCACACACTTAAATATCTTCACCTGCGTTATTATCTCCAGTAAACCATCTTTATACGAGATACATTTCTCTTAACACGAAATGTCCGCCCCGTTACTTGAAATCTCCTAGGGGCACGTAAGTTTTTTCTTCTGACTCACACACACACATTATATATATATATATATATATATATATATATATATATATATATATATATATATATATATATATAGATGGGTTTGAAAGATGGAGATATAGTTAAATCCCTGAACAATCTTCAGTCGGGTGCCCTATTGTTCGACTGTTTCCCTATAATTGACTTATTAGACTAACATTCAGCGTGTATGCGTGCCCCCGTCCTCCCTTAAATCTTTCAAGTGAGCCGACAGAATACGCGGCCATTACTTCCAGGTTCGAATAGGCTGACAGGCGCCAATAGTTGAGCACGGTCCATTATCGCGTATGACCCCATCGCAGCGGGTCGCTAGGCTGAATAAGCATCGCCTCCTCACCTTCCCGTTTGTTTTGAGTTTCTAAAGTCTCTTAACACGATAGAAAACAACGCTCGTTCCGGTAAAATAACTCACCTGTCAGGGAGTTTTGACTGAGTTCACGGGAGGCGGTAAGCTTCTGTTGATAACTATCTGTAGGCCTCCCCCCCTTCCTTTTTGGTGATTGATAGGTTGCTGAGCACAAGACGGTCGCCTCCAAAGAACACGCTTACAACGTATTCCACATATAAGTAATTGCTGACCAAAAGAATAAAAGATAACAGAATAAAGCGGAGTGGACAAATCACTACAAAACATGGAAAAGTAGTTGTGTCCTTTTATTCATTTGTACGGATGTTAAAAAGATTCCCGAAAACAGACGCATTTCATGATTCCTAGTTACGCTGTAACCGTTCTACATACATAGATATGGGAAAATATACGCGCTGTAATCATAAAATGTAATGTTGTGGAGACAAGCAGTGTGAAAAAAGACATGAAAAACAAATTAAACATAGGATTAAAAATTGGGTAAAATTTGATTATTTATGTGACGGCTCAACACGAAGTTATTTACGTTAGATTTGATGGCTATCATGTTGTATTCAACCGGAAGGCAGACCAGTTGAACAGTGCACCTCAGACGAGCAGTTTTCGGAAATAAGCTTTTGTTTTATCTTTTGTCTTTCTGAACATAACCATAGATATGTTTATCTCCTCCCCCTCTCTCTCTGTATATATATATATATATATATATATATATATATATATATATAGTCATTCACATGCAGTACTGTTTCGTTGTATCACAACTCATCAGTGCTGAATGACATACACTTTTCCACAATCGGGGATCGAACCTACAATCGTCGTGTTGACAGTCGGCAGCTCCAACCATCGGACTGCGAATCAGTGCCTGTAAATATTTCTCCTCAAGTGTCTATTAAATTAAAACTTGCCCATCGCACAGTGTTCAAACCATTAGTTTGTTTACAAACAAATTAATAGTGGGCTTCGCTTAATTGTTTAAATACGCGCCGGGTGAAAATATATTTACAAAGTGCTCAACTTAAAGAGGGGGCTTAATAGTCATCCGCATACAATACTGTTTCTCTTTCCTATATATATATATATATATATATATATATATATATATATATATATATATATATATATATATATATATATATATATTAGTATTAAAGCTCTTTGGAAGCATTATTAAGAATTTTCAAACGTTGAATTAACAGATAAAAATATTTTATTAAAAAAATAAAGAAAAATACGATTCAATTTTTTTTCTTTTTTTTAGTTTAAATATTTCAGATATATTTCGGAGCGTAACAGGTCCATCTCTTAAAAGAATTCTATCATCTGTTTTTTATTCCTTGCAAGTAAAATCCTTTTGTTGTTAAGTCCTAGGCGTGCTGCGGTTGTTTTTGTTGATAAACGCACGAGGTAGGAAAAATTCTCTAGTGAGCTTTTTAGCATGTGTTCGCTTAAAAGTATAGGAATTTGTATTAAAGGTCTTTGAAGTATTATTAAGAATTTACAACCTTGAATAAACAAATAAAACTGTTTCAGAGCTCGTTAAAAATGCAAAGTAGACTAGTTACGGTCTGAAAACAGAGTATATCAGGAATATTTCAACTTTAGAAAAAGGAAAAAAAGGAAGTAAGAAACAAGATATTTTTCGTTTTGAACAAATTCTAACAGTTTTTCTGTTTATTCAACATTTTTGCATATAAAGAAGTATAAAGTTAAATATCCGTGTGTTTTATGTATTTGTGTGGTCGCTATAGAAACAAAGCTTATAGAATCTACATAAAATATTAACATGTAACCTTATGTAAAATCTTTAGAAGGAAACAATAAAAGCTGTTTTGAATCGTCGTTCCCTCGTAACCAAAGCAACTATGAGGGTCGAAACTTCTTTAAAACTTTAAATATATACTATTTTGATGAAATGTATATCATATGTAAAAATATTTCTACGAGAAGACAACGGAAATTGTCCTGAATCTCTGCGGTATCGTCTATTTGAACTATATCAACGTGACCCAGCTTTACCATCGTATTAGACGGCGACCTAAATGCTCCCTTTTCATTGGTTACTAAAGAAAAAAGTAAAAACAGAACAATCCGTTTCCCAAGATCACTTTTTCTTCATTTTAAACTGCTGAGTGTTTAGTAAGGAAGCAACAAGTACCATCTTCTGAGTGTTTCATGACTCGGCCAAGGATGAAACCCCGATTCGCGCTCCAATTGTACATGTTCTAGCCATAGTGCCAAATGTGCCGGTTAAAAGATACATAGTCAGTTTCCAAATAGTGTTCATTTATAAGCACATTAGCAAGGTTACCGTCGTTGCCATAGTGAAGGCGAGGATAAAACTACGAGAAAGAGTTTTGTAATTCGGTGAAGGTGACTAAATAGTAAACAAATTGGACTGATAAGTTGGGTGCTCCAAGTTCGAATTCAGTTCGTTCCACAGAAACACTTTCTTCAAAATCACATATAAACCTAGAGGGGAGATAAATAAAATGACCTTTAGGGGTACTTTCATTTTTAAGAGATGAGTTCTCACCTCTTTGTTCGACTCAAAACAAATCAAATATAAATCACTAGCGAGGGATGCCCGGCGTTTTCCGGTTGTAAAATAAGTTTAAATGTGATATTTTAATTCATCCATATAACTCATTACATTGCATATCTGGAGACTTTAGGAATTTTCTTTGTTTGTGGTCCAAATTTCCTACAAGTTCCCCAACCATCAATATGCATGCAATATGTAAATGCAATATACCAAGAAATTGTTGATGACAAATATATCATTGGTTATTCTAAGAACCAAATTTGAAAAGTAATGATCGGATATACACACAAACACCACCATTGTTATATATATATATATATATATATATATATATATATATATATATATATATATATATATATATATATGTATATATATATATATATATATATATATATATACTAGCAAGGGGTCCCGACGTTGCCTGCGATTGAATGATCGTCAAGGACTGTTTCACCTTCTCATATTTTTTATTGTCATCGAAACCAGTGAAATTGCCGATTTTTAAATCAACACCATTGATTGCCTGCTCTAGTTGGGGACCCATCGTAGTGCATCAAAACCTTCATACGCTTCCCATCAGTAACTTAGTTCAAAATATATTGTAGTCTATATTGCACTGTGAAGAACCTACTGTTGATTTTATTAAATTATTTTTATATATAACAGCTTGAATTAAAGTTTGAAACTCAAAAGTCAAGTAGCATGATCAAATTCTAAATATGATAATTCATTTTGGACACGCCACTGTCATATCAAAGAACCTTCTTTTGAATTTTTATATGCCGGACTTTTCTGCATGTGTGGTAAAAACACTTCAAATAAACTTGTGATGTTAGGCTGTATATGGTCTTCATATTTGTCAAAATCACTTGTTCCTTCTTTCATCGATTATAATTATCGATAGTTATCGAAGACAAACATATCTAAGAAAACTTGCAGATACATAAAGTACATTTGTGTAAAATTTCATAGAAATCGACAAAACCGTTGTGGAGTCTACTGGGAACTCTCTCTCTCTCTCTCTCTCTCTCTCACACACACAGTCACACATAGACACACGCAGACACACACAGACACACGCACACACACACGCACGCACACACACATCCACACACACGCACACACACACGCATATATATATGTAATGCGCTCTATTTGGTTATTTATAAACAAATAGACTGCATTAAATAATTTCTAGAATATTTTTGATATAAATAAATAGAGCACATTATAAGTAGTAGCCAATGTTTGTATAAAGACATGGGATAGACAAATTATGAGCGCCGATCACGGTGTTTAGGAGTACAACTGCAGAGTTTCAATTAGGTTGTTGTGGATTCAATTTCTGGCTTTGGATTGATACAAGTCGAGTGGCTTAATAGCTTTCAAATAGCGAATCAATCTGTTGATGGGTATTTATACATATTTTTGTTATTTATACAGACACATTATTATCATTATTATTATTATTTATACAGACATATTATTTTTGTTATTTATACAGACATATTATTATTATTATTATTATTATTATTATTATTATTATTATTATTTATAAAAACATATTATTATTATTGATACAAACAGATTATTATTATTATTATTATTATTATTATTATTATTTATACTTACATATTATTATTATTATTATTATTATTTATAAAAAAACATATTATTTTGTTATTTTAAAAACATACGTAAAATCAGTTGCGACGTGTGTACATGTATAAATACAAATATAAATAAAATTGAGTAATATAATAGGTCTCAGTTTTATTTATATTTGTCTTTATACACTAGATGTAAATTCCTTGATATTTCATCATGTAAATGCATGCTTAATGGTTTACCATCCGTTCTATTGATATTCAGCATTCTTTGACGGTAGATTATTGTCTTCAAACGTGGGTAAAGTTAATTGTGGTGTTTTTACATGTCTGCAATTGAAAAAAAAATCAATGTCACCATAGCAACCAGCTGGCACACAGTTTATGTAAAATGGGCACAACAACAGATAAACATAAAATCATGTAGTTATCGTATGCATTCTTTAATGCTAAGAATATGACTGGTTTTCCCTTGATATTATATCTCGATGATTTAAATCTTGTGAGAAGTAAATAATTTATTATTATGCAAACTATCTCTGCCTAAATCCAAGCGTAGATTCCATGAGCAGAGCTTCTTTCTTAGAAGTGCACGGCTGTGAAACTCTCTTCCGGTTGCCTGTTTCCCACTTGACTACAACTTGGATGTCTTCAAGTCTAACATAAACAAATTCTTGACAAACCGCCCCCTTAAGTAAGACACTTTGTCGAATCTCCAATGCTGACGATTACTACGATACTATCCCATTGATTAATGTACACGTAATAACCCTTATCCCCGAGTGGCTTCCAGGCCTTGATAAGTGGTGAGCTCCATGTAAAAAAAAATAGCAAAAACAAATCATGAAAATATGGTTTATTAATTAGTGATTGTGTTATCGTCGTCGGGTTCCATATCGTAATGAGGTGAACTGAGTACCCTTTACCTCAATGGTTGACACATTAAGTTCAACATAGTATTTGATATATGTCTAACTTCTTCTGTTCTGAGGAATCATTATTTCGATATGCCGGAATATCCATAAATCCATGAAAATCAATACAGGAATAAAAAGATTAGAATGTGAAATAAGTAATAAAAAGCATCCGGAGTTCCCGGGAATTTTTTCTTCATATGAATTATTTACAAACTATAATGTGATTTTTAGAAAAGAGAAATGAAATTTGAAAAGTATGAATAATGTAAGCGACTGTAAACGAACATTAGCTATTATTTATTCGCTGAATATGAGTCTGTTAATGTTTAATTCTTTTATTGAGAAAGCAAAATAAGAATTACACATAAAACGCCCACTAACCCCCCCCCAAAAAAAAACGAACATGCGTTCAGTATTTAAATGATAAATGTAGATCATGTAGCAGACAATAGCAGATAAAGTAGGAAAAATGATGGCGTAGAATATGGAAGGGAAGCACAGAAAAAAAGAAGAAAAATATAAAAAGACAGAAAAGAGTGAGAGAAATTAACCAAAAGAAGAAGCGAAAGAATAACGGATAAAAATGAGGAAATACAGTAAAGAGAAAAATATTAACAGAAAAATGAAGCCACCATATTCAAATTAAAGAATGATATAATCCACTAAGAAGAAAAACGAAAGAAATTGAATACTAAGTGTAAGAATTAAGGTTGGCACAACTAAGTTCACTCTACACACGTTGTATCCAGCAATCCGATGAGTCGCACAACAAACTTCACTCTAACCAGGCCGTATCAAGAAATCTAAGTCGCACAACAAACATCACTCTACACAGGTTGTTTCAAGAAATCTGATGAGTCGCACAACATACTTCACTCTACACAGGTTGTATCAAGTAATCCGATGATTCGCACCACAAACTTCTCTTCACAGAGGTTGTATCAAGAAATTCAAAGAGTCGCACAACAGACTTCACTCTACACAGGTCGCATCAAGAAATCTGATGAGTTGCACAAGAAAATTCACTCCACACAGGCTGTATCAAGAAATCCGATGAGTCGCAACGCATAGTTCACTCTACACACGTTGTATCCAGCAATCCGATGAGTCGCACAACAAACTTCACTGTACACAGGTCGTATAAAGAAACTTGATGAGTCGCACAGCAAACTTCACTCTGCACAAGTTGTATCAAGAAATCTGATGATTCAGACGACAAACTTCATTCAACACATGTTGTGTCAAGAAATCTGATGAGTCGCACAACAAACTTAACTCTACACATTTTGTATCAAGAAATCCGATAAGTCTAACAGCAAACTTCGTCCTACACAGGTTGTAAAAAGAAATCCGATGAGTCGCAAAAAGAACTTCACTCTACACAGGCTGTATCAAGAAATTCGATGAGTCGCACAACAAACTTCACTCTACACAGGTCGTATCAAGTAATCTTATGTGTTGCACAACAATACTCACTCTACACATGGCGTATCAGAAATCGGATTGGTCACTCTACACCTACAAAGGTCGTATTTAGAAATCCGATGAGTCGCACAACAAACTTCACCCTACACAGATCGTGTCAAGAAATCCGATTAGTCGCACAACAAACTACACTCTACACTCGTCGTACCAATAAATATGATGAATCACACAACAAAATTAACTCTACACAGGTTGTATCAAGACATCTGATGAGTTGCACAACAAGCTTTACTCTACACAGGTTGTATCAAGAAATTCGATGAGTCGCACAAAAAACTTCACTCTACACAGGTCGTATACAGTAATCTGATGAGTTTCAGAACAAACTTCACTCCACACAGGTCGTATAAAGAAATACGATGTGTCGCACAACGAACTTCACTGTACACAGGTTGTATCAAGAAATCTGATGAGCCGAACAAAAAACTTCACTTTACACCGGTTGTATCAAGAAATCCGATGAGTCACAAAACAAACTTCAATCTAAATAGGTCGTACCAAGAAACCTGATTAGTTGACAACCAACTTCACTCTACACAGGTCGTATCCATAAATCTGAAGAGTCGCAAAACAAACTTCACTCTACACAGGTTGTATCAAGAAATTTGATTAGTCGCACAACAAGCTTCACTCTGCATAGGTCGTATCCAGAAATCTGATGAGTTGCACAACAAAATTAACTGTACACAGGTTGTATCAAGAAATCTGATCAGTCGCACGACAAACTTCACTCTACACAGGTTGCATCAAGAAATCCGATGAATCACACAAGAAACTTCAGTCTAAACAGGTCGTAAGAAGAAATCTGATGAGTCACACAACAAAGTTAACTCTACACAGGTTGTATCAAGAGATTCAATTAGAAACACAAAAAAACACTCTGCATAGGTCCTATCAACAAATCTGATGAGTTGCATAAGAAACTTAACTCTACACATGTCAAGAAATCTGATGAGTCGCAGAACAAAGTCTACTCTACACAAAGCGTATCAAGATATCTGATGAGTCGCACGACAAACTTCACTCTAAACAGGTCGTATCAAGAAATCCGATAAGTCGCACAACAGACTACTGTCTACACAGGTCGTACCAAGAAATCTGATGAGTCACACAACAACCTCACTCTACACAGGTTGTATCAAGAAATCTGATCAATTTCTACTCTACACAGTTTGTATCAAGAAATTCGATGAGTCGCACAACAAACTTCACTTTAGACAGATTGTATGAAGAAATCCGATAAGTCACACAACACACTTCAGTCTAAACAGGTCCTATCAAGAGATCTGATGAGTCGCACAATACACTTTGCTCTACACATATCATATCAAGAAATCTAATGAGTTGCACAACAAAATATTCTCTACACAGGCTGTATCAAGAAATCCAATGAGTCGCACAACAAACGTCACTCTACAAAGGTCGTATCAAGAAATCTGATGAGTCGCTCGACAAACGTCACTCTACAAAGGCCGTATCAAGAAATCCAATGAGTCGCACAACAAATGTCACTCTACAAAGTCCGTATCAAGAAATCCAGTGAGTCGCACAACAAACGTCACTCTACAATGGTCGTATCAAGAAATCTGATGAATCGCACAACAAACTTCAGTCTACACAGGTTGTATCAAGTAATCTGAAGAGTCGCTCAACGATGTTCACTATGAACAGGTTGAACGCTTCTGCCCCCACCCCCACCCATACCAACCTGCTTTTATGGTTGCGACGTACATCTGAAAATCACGCGTGAGACGCGATTATTCGAGAACAGTTTGAGACCGTGGACATTAAAACACCACGATCGCCATCTCGAATCCTTACGTTTTTCCTTCTCAGCCCGCACAACAGACAGATCCGAGCATTGCGGTAAGCCTTCTCTATTTCCCCCATAAACTAAAAGCTAAAGAAAAGAATTATATAAAAACGGATAAACAAGTATAGTGTAGAAATGGCGAGCACAAGAAAGTAACAATAATTAAATCAATACAGTTTGGCTCATATGTCACCGTTTCCATGCCAAAACATTTACTTTTCAATAAATTAATTTTTAAAATTAATGAAAAAGCTTTATTAATAAGAAATTGTTTCTTTAATAAATAAATCTAAATTTTATTTCTGAATGGTAAGCTGGCAGTGTAAGTGATTGAGGGAAAGGGTAGAAAAACAATAAGAGACAAAACAACAACAAAATAGAAAAGACAAAATGGTCAGAAAAACAACGACAGAGAATGGATGGGAAAAAAGAAACAAGAGCATAAAAAGGAAGGGAAAAGCATGACAAATAAAAGACAGTAGTAAGAAGAAAAAAAAACCTCGAACAAAAATAAAAGCATGTTAAAAAGGAGTAGAGAAATCAAAGAGAAAGGAACGTAAACAAAAAATCATAGGATATGTTTTTTTCGCGATGCGTTCGTTTGTGTTCCGCATTTTTCGTGTTATTAAAATCGACGCCGTTGTCTGCGCACGTGTCTCACGTTTGTTCGTGTGTCTCTGAGTAAATATTTCTATTCCTCTATCCACGCCTTTACACCTCGTGGACAACAAGTTTTGTCTTACATTTTATTTCTTTCTTTCAACCTGTATTTAGAGTCGCTCAGTAATAATAAAGCTTTATGTTTGCTCGATCAGTTGAGTTAATTTCGCTGAATAGATGAGTGTTATTTTTATTATATACACACACACACACGCACACACACACACACACACACACACACACACACACACACACACACACACATATATATATATATAATTATGTTAATACTTACAGACACTAGCATTTCATCCTTTCGGAAATCATCAGTACAGAGAGTTACGAATACAGCCTGTCGGTATATTCGAACACGGCCACGAAGCCATTTTTGACTCGATTATCAAGGAACAGACTGCAGAGCCAACGTTAACAGCGAGAAATACAGTTCAAATTAAAATTTATATAAAGTTAAATGTCAAGTCAGTCTTATGATTATAACATCATTGCTTTGTGAGCTTAAGTAACCGACTTATTACATTTCAAATTAGATTGCTCAATAATAAGAACTGAGCACACACACACGTATATTATATTTATATATATATTTCTGTATAAATATATTTTCTTATTATATATCAATTCTTCAAATGCAATATGGCGTAATGGAAAAATATAAAGGTATCTGCAGCTTCTCTTTCAATTTTCAGATTTTTACCATGTCAAATCACATTTCAATTCCTTCTGACGGATTGATTGTTGCTATTTCTTCTGATGAGTTAGGGGCATAATAGATTCACTGATTGATATAATAATTAAGTGATTGATTTTGCGCTACGAAACAGGTACACTCAAGAATTGTATAAGTCAAATGAATTAAAGGAATAAATTATAAGATGGTCAACATCATGAATTCTCTCTCTCTCTCTCTCTCTCTCTCTCTATATATATATATATATATATATATATATATATATATCAAGTTGATAAGGCAGTTTTTGTGATTTAAAATTTTTTAAATTCAGATGAAAGTATCTCGTCTCAAACAACAATTTATTGACAGAATTAAGCACCATCAGAATCAACACAATTTTACCAATGCAAAACAAGTATATTTATGCCAGTAACGTAAAATTCCTGCGTTCTGGTGATGATTAAGTCACTGAAAGCGTTTTTGATATCGCTTATATTTGTGAGACATTTCTTACGTAGAACGTGTGTCAAGATGCTTAAAAAGTGGTAGTAAGTAGGTGAGTGGTCTGCAGAGTATAGCGGATGATGCCGAGTTTCGTAGCCCGATTCGTTCAATTTTTGCAGGGTCTGAAACATGTAGTCAGGCATTGTCATGGAAGAGAATTGAGCTTTTTCTGTTGACTCATGCTGTTGTTTTTGATGCATTTGATGACAGTACCCATCCACTGAAATGGTTTCGCATGCATTTAAAAAAACTGCAATAGATTAGACTGGTTGCCGACCCCTAAACAGTCAGCATAGCCTTTTAGTAAAACTTTGGCTTCTGGAAGTGTCGTGGAGCTTCGCCGGCGTCTAGCCACTGAGCTGAGCGTCGCCGGTTGTCGTAAAGAACCCACTTTCCATCAAAGTCACAAACCGGTTGGGAAACGCTCCGTTCTTTTTAGGTAAAGGAAAGGAAGATTACACTTCATAACTACGTCTCTTTTAGTTATGGTTCAATTCGTGGAGCACCAATTTACCAAGATTTTTGTCTTTCCAATTATTTTCGGGTAATTAAAAATCGTCGTATACGTTATATCTAATCTAGAAGCAAGTTCTCGAACAGTTGTACGTGGATTGGCTTCGACCAAGGTTGTTAATTGATCGTTGTCAACATCCGATGGCCAACAACTACGCTTGTCATCTTCAAGACTGGTCGCCGCCACGAAATTTTTTAAACAACCCTTGAAATGTGCGTTCAGTAGTGATTCCTTGCCCAAACACTTGGTTGACATCGCGAGCTATTTCAGCAACTTTTCGGCTTAGCAAAAATTTAAATAAAAACATGTACGTCTATGTTTTTGTCCATCTTGTATTCAACGTTTGGAAAAGAAGACAATTATTTTAAAACGACTGTAATTTGGACGATTAGATAGAGCGACAAACGCATTTTAAATTTATATATCAACAAATTTTAATTGATATAAAAACAAAGGTATTATAATGAAAATGTTTTTGAAAATAGATCATTTGAAATCAAAATAAAAATTCCGCAAGAACTGTCTTGTTTACCTAATATATATATATATATATATATATATATATATATATATATATATATATATATATATATACTAGCATTTCAGTCCGGCGTTGCCCGGGTGTTTGGATGTGTATGTTGAGCAAAAAAAAAAAAAGTGGTAGTAGGAAGGCAGGCTCGAACCCGTACCGCAAAGGAGGAAAAGAACGGGATAAAACCTAACGTTCATGCTGTTACGATCACCGCCAAACCGGAAGTTACATTTTTTAAAATTAAGGCTAGACAATCTAAAGGAGAGGATAACTTTAAAAAATATCGGCGAAAAAAGTGACACCCCTGTAGAAAAGTGCATAGTTGAAGGTGAAGATATTAATGTTTTTAGCCAGTTTTTCGATATTTGTCGTATGAAAAGTCGAAATTTAAAACGATACTGATCTTGGTAAAATCCGTCGCCTCTATTGAAAGTTTAAGGCAAACATGCAAACAGACATACATAAATACATTTATATATTTGTAACTAAAAATCTTCGAACCAAACTGATGAAAAAGCTTTCCCTATCTCTGAATACCCTTTATGTAAAATTTCAAATATTTAGACCAGAAATTGTCTGAGTAATTTGGAAGAGGCTGCAGAGGTCAATATTTTTAACTTGATCCCTATTATGACCCCTTAACATTTAAATTATTGGGCTCACATCAATTTATTAAGTTAGATCCATATCCACGGAACATATATCTAAAGATTAAAGTGCGTAGACCCAAAATTGTCGGAGGAATTTGGTAGAGTTCTCAAAGGTCAAATCGTTGAACTTTGACCCCTTAATCGCAAAATTTCTGACCCAAAACCGATCACATCGATTTTCTCAAATCTCAGTAACCTGTATATAAAATTTCGAGTCTGTAGACTAAAAATCGACAGAGTTATAGCGTAAGGAAATGTACACAGACACACAGATACACAGACACACAGACACGTTCACTTATATATATATATATATATATATATATATATATATATATATACTGTTTAAGCAAAAACCAAGATTTCAAAGAATTGGTTGATAGCACCAAAATGTGTACTTCGTTTTTTGTTACAATTGTTACAAGTCCCTTTGGACAAATTAAAACATTATGTCGTTTGAAAATTTTCACAAGAACAGCCTTTCTTCAGACGTCTTGAATAAAAAACACTTTAACAATATATATATATATATATATATATATATATATATATACTAGCAAAAGTACCCGTCGTTGAATGGGTTCAAAAACAGCCTACAGAAAATGGACTGATTTATGAAAGTATGATAGGTTATGAAAAGGAAGGGTTGTAAAGAGATAGTTTCGAATTTGGGGGTATCAACACCAAAGCAAAATATGATGAAAGTAAAAATAAAATAAATAAACCCCATAATTTATTATACAATATCTGTTCACACTGAAACACTTATCACACTATTCTGTGGATCTATATTTAAAAACCTTGTTAAACTTTGTGACATATTTCTATTCTATGGAGGTCAGGCGCGAACGACCACCCCATAATTTTATTATACCATATTTCTTCAAACTGAAACATAATTATCAAAGTATACTTACGCAGATAGATATCAAAAGTCTTTATTAAAGTGTGTGCCTATTTCCATTTTATGGAGGACAGGCGAGAACGCAGATCCCACAATTTTATTATACCATCCCTATTTAAGTTAAAACATACTTATCAAGGTATTCTCATGTACATCTATATCAAAAACACTTGTAAACGTTTGCTTTTTTAAAAAATTTTAATTTGTTATTTCCATACTTTGTGAACCAGGCGCGTACGCAGACACCACAATTTTAATGAATCATCATTATGCCAGATCAAACATACCCATTCCTGTGTCTCGATACATCTTCTATCGTTATATGCGATCAGTTTTCTATAATAGTCACCCATATAGGAGCCTTTTCGTGACCAGACACACACACATACAGACGTTCAGCTTTATATTATAGATTATGAATTAAATTTAAAAAAAAAATGATGAATGGAAGTTACACAAAACTTTATGAAATCATCAGATCAATAAGGACAAAATGAGAGGAAAATGGAAAAGGGCCTCTTTAGTCCATGGCATTTCGAAGTTAAATTATATATTCGTATACAAACACACACACACTTCCATGTGGAAGCAAAAATAAACACACATATGCAGCCAACTATGCATTCATCAATCTGCTTTATAGAGCCAGTAAACGAACTTTCTGTAATGAACATAATGAGTTTCTATTATCAGTTGAGAAAAAAGCGGTAAAATTAAAACAATATATATATGTTATGTAAGCATATATATATATATATATGTACATTAACACGTATATATATATTATAAATATATATACATAATTATTTTCGAAGCTAAACGACGTCGCAGCTCACAAGAGCCAGGACAGCCAACAAACCGCAGATTCGACTATTGCCCTTATTATGATTAATCACTTAGACATATCTGAACTCGGGATTCGAAACCCGAACCTCTTGTATGCAAGGCGAGGGTTTTGTCACCTGAGCAAACCCGCCACTCATAAAAGAAAGTCTATTAGCTAACACAGATCAAGCAAATCGCAGCGAAATTCGACTATGGAACGGGTCTACTTCGTCTCGAAACAAAGGATGTGGTCATCCAACCAAGCTATAACCTAAGTCGATGTATCACAAGTAGGAATTTTATACTCACTAAAACGATGTCATCCAACAAATTAACCTAGCGAGCAATTAGTAATATAATTTTCAGAATGTGAGATATTATATAAGTATTTCCACAGCCAAACAACGTCGCAGCTCACAAGATCCATGACAGCCAACAAACCGAAAGTCAAAGACTCAGGTTTCCTTCATCTGTGTTAGTTAATAGACTTTTTTTGTGTGTGGCGGGTTTTCTCAGGTGACAGAGCGCTCACCTTACATGATAGAGGCTCGGGTTTCGAATCCTGAGTTCGGATATATCTAACTGATGAACCTACATAAGGGGGAAACTCGAGTCTTGGACTTCCGATTTGTTGGATGCCCTGGCTCTTGTGAGCTGCGACGTTGTTTGGCTGTGAAAATAATTATATAATCTCTCACAATCTGAAATATATATATATATATATATATATATATATATATATATATATATATATATATATATATATATACTAGCAGGCTTTCTGGTATTGCACGGTCGTAATATACGCTCAGTATGATATTTTGATTCATGCAGATTTCGTATTTATTATTATATTATATTAGACTCAATATCTAGTAATGATTTTAAAACTTAAAAAAAAAAAAAATGACTCATGCGTCACCATCGAGAAACAAAGATCGATGGAATATTTCCTTCCGCATGTCGACCCCAATCATTAATTTTGTTTTCTGGAGACCACTAATGGTATTAATATTATTAACAATTTTTTTTATATATTATATAAGGGGCGATGTTGAAAACGTACATGCCCACTTTTTTCGTGCGTATTGGGTAATTTTTGACTTGTAAACTGAAAACTGATATATAAACAAACAGACGATTTTTTTTTCTGATCACTTATATCTCAGGAACTCCAGAAAATAAGTAACATGAAGAGACTAGTTTGTGTAAGTACCAGTTTCTTCCTGGGGACACCATGTTTCGTTTGTTAATTAAAACGTTTTGTAAAAGAAAAATAGTTAGTATCTCTGTTTTCTTTAAATAAATATTTTCTCTATCGAACATTTTACGATAAAACAAAACCAAAGATTTATTATTATTTTTTGTTTACAATGCGCGCATGTTAACCCAAAGTAATCGATGTACAGCAAAAGTCTTCTCTATTTTGCATATATTTGTGGTTCTTGCGTATTATTTGGATTCTTCGAACTACTGATCTCATCTTGGGTGTCATTTACACAACATTTCGGTCGATGTAACCTTCGATCTTCTTAGGTTTACCTTATGGAACTCGGGAAGTTTTCTGTCGAACACGGGAATTTGCATGAAATTTCGAACGGAACCGTTTATTTACTTCACGGTGGTAGCATACTCTAGCTCCGTTAGCCATAATTAGATAGAGATCCTAAGTAATTCGTAATTGTATTTTTCGGTGGACCACACTTAGAATAGAATCATCAACCTTCGGGAGAATATTACTTTTTACAATTACAAATATTACTTTTTCTAATTGCTTTAACCACCGTGACGCGAGTCCTTTAGCAATAACCAATACTCATTTCCAAAATTCAGAAACTAAATTAATCCGATTTTTTAAATCTTCATGTTTCGTAGAATTTTTAAAAGAATATAAATATTATATTGTATGTAACAATATTTTAATGTTACGAGATAATCTTAACAGGAATCTTATAGGGAGACTAAATCGGCTTGTAACGCCAAAGTAACGTTTTTGTAACGTCATTTTATTAGGCGTAATTCTATGTAACAAAATCCTCATCATTGCCTAGAAATCAACGGTACGATCGCATGAAACCACTGCGTTAAAGAACTAAAAAGAAAACAAAAAAGGGACAACAGCAAAGAAAAAAAAAAAAAACGAATGTGAAAGTTAACGGAAGTGGGTGCTATCGACTGAACGCCAATATCCGGGCATGACCTGGACGGTCCTACATTTTCCTCTTGTCGGTGTCGGCCCCCTTCTGTCTGTACACATTCGCCTTCATTGTTTTCTCTTCTCTTCTTTATCTTGCAGATAATTTTTGACAGATGGCGATAAAAAATCATTTATTCCCTTCAACAAAATAAAAGCACAATGAACAAGCAGAAAAAGACAGAGAAAGAGAGGGGAAGTAATTGATGATAATGAAATTAAGCTGAGCTAAAGATATAAAACTTGAAACAGAAAAATGAAAAAAAAAAAGAAAAACACGATAAAAGTACAAAATTGGCTTGAGAGAATATAAATGCACTTAGCAGTTTATACAGATGTATTTGACTATAAAAACAAAACATATATAATGTTGAATTGAAAAACCGCTTTTAACATTCCTAAAAAATATTTTTACATAGGAGTTGCCGCTTATCAAGGCCCAAAGGCCACTCGAGAATAAGGATTAATTAAAGTAAAGTGGTCACTGAGACAACTGTAAAGTGTTAGTGGTGGAAATTCGGTAGAATTAAGTAAATTTACGGAGTTTGACATCAAGAACTTGTTTATATTTAACTTGAAGTTGACCGTGTTGTAATCAGTTTGGAAGAAGACCAGCGGACCAGAGTTCCGCAAGCGAGCAGTTTGAAGAAAGAAGCTTTATTCATAGAATTTGTGCTTAGATTTAGGCGCTAATAGAGTTGGGTTGGCTTAGTTTATTTGTTTATTTTCAAGGGGGGCGTTCATCGTTATTAACGCCTAAAAACACTCCAGGATAAGTGTTAATTAGTGTTAGACGGCCGGTGCGACAACGCCGTGATTATCGATAATGGTAGAATTTGGATAATTGGATATTTATGAGGGCGTCTCAACAAGAACTTGTTTGCATTAGACTTTAAAACGAACATGTTATAGTCAGCTGAAAAGCATCCTCGACTTATTGTGTTCCACAAACAAGTAGTTCTAGGAACGTTTAGTTTTAGGCACAAATGTGTTTTCTTTAGGACGACAATTTTATCGTTCCACCCTGTATATATATACTAGCAAAGTACCCATCGTTGAATGGGTTCAAAAACAGCCTACAGAAAATGGACTCTGATTTATGAAAGTATGATAGGTTATGAAAAGGAAGGGTTGTAAAGAGATAGCTTCGAATTTGGGGGTATCAACACCAAAGCAAAATATGATGAAAGTAAAAATAAAATAGATAAACCCCATAATTTATTATACCATACCTGTTCACACTGACTGAAACACTTATCACAATATTCTGTAGATCTATATTAAAAATCCTTCTTAAACTTTGTGACATATTTCCATTCTATGGAGGTCAGGCGCGAACGAATACCCCATAATTTTATTATACCATATTTCTTCAAACTGAAAAATAATTATCAAAGTATACTTACGCAGATAGATATGAAAAGTCTTTATTAAAGTTTGTGCCTATTTTTATTCTATGGAGGCCAGTGGCGAACGCAGACCCCACAATTTTATTATACCATCCCTATTTAAGTTAAAACATATTTATCAAAGTATTCTCATGTACATCTATATCAAAAAAACTTGTAAACGTTTTTTTTTTTTTTTAATTTTTAAATCTTTATTTCCATAATTTGTGGACCGGGCGCGTACGATGACCTCACCATTTTAATGAATCATCATTATGCCAGATCAAACATACCCATTTCTGTGTCTCGATACATCTTCTATCATTATATATGATCAGTTTTCTATAATTGTCAACCATATTATAGCCTATTCGTGACGACACACACACAGACGTTCAGCTTTATATATATATATATATATATATATATATATATATATATATATATTGCGTAAACATGAAACATTATTGTCTATAGTTATTGTTTAAGAATTGTTTATATATTTTTTAAAATATTATAATTATGAAGCACTTTTAAATAACTGAAGTTGAGCCGATATTACGAAAAAAAAACGTTGATTACTCTTTTTGACTGTTCATTATGAATGCCTCTCGTTTCGGGATACTTTGTTTCCTTCTATTTTGGAGTTCATTGCCGATGGTCTGGAGGTATGATGCTATTCTACAAAGTCAAGGGTTGCTTTGTGATTGGGTTCGAATTATTAGTTGTAAATAAGACTTCATACATTGATGATTGCGTAAGCATGAAACGCTAGTGTCCATAAGTATAAAATAATTATATATATATATATATATATATATATATATATATATATATATATATATATATATATATATATAGCATTGAGTAATTTATATACAAGAAAAAAGATGGAGTTAAATATCTTAGGGACATTTAGTTCAACATATCGCCGACACTTAGCATCTGTATAAGCTTATTTCCCGCTGGATAATTCAAAAGTACAGTTGGGGATTCAATCATAGCAGTGAAACAGATACAAGACCCCTTATTATTAGTTGTGGATTAGACAACGACTGTCATTATAATTTAAGGCGGCATTGAGATGACTGTCTTGAACATGAAAGACCAGAGAATGACAAGAATTAGAAATTAAACCAATCAAATGGATAGAAAATATTGAAATTACGTATTTTTACGTATAGAATGAAATTGAGAAAAAAGTAAATCTCAACGATTTGATGAAATCCACAAATCGTGGAAAATTTCCAGTTCATGGTTTTGTTCTCTGTCTACACAAGCTAGACCGTGAGTTATTAATAACTATAACGCTAGCACATGGAAGTATAAGCCCGACACCGCTTAATGTAACATACAGCACCACACCTCGGGGTACTAGCCGGAGTCAACATTTGTAATAAACAAATATTTTCCGATTGAGGAATAGTAAACGCAAGAGTTTGGAATGTTTTTGAAGCTGCGCGTTGGATGTGTTGGCATTGGTAACTAAAAACAATTAAGTAGTATATCCAATGAAACATCTTTATGTAAAGAGTACAAAAATATTTCAGTTGTGTAAATTCTGTGTATTTGTAGTTGTTTGTTATTTCATTCCTACAGTTAATTAGGTTTTTTTTTTGGGGGGGGGTCTTAGGAGTTTAGAATTTTAAATCTCTCATTCATACATAATCTACACGGTCGTTTAAATTTCAACATGTTGGCCTATCGTACTATTTTCCATTCGACTATTCGTAAAGGTGCATTTTCTTTGAACTCCCAGTAATGCTTCGCTAGTTTTTTTAATTTGTATTCACATAAAAAAAACTTTATTTTTCAATAAAAATACATAAGAAAAATAAAATAAAATATGTGTTTAATAAAGAATAAAACTACCCAACACCTGGAATAGAAAGAAAAAAAACAAGGTAAAAAAAAACGATGAGTCGCCACTATACAAAAAAGAAGAGAGGAATGGTAAATCAGCCGAAACTTTGTCTGCGAGAGGCCTTGCCATTAACTAATAAAAATAGAAGGGATTGAAACTACAGATGACGATTTATTTTGCTAAACTAAAAACACTATGTATATAAAAAACACGCGCAACATGAACTCCGTGCATTTTATCCTGGCGATTCTTTACAAGGACGAAACGCAGATAATTATGTGGTGCATAATTGCTATATATATATATATATATATATATATATATATATATATATATATATATATATTATAATCTCCAACCGATAGTAATTGTGTCATCCTGCACTAATGATTCCCGAAAGGTTGAAATACTAGTGTCGGTAGGTATTAAACTGATTAGTTTAATAATTATGGCATCCCCTTTAAGAAACTCGGTTCTTATTGTTGAGTACTTTAAAGTTGAAATAGAAAGTCAGTCACCTACTCATGCGTATATCATTAGATGATTATGGCCGGATATTAAGACATTAAAAAGAAATAAACGGATATTAGGACATTAAAAAAACGAAATGTTAAAATATCAACGATATTTCTCGCAGTTGAGATTGGCCGACGGTTTCGTGGCTGGGTTCGAATTTCCCGACCGATAGTAATCATGTTACCCTGCACTGATGATTCCCGAGAGGATGAAACACTAGTATCTGCAGATATTAACAATTATTATTGTAGTAATATATATATATATATATATATATATATATATATATATATATATATATATATATAGTTCACAACTTATCACCTAGCTCTACTCACATATTGGGCACTGTTGAAATAAATACTGTTATATATACACACACACACACACACACACACACATATATATATATATATATATATATATATATAATATTATGAAGACATATAATATTTTATGGATCGACTAACAGTATTTATTTCAACAGTGCCCAATATGGGAGTAGAGTTAGGTGATAAGTTGTGAACTATATATATAAGAATGGAGTACTGTTGCCACATTTGGGCAGGAGCTGCTAGAAATGACTTATCCTGCCTTGATAGAGTTCAAAATAGACTTCGTAACCTAGTGGGGGATGTCCTTTTCTCTTCCCTACAATCTCTTTCTCACAGAAGAGATGTTGCGAGTTTGTCTCTATTTTATCGTTATTTTCATGGCAAGTGCTCGACTGAGCTCCAATCTATGGTTCTCCTTCGTCAAACTTTCACAAGAAGTCTAGCAGAAAACACTATCAATAATTTTCCCCCCACTCTTTATCTGTGCCTAAACCTAAACGTAGATTCCACGAGCAAAGCTTCTTTCTTAGAACTGCACGCCTATGGAATTGTCTTCCGTTTTCCTGCTTTCCAGCTGACCACAATATGGTTGTCTTCAAGTCTAATGTAAACAACTTTTTGATGAGCTGTTTCATATAATTTAACAAATTTACCGAATTTCCATTACTAACGATTACTATATTGTCTAATTTCTACTGCACACTCTTTAACTCTATCCTCGAGTGTCCTCAAGGCCTTGATAAGTGGTGATGTCTATATAAAAAAAACTGGTATTGAGTTTAGTTAAAGTTACAGTGAGAAATCCACTTTTAAAATGAAAGGAAACTGAAATAGAATTTATCGGTCAAATAGTTTTAATTTCTTCGAATTTTCTTAACCAACCGGTTAACTATGAGATGTCATTTTTATTGCTTTTGGTAACAGTTACTTATTGTAAATTTTTTTTTTACGTTCAATTGATAAAAAGTTCGATGTTATTAATTGTTGATAGTTAAGTAGTTTCTCATCTGAGATTTCATAGTCGTTAAACTGTCATCTACATAATATGTAAACTAATTTATCGTTTAAATCGTAAGCATATCGTTTTGTATTTGTTTGAAACCGTGCAACATGCATAAAAATAATAAAATGCTAATGTAAAAAAAAATCAAAAAAGCATTTACAGTTTTGTTTTTATTGCATACTAGCAGGGGTTACCCGGCGTTGCCTGGGTGATCGGCCCCCTTCCCACACCGAGGGGTAACAAAAAAGTCACCCCTCTGGATTTACATGCTTGGTGCCGGCCTTCCCCCTTCAAGGAAGAGATAATCCCCAACCCCACCTTCAGGGAGGAGGGTGCCTGGAGGCTTCTCCCCCCCCCAAAGAAAAAAGTCACCTCCTCCTGGCCTCTTCGCCCCCCACCCTTGGGGGGGACACCGGCTCCCTCCTTTGGGGGGAGAAACTGCCAAGCTCCCCCCTTTCGGGTGAGAAAATGCCAGGCTTCCCCTTTTGGTGGAGGATGGTGGCCAGCTCCCCCTGCTTGCCCGTAGGTGGGTGGAGGGTCAGACGCCCTTCCGTTAGGAACCCACCCTTGGGGGGAGGTGGAAGGAAAGGGTATAGCCCCTCCCCGCTTCAGATAGGATTTAATAAACAAATAGAATTAAAAAAAAAAGTAGAATCGATCAGGATCGAACACGCAAACTAACGGTTAACAGTTTAGTATGCATACCCGAATTACTCACTTACCTTTAATAAATAAAAAAATAAATAAAAAATGTAGTAAAAGAAAGTATAAGCAAATGAATGGATAAACGGGAACGGGCTTGGTTGCTATAACAACGTGACGTACACAAGGACGGTAGTGAACGTGTGTATGTGTGCGTGTGTGCGTGTGTGCGCGTGTGCTGGGTAGTAGTACTAATAGTCTGTCCTTTGGAGGACAGCGTTTGTTTTGGTGTAGTGTGTACGTGTGTGCGGCTAGCGCCAGAATGGCGGACGTGGTGTCAGAGGTTGGATTGTGATGGCTGGTGTAAGTTTCGTAATTTTGTAATTTGTAAATGGCAAGTTAGGAAAAAAATAGACCCTTCCAAGATGGACAATAAATAAGAGCATAGTATTTTATGGTAAATTTAAGAACGTAGGAACAATAGTTTTTTAGGAGATGTGATTATTGGATTAACCAATCAGAAACTGTCTGTGGCACACACATCTCTGTTTTTATAGATATATAGATAGATGATTTTAAACGCAGAAAAAATAATAACCGAAACGATTTATTTATTTGTGACGCAAATCAATCTAAAAAAGTATTTTCGGATATATTTATTTGTTTATTTATTTATATTCGGTTTCTTTATATTAGAGGTGCAGAAAAATAAAAGGTATACATCTATTTTAAAATAAATAAAATAATAAAAAAGACGATCCTGTAAATTGTCGATTAAAAGGAAAAACTCTTTTATTGTTTTGTTTTTACCGAAACTCGTAAACTGGATGAACGGTTTCAACGTCCAAGCAAAACGATTTGAGTTATATATATATATATACATATATATATATATATATATATATATATATATATATATATATATATATATAGTGCTGCCCAAAAGAAATCCGCCCGTCATTGTTTAAAAACTGCAAATTAAAGCTAAATTAAATGTAACTGTTAAAACAACAGATAACTCGGTTGATTCGCCTTTTATTCCTCTATCATTTGACCTGTTTATATTTGACTTTTAATTGGAGAGTCCTTGTGATCACAACAATTTAAAACATTAACTTCAAATCAAGAAAGAAAAATGAAACTCCGCACAATAGAAATTGTTATTTAAATGTAACTTTGGAACATTAATGCAACACAAATACAACAGAAATATTATTATTTAGTAGCATAGTCCTCGTGCAATTTGACAACCTGCACATTTAAGAACATTCTCTTGAATTACATGCAGCAATACCCCGGTGAAAGAGCATCCCATTTCTTTTTAATTCTTGTCCAAAGTTCTTCAAGATTTGAAATTTTATCATTGCTTAGCTGTTGCTTGATGTAATGCCATATGTTTTCGATTGGATTGAGGTCTGGAGATTGTGCAGACCAATCCAAACACGGAATATCATTCTTAAAAGAACCACAGAATATCATTCCTCTTCAAGCAACCTCTGTACATCGCCAGCTGTCTGAATGGGAGCATTATTCTGCATGAAGATGAGATGCTCATCAAAAATTTCGGCAAAAGTAGGGTAGAAAATGCTCAGTCCACATATTAATGTACGTGGTCGAATTAATTCGACCTTGCCAGCGCCATATAGGCTCTAGACCATTGACACTAATAGCGTCCCACACCAAAACTGAACCCCCATCACAACTTGCAGCGTTGAAATTGTGCACCTAAGATTAAATTCTTCGTCCTTTCTTCGATGGACGTACTGCCTACCATCACTGCCTAGCTTACTGAACTTGCTTTCGTCGCTAAAAATCACTTTCAGTCAATATTAAGAGTCATGATTTACATTGCATCTGACGAAGTCCAGATGACGCTTTCTATTCTTTACAGAAATGTTTGCCTTGCGTCTTGGAACACAGCCTCGCAAATTAAATTCCTTCAGTCTGTTCTTAATCATTAGAAAGAGAGCGCTTTTTTTAACAAGATTGCACTATTATTGGATTTAGGGAGCCGTTTCAAATCTGTTTCTGACGCTGCGGATCTTAATAGCATTGTCGTCTCTGTAAGAAGTAACTCTCGGACGACCAGATTTAGGGCATCACGAACAGTGCCGGTGTTTTGGTGCTTTTGCACAGTCATTTGCACCATTTTCTCATCACATTTCAATCTGCAGGTGACAGGTGACGACTTTTAAGAGAGACTCGATGTATATAAACTAAATCTTACGTTGTATAAACTAAGAACAACAACAATTACGATTAGAGATGCTAAAAGTGGATATTTTACGATTAGAGATGCTAAAAATCGATATTTTACAATTAGAGATGCTAAAAGGTAGATTGTTTACGATTAGAGATACTAAAATGTGGATATGTTACGATTAGAGATGCTAAAAATGAATATTTTAAACTGTTTGTTGCCGCGGAGTTTTCTTTTGCCTTCTCGATTTGAAGCTGATTTTTTTTTAAATTGACGTGAACACTAGGATATTCAACTAAAAGTCAAATATGAACAGGTAAAATTATAGAGGAATAAAAGGCGAATCAAAAGCTTAAATTTGCGGTTTTTGAAAAAATGACAAGTGCGGACTCTCGGTTGCCCTCTATATATAATGTTTATGATGAGGAACAATTGATATGTTGCTATCCTTTTTGGTTCGAACTGAAATCGGCTGATATATCTGCCGTATGCGTTTATATAATGAGTGCTTTCAAATCAATCTAGATCAATCCTCAGAAGGGACCATGTTGTTGTTTTAGCATTAGTAATACACTATTCTTCGTATTATAACCCATATATATATATATATATATATATATATATATATATATATATATATATATGTGTGTGTGTGTGTGTGTGTGTGTGTGTGTGTGTGTATATATATATGAACGTGTGCATGTCAGTACATTTAATTAAACAATCTCAATTAATTCATATATATATATATATATATATATATATATATATATATATATATATATATATATATATATATTCGCGTCAATTCTAACATTACCACAGGTCGCATAGTTTAATCGTAAAAATAGTTTTGATGGTCCGTGAAATTTATTTTTTATTGACCCATTATTTTATCAGTCCCTTTTCCAAAATAATATAATAAAAATCGATTTTCTACTTACGGCTGTCACAAGGTTACATTAGAGGAATACTCATGCAGCACATAATACACTTTGTTATCTTATGTAAGGCACACCTTAGCTTAAAGAACACCGTTGTTAATTGGGAAATCAGCTATATTGAGTTTTAATGCTATTGGATATATTGTGATCAGACATGAACTAATTTTGTTGGGAAAGGTATTAACCCACATTGCTTCTATATACTGCAAATACAGGTAGAATAAACCTGTATTCAATTATTCATAGACAATGAATTGTTTATGATAATATTGTGTTTGTCTATTTAATAATCTAACGTATATTATGAACACAAACCGAGCCAAAATGTTAACGTTGACATGCAAGACTGGCTTTCTAACTCTGGTTCTCTTAATGAACGCTTTTATATGCTTTAGGGGGAACTTGTGACCCGTTAACGCAAAAGAGTCTTTAGAGGTTTTTATCGATAGCTACTAGCCTACATCCGTCGGTATTGTCACGAAAATCGTTTCGTCCACTCGTATAAACGTGCTTTTATTTTATCGTCCCCCTTAGCGTCTATCTCATCGTGTCGCCCGCTGGCTATTTTTTGCTTATTTTATAAACTTACTACCGCAAGGACAAAAGAAGGAGGAAAAAAGATATTGAAGCGAGAAAAAAAAAATGGAACTTACGAAGGACATCAACTTGATCTCTTCAACTGAATTGATCTGTGATAATAAATTGGATAAGAAAAGAAATACATGTTCTTTTGTCAGGTCTCGCATAGTGAAACTGATTCGCTATTGCGAATTCACACATGAACAACGACTGACATTATGAGGTCAATTTTAATAGATACCAAAGGTTAAATATCTTCAAAATAAAGTTGTTCGCTTGCAGCAAAATCTATAATTGTTCGTGATTCCTACTTACAAACCGGTTTTAAGTGAAAATCATTCTCTTTTTCATTTACAGATGGACATAGTTAGGTATTATTTCTATCTCCTTTTAAACTATAACTCAGTACAGTAGAATCCCGGGATACGGTGGCCCTAGGATACGTTTTTCTTTCAGGTTACGATGTAGAATACAATGTTTTTCCGGCACTTGGTTACGGTATTTGCCTTGCCTTACGATATTATTTATGTTATTTGATTATATATATGTGTATTATATTCTGTACTGTATTTTGTTACTAATTTTTAATGCCGTATCCTGGGTTTTTACTGTATTATTATTAGGAAATATATGTACACACAATTCCCCATCAAATATGCATAACATATTATATTTACGTATATTGTTTATTTGTTTTTTTAACGTTTTATTCTAACAAATATACAGTAGAACCCTGGGATTCAGTGGCCCTAGAATACGTTTTTTTTTCAGGTTACGATGTAGACTAATGCCGTATCCCGGGGTTTTACTGTATTATGACATTAAAAAGATACAAAGTAGAACGACTAAATTGTCGCCCTAAAGAAAACAATACTACAGTTTTATTTAAAAAAACAAACTTTTATTGAAAAAAAAAATCAATTTAGGTAACTTTGCTATGTACTAAAGTTAACATCTATTCAATGTAGCCGCCTTCAGCCTCAATCATCCCTCGATACGGTTATGGAACTGGGAGCGTGCATTTTCCACAAGAATACTCGGCGGATTGCGGCGATTAGGCTGAGTTTGGTGTTGTAGGAGGTCATGTTGGTGATGTTCCCGACGTATGACTAAACGAAGTAGTCCAGAAGTTCAGGTCGGGGGAGGAGGGGGCCAGTGAGGGAAGAGTACAAAGTCGTAGCCCTCTTCTGAAGCCAAGCCTGGATCTCTTCGGATTTATAGGCCGACGTCGAGTGCTGCTACCATACCCAGCGTCTGTCAGTATCCGCCTGATTGCACCAGGGGATCTCCACACTTTTCAGCTCATCTAGATACACTTTGGTGTTGACTTTCTAGCCGACTTCGAAGATATGAGATGGCATTATATTGCCCTCACGTGAAACTACATCAAAGACCATAACTGTGTCCTCAAGCGTTAAACCGTCTGAACTTGCATTTCGAGAGTGCTGGCAATGGTTTTGCTGTCATAACTTGGATCGGTAGAGAGCCTGATTTGTACAGCGACGCATCTCCGATCTCACTCGGTGAACATAGTGTCACTTTCAGATATGATAGAAGGCTCTTATCGCTCTCTGGATTTGCACACAACTGGCCAACTAGTAGATGGTCTGCAACAAAAATGGAAAACCTGTTTTCATCAAATAGAAATGGAATCATGTCCTCTTTTCTAGAGCGACAATTCTATCGTTCCACACTGTAGTTATAATGAACATGTATGCGTAGAATATATTATATATCAGTGTTCGCACTGACTTGAAAAATCTTTGAATTTGGCCTTTCTGTTAACAGGAAAACAGTTGAAAAAAGGTGAAAATTGTGGAATTTAGAAGGTGGAGGGGGGGAACGATCTCGTCAATGTCCGCGGAAATCAGAAAAAACTTTCGTTGATAAATAGTTTGCAAAAAAACCCCAAAAATCTTAAAATAAAAAAAAAATATTTTCAGTCACTTTACGGCAGGTTTTTGTTATTCTTTATATATTGCATTTGTTTTGTTTTTCCGGTTTTGTTTGTTTAAAATTAGTCTGCATATCTTGCAGCGCTCGGCTTAATAAGATAAATGCCGATCGCGCCCGATCCATGCTTAATGGAAATTCCCGGGAATCCGGGTAAAATTCTGCAAGAGTGTCCATTTTTTTCCATATCTTTGTATATATATATACATATATATATATATATATATATATATATATATATATATATATATATATATATATATATATATAAATGAAATAACACGAAATTTTACTCGCGGTTTTGAATTTGCAAATGCGAAGACAAACGTATATATCTTTTTTATTATTAGACAAATAAATATTATTTTCAAATAAAAAATTTTAACGCTTCCGAATGGGCGCGTTTTTCTTTATTTTTACATAAACATTTTAGACATTAATTCAAATATACGAGGACATACCATATATCTTTCTTTTATTATTCTTTGACCGATTAGATAAGCAATTATAAATTTCAAAGAAATATTCGGTGTTTTTGCAATGGACATTTCAGATAGGTTTTCAAATTTAAATTACACTTTTTTGGTATCTTTTTATTAAATTCTTAGGTGAAACTAAATAGAAAAGTTAACAAGCACCCCCCCCCTATGTTAAGAATGTCTTTCTAAATAATGTGATTATTTCGGCATTGTTCGTACACTATACAAGTACACAAATTCTTACGTTTCCGAATTTTCTTTTATTTTTAAAGTACGAAGAATTTCAGACGTTGTTTTTTCTTTATTTACAAAGAATAAGAATTTCGGACGTTAACTCAAATATACACATACATATCTATATATTCTCTCTTTCTCTCTCTCTCTCTCTCTCTCTCTCTCTCTCTCTCTCCCTATACTCCGATCCGTGTCTGGCTGAAGTTTTTAAACCTCACCTCACCCCCTTTTCGATGTTTATTTAATGATTAAATCTTAAAACTTATATGTTATCAAATCAGAATTGAAATCCCCTCTTTTTCCTTCTTCTTCTTCTTCTTCTTCTTCTTCTTCTTCTTCTTCTTCTTCTTCTTCTTCTATCATCGTTATAAATAACCACTCATGTTCAAGTTGCTGGGTCATTGCTACGATTCAGTAACTGAAACACGTGTAACTAAGCAGCTAGAACGGCAATGAAATAATATATATTTTTTTACACGGTGGTCACCAGTTATCAAGGCCCGGAAGCCACTCAGGGATAAGGGTTATATATATACACGCGTATGCGTGTGTTATTCATTTATCGATTAGATGAACAAATATTAATTTAAAAAAAAAATGTAAATTTTTCAATGCTTCGTTTTTATTTTGTATTTTTCTGATAAAATTTCCTTACAAGTTTTCGCATGCGCGTTCATGGTTCTGTATTGATTTTAATGAAAATTTTCCTGAATCATTTACTGCATTCAAATAATTATACGACGGTTATAACTCAGATTAGACTTTCATTTCCATACAAAATAGAATTTTTCGTAACTAATCTATATAAATAAAATAGTAGACGTATGTGTGTGTAAATATTTAACAGGCAAGCTCGTAAACTACTGGTCAAATAGCACTACAATTAAAAGGAAATAGTAATTATACACCAAGGATGGTTTATAACACATAAAATCTTTGTTTGGGTTAATGAATAACGCATACATATCAGCATGTTGCAAGGCGAAATGTTCTACTGGCCAACATGTTTATACTTCTTTCAGCGCGTGCGCACATAAATTAATTTCTTCAAGACTTCAAGAGTTCTTCTTTGGATTTAATTATCTTTGTCTCGATACCAAAATCGGAAGAGAACACAGATGAAACGCAAAATGTTCTGGTTTCGATTCTAGCTGATGGTAGTAAGGCATTTTTTAAAACCTTTTGTCATCACATCTTTGTATTAATAAATGCAAACATCTGCATGGTATTAAAAATATTCAAACGTATTTTAGGACAGGCGGAAGCAAAATATTTATTTACAGGCTTGGAAAATAAAACTTTTCTGTTTTAATTTCTTACAGATATTTTTTGACAATTACTTTTGGCCGGAAATCAGGTACTTATATATGAGGAAAGAATATTCAAATATATCAAATACAACCTGGTAACGCCGGGTACTTCAGCTAGTAATAAATAAAATCAAGGCATGTTTCCATAAAGAGATAATTGTAGGCGCGTTATCTACACACGCGTACATACTTAATTTCTTATCTCCGAAGTAGAGAGGGTGTGAAAGAAATTGAGCATATTGATTGCTATGCGATGAGAAGGAGATATACAGTGTTAGACAATCAGAAGGGCAGCAGACTAGTCACCTCATAACATATTTAAATCTAATATGCACTATTAATAGCTGCAATATTCGTTCCCTGATGGGCCTATATTAATGATGTACGTTTAAAGAATGGGATTCCTAAACGGGTGTTTAAATGAAAATTGACCAATACAAAGCATGAACACACTCGATATAAGGCTAACCAAAAAGAAAGATAATCACAGAGAGGATATCTATTTGCCTTATTCTAAAGAAAAAAAACAACAATAAAAAAGAAACAAAGTTATAGGTAGAAAGAAATGATGGTTGACGTTTATTTAACAGCATATTTATCGTAAGTTGTGTAAAGGTGTGATTATCGTAAATTATTACGTGCACATTATTTGCAGTTGTATCTTATCGCAAAGTACCTTGTATTGTTGGAGGATAGGTGGGTAAAAACATTTTTGTGTTTTTCAAATTTTCATGTATAAAATCTCCTGACTTTCAGAAAATTGAACCCAAATAAACTTTGTTAAACATATCCTATTCCAAGACGCCTATTTGGTAGTATTTTTGTTTGTTGGATAAATTTTACAGGCAACGAGTATGTGTTCAACGATACAGTGTAACTTCTATCGCATGCATGTTGGAAGATCTTTCTCATCACTTTATTTAATTTTTTTTCTTGTTAATGAGTTCAATTTACGATAAAAGAAGAGGACCATTTAAAATCGCCATAAATCATTTCCTCGTTTGCTTATTTTAAAACTAACCATTAATCAGAAGAGACTTTTTCAGTGTATTATCTTCAAGCCCAAATATCAAGTGCCGTAATATTGAAAACAAACACAGGCAGAATTTGATGAACAATATTATCATTATTATTTTTGATGTTTTATTTTTAGTTGCGAATTAGTCCACTGGCCAAATTATGCATCGTAATATATAAAAATCAACAAAAGATAGGTTCTGTAAAAATGATTACACAATCTGCATAAATTGAAATATCATGTTTAAGCGTATTGTACGACCGAGGAACGCTGGGCGTAATACTTGAATTGCTAACTAATTTTTTTTAAGTTAATATTTTCAATCTGCATTTCTGAAATAATCGTATTTAACACATTTACAAAAAAAATGTTGATGATAATTTTGAAGCCACAAATATATTTTCGAAAAGTGTATTGCTTTCCGTTTCCGACCACTTTCCGACAGTCGCAAAGTAATTAATATTTCTCAATTATTAACAATAGAAGTAAAACCGAGATTTTATTTTGTAAATAAATTCATTTGTAAATAGAATGCTGCAGGTTTTGTTTGATTTTAGTCTGTTGTAATTTTGATTTTTATATATATTTGATTTGTACTTGATAATTAAAAAATAATAAAATTCTTGTAATCGCAAATGTGTCTTATAATTCAATTACTATAAAAAAAATGCAGGAAAAATTATGCAACAAATAAAAATTTTGATTAGTGAAAATTTACTACATATCTATACAAGTTAAATTGTCTGTAGTACGTATCTGTCTGTGTGTGCACATCTCCATACCAAATTATTCTGTCTATTTTCAGTCTACAGACTCGATATTTTACATAAGGGGTATTGATATTTGGGAAAACCTTTTTAATTGGCTTTCGGCCAGAAATTTGGCTGTCAGGGGGTCAAAGTCAACGATTTGACCTTTGAGAACTCTATAAAACACCTCCGCCAATTTTGAGTCTAAACACTTGAAATATTAGATGAAGGTTGTCTGGACATGAGTCTAACTCTTTTATATATATATATATATATATATATATATATATATATATATATATATATATATATATATATATATATATATATGCACATAAAGTTATGAACAGTACAAATCTGGGCTGAAAAGCTAGTATACATTAAAAAAGATGTAACAAACGAGAGTCATAACAATAATTCAACATGAGAAATTATAAAACGTCAATAAAATGTTAGCAATGTAACAACTAATGTTAAATAATAGTTACATACAAAGAAAAATTAAAAGCTTAAAGCAATTATCGGAAAGTTTCCTTGGATGTTTTGATGGCGGGGCAGGCTGAGAGAAGACTCAGTATATTTCCAGAACTAGTGACGATTGAGAGGCGCTCACTAAGCAAATTTAGTAGGCGATGATTTTTTGTGTATCTACTTTCTTTTACCCAGAGAAGAGACTGCACGGATCTGTCTCTGCTCTATCGATGCTTTAACGGTAGGTATTCGACTGAGCTCTAATCTATGGTCCATTCCCATAAAACGTTTACAAAAAATACTCTCTTGGCCGAAACAACCGCCAACATCTTTCCTTACTCCCTAGCTGCGCATAAAACTAAACGAAGATTCAATGAGCAAAATTTCTTTCTGTCTGTCTTTGGCACGCAATGCCGTTTTTCTGCTTCCCGACTGACTATAACATGGTCTTCTTCAAGTCTAATGTGAATAAATTCTTAGTAAGTCATCAATTTAGATAATCTAGCCCCACCCAAATTCCACCGTGACTGATCTTGTTTCACCATTTACTTAACACTAACCCTTGAGTTGCCTCCGGATCCTGATAAGTGGTAACAATCCAAGTAAAAAAAAAAAGAAAACGTCGATTCACATTACTCGCCGGAGGAAATTGCGCTCCACTCGACTCCATGGCGATCGTTTGAAACAGAAATCTGTCGAGAAGCCCAGCCTATTTTGATTGATTGCATTTCTCCGCTGCAGATGCGTGTCCAGGGTTTCTAGCCCTGTTTATCAGTGATAAGATTAATCAGAACTCTTTCCTTGCTTTCATTTTCGATGTTGCAAATTTCTACTAAACATTATTTGATTTTTAATTTAAATTAAATTTCAATTGAAATATTCAGGGAAATTCCTCGGTTGCATGCATTTTTATATCACTTAATTTCCTATTATATATATGTTTTTTCAATCAATTGCTTCACATTATTCGAGAAAGAATATGTTAATACATCGCAAAAAAAAACTGAAACAAAATTACATAAATATTTGCGTGTGGACCTAATTGAAACTCAAGATATATCGAGTATATCTCGAGGAGGTTAAAGACTAATTTTATCGACACTGATTTCACAAAATGTTGTTTTACATATATACAAAATCCTATTAAATTCTGATTAAATTTAGGTTACACTGTAAGAAAATGTAGATTAACTCTTTCCTTCAATATTTCCGCCAAGCTCGTAAACACATCAGGATCTATACTTATGTAACCAGCAACGAAATAGGACGTTCAATTAGTTTTCTCAAGTTGCCAACACTTTTCTCCAAACTTAGTAACAGTAACCAAACGGAGGGGGGGATGACAAAATAAAGTCGTCTTCGATAAGTAATAGAAAACAGTAATATTAAAAGAATTGATTTGTCATTTAGTAAAATATCTAAAAACAATATGCAGCATTACTTGGTTTTCTCCAAATTTCAAATCTAATAAATGAAAAGATTAAAATAAAAAAGTAATATGGTGCTGTGATCTGGTTCAAATGAATATAGAGTTTATCGTTCAATATGGGTCAACGCAAAGTCGTACAATAATAGATTGGAACATGTTTTGAAGTTACAAACAAAATCATAGCAGTCTTAAAATTCATTGCATTTTTAATGAAAATTGTTCATTTCTATCGGTTAAACTTTATGTATAGGTGAAATATATGCTTTCCTGCAATGTCATCGAATCATGATTAATAACTTTTAACTTTGGGTGTGACGGCTTTTATTTAACTCATGACAAATGTGTGTACATAAAGATACTTGAACTACTCGAGAGATAGGCAGTTCCGTTTACAGTAAGTATTTGTACAGATGTTATCTTCTATCTTTGATTTAAAAAAAAAAGTAAACACGTTAACGTCCGGAGTTATCAAAAAACAGCGGGAGAAAATGTCAGGTAAATATAAAATGAACATATTTATATGATTATAAGCTTTGAAAGGAACAATGAGCATTGTTTCACATCTTTTTTTTTATTAGAAAATCAGCATTTTTTTTTTTTTTTTACACGAACAAACTTCTAGGCATTCTCACTGTCAGGACGATTTTTGCAAAATTTGTGTTATTTTTGAAAAATTTGATTATGATTGTAAACAAGAGGAATACCCGTCCCAAGACGGGTAAAATTGATTTCTCGAACAGAACAGTTTACACTACACTATCACATGTTATTAAACTTAAAATCAAGATATGGTAATGCTAAACCTTATGTTTATCCTTATTCTAATTTAGATCAAAGTCTTTTACATTATTTTAAGTTTTCGACATGTCTAAAATGAAAGGCTTAACCTTCGGGGCTCTTAAGAAGAAATTGTAATTCAAGGTATGTTGATAATAATCTAATGTATATATATTAAATTCGATTCACATGTGAAATATTTGAAATTCGAATGATATATTATGCCCATATTATGCTCTTATACCCTTATATACATCAAATAAACAGAAGTTTAGAGAAACATTATTAAATCATGACTTAGACGTAAGAAATTTCACAAAAATCAGATTAATGTGAATTTTCACCAGAGTCTTTCCCCTTCTTATTACCCAGTTCATATTAAAATGAACCAAACTAAATATAGTATACATTACTAATTATTACGCATATCAGCTGTGTTCGGAATTAATAAAAGTCGGTTAATTAATTTAGGAGTGAATCCTATAAAAATAAACATAAAAATATACATGTACCTCACTATATAAATATAGCGATAAAAGCTCATTAAAATCCAAGTAAATTTCATTGATATGTGACAAAAATATCACTAATGTACGGAAAAATAAAGGATTACATAAATCAATTCTTTATAACTGACAATAACAGCTTTCGTTAGATTCGAGAAATCGTAAACGTAAGTCCGTTAATAGTAACGAATGCTCATAGCTTTATGAAAAGCATCGTAAAATGTCGGTAAGTTAGATGCAAAATACGTAGTGACGCTATAAGTAATGACGCTTCTGAATTTTTGAGATGAGGATTAGTTATTTGTATTATTTGCATTTATCGGACTACTGTTCTCATCTTGGGTGTGATTTTCACAACGTTTTGGTCGATGTAATCTCCGACATTCTTCGGGCGTATCTTGGCGACATGTTTGGACGGAATTTCGAGCGGAACCCTTTATTTATTTCACGAGGGTAGCATGCTCTTGTTTCGTCAGTTATGACTGGATAGAGAATATCACTTTTTACAATTGATTTTTCCAGTGATATTCTCCTGAAGGTTGACAGTTCAATTCTCAGCATGGGCGACCGAAAAATACAATTGCGAGTTACTTAGGACCTCTATCCAGCCTTGGTTGTCGGAAGAGGAGCACGCTACCCCTATAAATAAATAAAGGGTTCCGCTCGAAATTTCGTCCAAATTCCCGAGTTCGATAGAAACAATCTCGAGTTCACAAGATACACTGAAGAAGGTCGGAGATTACATCAACCAAAACGTTGTGAAATTCACACTCGAAATGAGAACAGTAGTGCGACGATTCCAAATATTACGTTAAAAGTAATGTTAATCATGTTAAAACTCTTTTCATAAAAAATGCTATTTCAAACTTATGCATGACGAATCGGCAAAAATGATTTTTAAAGCGTATATATGTCAGACCAATAAAAATGATATGTCAAACATATGGTATGTTACACCCATATTATGTTACTAAACCGTTATTTATATCAAACTTAAGTATAACAGATAAGAAAATATACTATTTCTAACGTTTGTATGATGAATGATTTTTAACCTTTGTATATACCAGACTGACAAATATTCTGCTTCCAACTTTTGAATGACCGAACGGCTAATATGTTATGTTAAACTCAATGTTATTTAAAAATATATGGCATAATCACATTAGCATACCGTTTCTTGCCAGATAAGTTAAGCAACGTTCAGCCTGGCTAGTATCAGATAGGTGACCATTTGGGGAATTCTAGGTGATGTATCTCTCCGCTCATCTCGGCATTGTTTTCAGTCGTCCTGGTCCTTAACTTGCCACTGGTATGCAACAATGTTGAGCCAAGAGAGGCGTGATTGGAGACTGCGCTACTCTTGCCATAGAAATTTTGCGCGCAGTGGATATCCATAGTCTGTCAAGATTGAAGGAAGGCACATATTTAAAAATGGTTTATGTCAAATCGGCTTATTTACTATTGAAACCTTCTGATTAGCAGATGAAAGAATACGCCCTTTTAAAATTTTTGGACACAAATGCTATTTAAAATTATGTTCAACAAATAAAGGTTGACACAAATGCTATTCAACACTTATGTACAACACAAAAAGGTTGACAAAAATGTTATTTAACACTTATGTACACACAAAACGGTTGACACAAATGCTATTTAAAACTTATGTACGACACAAAAAGGTTGACACAAATGCTATTTAAAACTTATGTACAACACAAAACGGTTGACACAAATGCTATTTAAAACTTATGTAAAACGCAAAAAGGTTGACACAAATGCTATTTAACACTTATTACAACACAAAAAGGTTGACACGAATGCTATTTAACATTTATGTACAACACAAAAAGGTTGACACAAATGCTATTTAAAACTTATGTACAACACAAAAAGGTTGACACAAATGCTATTTAAAACGTATGTACAACACAAAAAGGTTGACACAAATGCTATTTAACACTTATGTACAACGCAAAAAGGTTTACACAAATGCTATTTAAAACTTATGTACAACACAAAAAGGTTGACACAAATGCTATTTAAAACGTATGTTCAACACAAAAAGGTTGACACAAAAGCTATTTAAAACTTATGTACAACACAACAAGGTTAACACAAATGCTATTTAAAACGTATGTTCAACACAAAAAGGTTGACACAAAAGCTATTTAAAACTTATGTACAACACAAAAAGGTTGACACAAATGCTATTTAAAACATATGTACAACACAAAAAGGTTGACACAAAAGCTATTTAAAACTTATGTACAACACAAAAAGGTTGACACAAAAGCTATTTAAAACTTATGTACAATACAAAAAGGTTGACACAAAAGCTATTTAAAACTTATGTACAACACAAAAAGGTTGACACAAATGCTATTTAAAACTTATGTACAACACATCGAAATAATTCACTAGTGATGACAGATCAACAATTATGCTGTTTCAAACTTATGTATGACGGATCAAAACTGCTATTTTATATTAATATAGTACACTTGGGCGACCATGCTATTTTAAATTTGTGCATGCTAAATAGACAAAAATGCTAGTCATAAACTATGTATGACAGATCGAAAAGATGCAATTTCAAATGTATGCATTATTGATGTGTAAAATGTTGTTTAAAACTGATGCATGGCACACGAGGGAAATGTTTTTCTCACTTATATATGACAGACGTAACACAAATGCAGTTCAAAAGCATATGTATGTCAGATTACCAAAATGCTATTTAAAACTTGGGTATGACAGACCGACAGATAGTCTATTTTATATTTATGTATGTCGGATCGACGACATGATATTTAAGACTTACATATATCAGATCTTTTTATGAATATCCACGAAGATACTATTTAAAACTTACGTATGACAGATCGCAAAATGCTATTTAAAACTTGCTATGGACAATCGACAAAATTCTATTAAAATCTTATAGATATCAGTTCGACAAGAATGCTATTTAAAAACTTATGTATGACAAATCGAGACGAATGCTATTTCAAACATATGTATGACAGATCGACAAAATCTTATTTTAACCTGTATTTGAGCTCCACGAAATGCTATTCTATCTTTATATAGAACAGACTGACAAATATATTATTTCAGCTTTATATATGACAAATTCATAATAATTTAACTGAAAACTTATAACAAATAAAAAGATATATTATTTTTAACGTTTGTAGGACGAATCGGTAAAAATGATTTTCAACCATTGTATATACCAAATCGACAAATATTCTGCTCCAAACTTATGAATGATCGATCGACAAATGTTATTTCAAATTCATTTATGATACTCAAAAATACTACTCAAAAGATAAATAGTATTTAAAATATTAAAGACTGACAAGATTCTGTGTTGTAAATTATAAATGACAGATATATAAAATAATACTAGACTACCCGTGACCCGTTGGGTCAGTATGTTATACTAGCTATGGAATTCATGTATGAGCATGACACTTGTGACGTAAAGAAAATAGTTTTTTTTACATAACAGAAACATTTCTATGAAAGTATATTAAAAGGAAAAAAGATTATAGATAGATTTCTATGAGTCGTTCTGTTTATTATAATTGATTATTTTTGAAAAAAAAATTACAGTTACTGAATTATAAGTGGTTGGCCATACTTATAGGTAAATGTGCACTGAACGGATACCATAATACTTATTATAGTTAAATTCAATTTTTGATATATCTGCTTTTTTTTACATCGTTCATTTCTGTATGACGTTTAAGTTATTTTAAACCCCAGTCTTCCCATGTTAAATAATAATTTCGGAATAATAACGTTAATTATGCAGTGCGCAGGTCATGCGTGCATGCGCAACCTGCTGTCGTAAACCGGAAAGTGGGTTACATATATCGTTACAAGATTATTTGAGTTTTATAATTATATAGATTTCAAACTTACATATGACAGATGCACAAATGTGCTATTCTAAACTTATATAAGATGGATTGACAAACATTCTATTGAAAATTTACTCATTTCATTATAAAAATGCTATCTGAAACTTACGTATTACAGATCGATAAACATGCTATTCAGGAATGGGTGCATAATAGATCAATAGAATTGATAATTAAGTTTTATGTATTTCGGATCACTAAAATTATATTTCAAACGCGATAGTGCAAACGATAAAATGCTATTTTAAACTTAAAAGTCAAAAAAGGAAAAGAAAAATAGCATTAAAACCCTAAATAACTGAAATAAGGAAAATACTATTTCAAGATACTATTCTAAATCACGTTTTATTGCTGTGGAAGTTGTTTGTATCAAGTGAAAACCAAGTCTATTAAGAGTGTCGTAGATTTTTATATTTTTAGTGTGGGTGGGAATGAAAAGATGTCTGTTTAGTAGGAAAGTATTTGTTTTATTTTTCTGTTTGTTTATATTATAGTGTACTTTCGTAGCTTTTTTCTTTGCGTAAGAAATGAAATAGGACGGATACTGTAATGTTTTCAAAACATTCGAAATCATCATTAAGATATTATGAGCTGCATATTTTAAAGGCACGCAATAAAAAAAAAACAATCATCATGCCAGTCCTTATTTTATCATTGTGGTGCGAGTAGTAGTGAATATAATCGTTTTTGTGTGTGGTCTTTCTATGTACTTTGAAACTCAGATCGTTTTCTGATCTGATGATAAATATATCTAGAAACATACATTAAAACCTACCAAGCACTCTCCCAAAACCCTCACATCCAACGCCGGTATATATTCCGTCCCATGTAACGATTATCAACTAGCATATATAGGCGAGACACAGCGTAAATTGAAACTAAGAACTTACGAACATAGAAGAAATATAAGGAATGGTAACGCCCTAAATGCACTCTTTTTCCATTGTGCGGATCACGATCATTCATTTAATTTAGATTATGCGGAAATTATAAAATTCGTGAGAGACAGAGCAAAAAGAAGACTTTTAGAGTCAGCACTGATATTAAACACTAATACTATTACGCAAAGAAAGGGCTTCTACCATTTATCCTCTAGTAGAGGGAAAATAACAATCGAAGAACAAAATATAAAGAGGGATTCTGATTAATTCATACTATTGTCCCAAACCGTTTTTCCTTAAATAATTTAAACAAAATTAATAAGATTAGAAAAAAAAGGCGTGTACATAGGTATTTAAATAACGTATTTTTAAAAGTGTATATATATAGACATTGAACAACCCAACCTTCGCATATACACACATTCATAGTTCCCTTCCCGATATGTGTAGGATTCTAAGAATATTTCCTTTTCACTTACCTATGGTCTATGACCGTTTTCTTCTTCTGCGTTTTTCCTTTTAATATCCTGAGGATGTCCCCTGCAATAGGGACGAAACGTTGATCGCCATTTTATAAATTCATTAGGTTTTTCTTTTTTCAAAACAATATATATATATATATATATATATATATATATATATATATAGTGCAAAATTTTGTTGAAAATTCAAAGACTCATGTTTTCTTTTTTATAACATCGTTTATTTCCTAGAGTTTTCCATTACAGCTGTTTCATTGATGAGTTGGCAATTTTACGATTTATGTTTCCGTAAAAATATCCTGTCCCCACTAACTTCTTCAGATGTTAATCCATTAGCGTTTACAACAAATGGTATATTTTTAACATGCTGGACATCGTATTCGGGTAAAAAGATTTCCACAGCCATGCTTCTTCACTTCCTCCATCTTTTGGTGTTATTTAAAGATAGTTTTCCGTTTTAACCCGTACTTTCGTATTTTTATTTTTTATTTATTAATAATTTTTTTTTAAATTTTGCCTGTTTTTCCTATTTGTTTTTTTTTTCAATTATCATATAATTTTATATAATTTTAATCCTATATTTATGCGTGTTTATTTTAATATTGTTTTTTTTTTGCTTAGTGTTTTAGTTCATATTATATTACCCGATGCAGGGGAGGTCACTCTCGTGGTATCATTGTTTTTTTTATCTAGGACTACCTCCCTTTCATTTTTTTTCTAATCTGCTCTAGTGCGTGAAATTAAATATTTGCTTCTGTGGAGCAAGCAACTGTGGATTACATCTAGTCTTTTGTTTAATATTTTTTTATATTAGTATATGGTAAGATTCTCATATACATAGTTTGCATCTTTTCGATTTGCTAGGTTTACATTTTTCCCCCTTATCAATTATTGAATTAATTTATATTCAGTTTTATTTTCCTTTAATTCCTTAATCCATACTGCTAAAGTTGTTGAGTTTTTTTCCCCGGTTGTTTTCGCTATTACTATTGGTTCTGTTTCTATTTTCGTTATAGTAGTTGTGGTTGTCACTATTGTTATGATCCTTTCTACCTTAGTTTTCATTTGTATCTACATTGTTATTGTTTTCGTTATTTTTAGTGTTCTTTTCTTTCTCAGTTTCATTTTTATACGATGCTAGATGATTATGATATCTGTTCTTAAAGCAAGTTCCGGTGCTCCCCAGATATACTTTAGTTTCATTATTTGTTATAACTTCACATTTGTATATTACGTTTGAAGTAAACAGTTCCCCCTCATTGGACATTCATTAGGGTCCCGGCAGTTACATTCTTTTACATTGTTAGATTCATTTTCTGTCCTATCTCTGTTTTTCAAAAATTTGTTTAATTTTGTGTTATTTGAACCAATTATGGTATTTGTTAAGTTAGCAGACGTTGAGAAGGATAGCTTAACAGTGTTTTTATTAATTATCTTACTTAGTTTACTGCCTTGCGGGAAATTCTTTTCTATAATTTGGTAAAATTCCCTTGGAATGTTATTTTTTATATGGTCTCCCTCCCCCCTCCCCCGCATCGGGTAGTATAATACGAATTCAAACACTAAGCAAAAAAATAATATTAAAATAAACACGCATAAATATAGGAATAAAATTATATAAAATTATATGATAATTGGAAAAAAAACAAATAAGAAAAACAGGGAAAATTAAAACAAAAATAAATAATTAATAAATAAAAAATAAAAATACGAAAGTACGGGTTAAAACGGAAAACTATCTTTAAATAACACCAAAAGATGGAGGAAGTGGGGAAGCATGGCCGTGGATTTTTTTTTTTACCCGTATACGATGTACAGCATGTTAAAAATATAAACGTTATGAGCATTTCAAATCGTTTTTCTTTTTAAATTAAAGTGTTCAAAACCGTGGGACAAAGAAAATAAATTTAAAATAATAATATCCAAACATCGAAATACCAAAATTGGTGAACATACATTTAACATCTAATGTACAAGCCTTTATTTCCTATAACTGCAGCGCACCTTCTACTGCAGGATTGAATGAGATGGCGACATAAATCACGTGAAACTTTCGTTCATTCTTCTTGAAGTTTTAGACACAAATCTTCAGTATTGATAGAGTTTCTCGCGCTCACACGGTTCCTCAAAGTAGACCATATGTTTTCAATGGGGTTTAGGTCACGACTTTGAGGAGGTCAAGCCAAAACATCCCCATTTTGCTCATTCTAAAATTCCATTACATGCTTAGCCTTGTGGCAGGGGGCGTTATCCTTCATGTAAATAGGTTTTTCACACTCAGAAATTCGAAGTATTGGGGTGACATAATCTCCAAACAAGTTCTTGTATATTATCCCATAAACTCTGGTTTTTAGACGGACCGGATCAGTCGTTCCTCCCAAGATATCATTCCAAACACCATTACGCTACCCCCCAAATCTACCCGTTTTCTTCGTGCATTTTTTATTAAATCTCTCGCCAGCAAACCTCCTTTCTTCCCATCAGATCCATATACATTAAACTTACTTTCATTAGCAAAAAATGCATTTCGTCACTGATCATCAGGCCACAACACATGCTCTTGAGCAAACCTTAATATGAGATTCTTATTCTTCTTGTTTATCAACGGTTTCTTAGCTGGTGATTTCGCAAACAGACCAATCTCATTCAGGCGGCTTGATATTGTTTTGTGAAACGCTGTGATGTCATGATAGGCATGTAGTTCACGAGAAATGCTGGCAGCTATCTGAAACCCATTGTTCAGTGCCATCTTCTTAATCAATCTCGTCTAGGAGAAGTTATTCAAGGTCTGCTATATTTCTTCGGTGGTAGAATTTTCCCAGTATTCTTGAAATTCTTTATAACTCTCCCAGCGGTACTTTTCGACAGCTTTTAAAATAAAGTAACTAAACCCAACTATTCGTACTAATTAATAATAGAGAATGTTACTATGAAGAGTTCGATTTAGTGACTTTATTTTTAAAATTCAAAATGACGTAATAAAAACATATAAGGTATTTACAGCTTTTCCTATAATTTTCCGATTTTAATCCTGTCAAAATGCACTTTATTTTCATTTTGACGGATTGATTGTTGCTATTTCTTCTGATGAGTTAAGGGCATAATAGATTCACTGATATAATAATTAAGTGGGTGTGATTTTGCGCTACAAAACAGATACTGTCAAGAACTGTATAATTCAACTTAATTAAAGGAATAAATTATAAGATGGTCAACATCATGAATTTTGTCAAGAATTCTGTCAAGAATTGTATAATTCAATTTAATTAAAGGAATAAATTATAAGATGGTCAACATCATGAATTTTGGAATATAGTCTTTTGTCATTTATTTACTATATATATATATATATATATATATATATATATATATATATATATATATATATATATATATTAGTAAGTTATGAAAATATGTATGGCAATTAATATACACAGAATATTCCGCGCTTCATTCTCGTGAGAATTTAACAGGCTTCCGAAGCCTGACGAATTCTTACGAGAATGAACGCGGAATATTCTGTGTAGCTTAATTACCATATATATTTTCATAACTTAGTACCTAGCTCTACCTATGTATTGAATACTGTTGAAGTAAACACACACACACACACACACACACACACATATATATATATATATATATATATATATATATATATATATATAAAGACAGTGAAATAAATAGATAAATCATATCTTTTAGCATCTCTTAAAAGTAATTTTTCTTACTGCTTTTACATTAAGAAAATCAGTAAATGTAAATGGGTGGGAATGACTGGTTAAACCCCTGCAAACTTCCTGAATTCATCCATTTACCACCTTATAGATAAGAAAACAATTGAATATAATCTTTACTTTCTTTATTTTCAAAATCTGCCTTTTTTTCGGAACGAAAATGGATCGCTGCCAGGTGGCGCGTGCCTTTGTATTGAATAACGTAAACTATTTTGCGTATATTCGTGTGTGTCCAGTCCCATGTCCCTCCGTCGATCCCGTTCCTGTTACTATCCGGCCAATATGATAGGATGCTCTCGCTCTCAAGTGTGTGGTGTGGGTGTGGGATGGATGGCTTGTCCAGCTGAAGCACATTAACTATTTTACATCTGCCTCTTCCGCTTTTTGAAAATAAAATAAAAACCCGCCCTCCACGCTAATATTCCTTTGAAATGACCAACAGGGATTTCGGACAATTTACGATAACATTAATATAAGTTGGCCATTAACCGGACCTTTTATGGACAGGTAGAACAACAGCATTCCGACCTTTCGGCTAGGATCAAAGTTCCTTATATATATGCTGCGCTTGGTCACAGGAAATTAAATGATTTTAGACTAAAGCTATTCGTAATTTTGTCCTAATCTATAGTGTTCCTTTTTAAACAGATGCAAATGTAATGCTGATTCTATGCCCACGATTTTAACATAAAACGCGCGCGCGCGCACACACACACACACACACACATATATATATATATGTGTGTGTGTGTGTGTATCGACGTGGGTGTTTAGAAATCTTAAACAGACACACACATACACACACACACACACACACACACACACACATATATATACATATATAATTATTCCTATTAACTAACTAAATCATTCGGGTAGGAAAAGCTCTACACGATTAAGAGGAGCAAATTATAGAATAAGTTTAAAAGATAAGGAGTAAAGTTACATAGGAAATTTGTTGCGTTATTAATTCAATAAGGGTTAAAGAAAAGAAAAGGAGGAACCGGTCTAGGCCATAACATTTTTAAGCTAAATGCTTCTCATCATAAAAAAGTGAAAAGCCCGCATTATACAAATATAAGGGTAAAAAAGCAATGTCGACTTCAAATACATTTACATGCGAAATAGAAAATAATATGGAAAAAATTGTTGAGGGAAAAAGAACATGAAAGAAGTTAAAAAACAGAAGAAATATAATAATGAGACACGAAAACAAAAAAAGATGGAGAATTAAGTAAGGAACATATATATCTGTACGTGTGTTTGTTTATATTTATATATTTATTTATGTTAATTTATGCATTTGCATATGTATATACCGGATTAACCCCTAAACTATTTTTACCAATCATTATGAATTTCAGAACAGAGCTGCTAGGGATAATAAAGTGGTAATAGGTGATTCATCTAGTTTAAGGTAGTTTTGTGCAATAAAATCAATCCACGTAGGCGAAAGAGTTACTTAAAAATTCAAATACCTCAGACATTTGTGAAATTTTAATCAATAAATATTCCTCAAATTTCAGGTGTTTCAGTTTTTTTATTACATTTTCACCCTAAACAAGGCACATTACCACTTTGATGTAGGATACTTCTATCAGGGACATAAGCTATAGGGTTCTATATAGGGAGTTGAGTAGCAAGATGTCGGTTCACATTACACTTGAACTTCTGCATGTCATTATAGTTTGGGAAGCAGAGACCCGAAAGGGAGTTCAAAAGTCTAGCAGTTATGGGAGAGAAACTATTGGAGTAGAAATCTCTCTTATATCTAGGGATATCTACTGTGTAGGGGTGGGATTTAGCTGCTTGTCGGGTTTGTCTGAGGTATTTACGTTGTGAGGGCACAAGTGCTGGCAGTTCGTCGGAGCATTCACCATTAAAATACTTGTAGAACAAGCAGAGGGATGCAACATTTCGTTGATGGGACAGAGGCTGAATCTTAGATGACAGATAGGATCTATCAAGTTGGTGACTCTCTTTTTTGAACCTTGTGTAGGAGCGAGAGACTAGTAGCAGATGCACCAGCCCAAATATAACAACAATACTCCATACATGGGCGAATTGTATCCTTATAGAGATACAGGATACTTTCGGGCGGTAGTAGCGCCTACCTTCTTCGCAGCAGTGCTGGCAATGCTCTCAATGTAATTGTTCCAACTGATATTCCCTGTGAACGTTAGGCCGAGGAGTGTAATGCTTAAAGTATTCCTAAATTTCAGTTACTTCGAAGTATCTTAAGGAGTTTTATGATGGGCTCGATCTTCATATTTAAAAATTCAAATATTTGCAATGGATTTTATTCTTATTTTTTAGACACGAATTAAAAACATAAATTTCAGTTTTTCTAAGACTACTTCCGCTTACGATTTAAAACTTGGACATTTTCCAGACTTTAACTAATGCAATGATATTTGATCAAAATTATCATTATATTTAACCTTTACAGTTTGTAAGGAGACATAAAACTGGTGTAAAATTGTAGTGTCGATAAGGTAATTTTTACCCGCCATGGAACGATTTGTTTTCTATTTGATACATACATACGCACAAACACACGCATATATAAACAAGTTAGAAAAGCAGTTCATCCAAGGTATGAAAATTGCTAAACAAAATGTTTTTACTATATTAAATTGCTAAACAAAATGTTTTTACTATATTAAATTTGCATACCTTACTTTGTAAAATTTATAAAAGTACACTTTGAAAATAAATAAATTTCAAATTGAATCTTGTACCTTTATTTTTAAATAAAGGTACAAGATTCAATTTGAAATTTATTTATTTTCAAAGTGTATTTTTATAAATTTTACAAAGTAAGGTATGCAAATTTAATACCTTACTTTGTAAAATGTATAAAAGTACAGTTTGAAGATAAATAAATTCCCTTCTTTTGACTTTTTTTAGGGGGGGGTCACTTTAATAAGAACGTGGATTTATGAGGTGAATTTATTCGACACAATATGATTCAATTAAAAAAAAGCTTACATGAATTAAGATTAAAGTTAAGGTGTTATTGTTGACCCTCACCCCTTTTAAAAAACCTTGTAAAACTTTGTGACATATTTACATTCTATGAAGGTCAGGCGCCAACAAACATCCAATAATTTTATTATACCATATTCTTCAAACTTAAACATAATTATCAAATTATAATTACGCAAATAGATATGAAAAGTCGTTGTTAAAGTGTGTGCCATATTTCCATGGAGTACAGGTGCGAACGCAAACCCTACAATTTTCTTATACCATCCCTATTTAAGTCGAAACATACTTATCAAAGTATTCTTATGTACATCTATATCAAAAATCCTTGTAAACGTGTTTTTTTCATTTTTTATTTCCATACTTTGGGGGCCAGGCGCAAACGAAGACCCCACAATTTTTATGAACCATCGTTCTGCCAGATCAAACATACCCATACCTGGTCCTGGATACATCTATCATTATATGTAATCAGTTTTTGAAAATAGTCAACCATATAGGAGCCTATTCGTGACCAGACACACACGCACACGCACGCACACACACATACACACACATTCATTCAGCTTTATATTATAGATATATAGGTGCATATATCTATATATCCATATATAAGTATATATCTGTAAATATATTTATATGCGTATATATATGCGCCCGTTTTATATATAATATACATGTATTATATATATATATATATATATATATATATATATATATATATATATATAATATTATATTATATATAATATGTATATTATATATAAAACGGGCGCATATATATATATATATATATATATATATATATATATATATATAGAGAGAGAGAGAGAGAGAGAGAGAGAGAAAGAGAGAGCGGCCGCTATACAACACCAGTAGCTTACGAAAATCAGTTAACCAGATTTACTGTCCCTGTTTGAACCATAGTTATATTGAGTATATTTATTAAACGCCCCAAATCACTGAATTGCTATGAAATCATACGCTGATATCTATGCAGGCAACACAGCTGTCTATGACAGTATCCTGAAAATTCTTTCTCTTCTGATGTCAATCTCGTCATGCAACGAGGAAATGTAACTGTGTCTATAGGTATTTAATTATTATAATAAATTATAGTAAATAATTATGTCAGCCCCTTTAAGAAACTTGTTTCTTATCGTTGAGCACTTTCAGTTGTAATAAAGTCGGTCACCTTAGTTTATATATGTAGATCGTCATATAATGACTAGATCACTCTGACTGACGTTAAAAGCATTTAAAAAGAATACATTTTAAACTTCAACTGTATCTCTTGCGGTTGTCGGCAGCCGAATGATTCGGGTCCTTGCTAATAAAGCCAAACATGATTTCTGTTGCCAGCGTTCGAATCTCTCTTCTGCTGTTTATCGTGACACTCTGCACTGATGATTCCCGAAAGGATGAAACACTAATATCTGTAGATATTTAATTATTATAGTAAATATATATATATATATATGTGTGTGTGTGTGTGTGTGTGTGTGTGTGTGTGTGTGTGTGTGTGTGTGTGTGTGTGTGTGTGTGTGTGTGTGCGTGTGTGTATATTACACCAAGGCTCTTATTCCGGAGTAACTCAACTCTCCAAAAATATTTTCAACCTCCAACAGATAAAATTCAAGACCAAGAACTCTGTGTATGAAATTTACATCGGAAAATTGAAATACGAGGAGATATTAACAAGTTGTGTATAACTGACCACATATGGAGAGAAAAGGAAAATCATTTAATCTTATGGGATGACGTAAGAATTATAGACAGAAAAGGATTGTCGAAAGTACGGTATCTAACACCAGCATCTTTATTGCGACAATGACCTATTCATACAAACAAGTAATCTTAGACCCAAAGACTACACGAAGATGAGTTTATAAGTGTCAGGTGGCGGGCAAGACAACACCTTGATGATCGGTAGCGGCGCATATTTGGTAGAACCTGTTTATATTGGACTTCAGCGCGACATGATATAGTCAACTTGGAAGCGGCTTCGAGGTATTGTGTTCAGCAAGAAAGCAGTCTTATGAAAGACACTCATCGGCTGTTGGGTTACTTTGTGGCACTGAGAGAGATTAAGGTAAATGATTGGTAGTGGTTTAAGTTGCACAAATATTTGTTATTAATGTTTTACAGGGGGGTGTAGATTGAAGCACCTGTCATGAAAAAAAAACTAGAGCAGAGACAGACTCGCAACGTCTCTTCTCTGAGAAAGAGACTGCAAGGTGGAGAAAAAGACATTGTCTACTAGAATTCGAAGCCAGTTTGTATCCTGTCAGGACAGGAAAACGTAGCCAAAGCAACTCCGCCCAAGATGTGGCAACAATATTCCATCTTAGAACGTATCTAAATTTTATACAGCTGGTTACTTACTAAGTAGACATAGTATAGAATTTAATACAATATGAAAACCAGTGATTTTGAGTAACAGATTAGAACACAATTAATATATATTTATATTGGCATTATTTACGACTACGAGACTAGCATACTTAAGAAAATGTGTAAAGATAGTAAAGGCAGTAAAAATAATTTTCAGCAACACAGTAAGTAAACGTAGCACTTTTTGTTTGCAATATTATGAGGTCTTGCTTTTGTTTGTTTCGTGTGTTTTAAAGAATATCCATGCATTTTACAAGTAATACAATGCCGAAAAAGAATCTTGATTGTAACGGATCATTAAACATGAAACATTTAAATCAAGCCATGTAAAAATAACAATACGTGTTTAATATACCGTTAATAATAAACTAGTGGACATGCTTCTTCAAACAATGGCGTAAACAAAAAAATATCCGTTGCTTGATCTCAAACTCGCTATTCATTTGGTTATATTATCAATATATTCATTTAAATAATGGAACTATATATTTTATTTAAATAATATATATATATATATATATATATATATATATATATATGGCGATTAAGCTACACTGAATATTCCGCAAGGTGTCCTAGAGTGGATGAAACGCGGAATATTCAGTGTAGCTTAATCGCCATATATATTTTATAAATTACTAACTAGCTCTACCTACGAATTGAGCGCTTTTGAAGTAAATACTTAAAGTTTACACATAAATCTATACTTTCGTATATTAATTCTATGTGAGTAAATTAAGTAGTTATATATATATATATATATATATATATATATAATTTTTATCATAAAGATATAAACGCTCATTGATAACTTGTTATTATAGAGTGAGGCATTTCATCATTTTAGGCTGCGAGATAAATCTGAGGTGGTTGACTGACTTATTATCTACTTTCTCATTATCTGAAAGTACTTCCTTTAAACTCATTGGCCTAACGTTCACAGGGAACGTGAGTTGGAACAGATACATTGAAAGCATAGTCAAGGATACTGCGAAGAAAGTGGGCTCTCTCTATCGCGCTAGAAAATTACTAACGCCCGAAAATATACTGTACCTCTATAAGGCCACCCTTCGCCCATGTATGGAGTACTGTTGTTACATTTGGGCTGGTGCACCTGCTACTAGTCTCTCACGCCTAGACAGGGTTCAAAAAAGAGTCACCAACCTGATAGGTCCTGAACTGTCATCTAAGATTCAGCCTCTGTCCCATCGACTAAATGTTCTATCTCTTTGCCTGTTCTACAAGTATTTTAATGGCGAATGCTCTGACGAACTACAAGCACTTGTGCCCACTGGACATAATTACCCTCGACAAGCTTGACAAGCAGCTAAGTCCAACCCCTACACAGTAGAGATCCCTAGGTGTTAGAAAGCCTTCCACTCCAATAATTTCTTCTCCAGAACTGCTAGACTATGGGAATCCCTTCCTTGATTCTGCTTTCCCAAATGTGGCACTGTGTCTTGTTTGGGGTGAAAATTGAATAACATAAAAACAATAAACGAAATGTTATGAAAAATTAAAAACAAAATTTTTACAAAAACAAAATTTTCGACCATACCTTCGGTTTTCCTTTTTTCTCTCTCACTCTCTCTCTCTCTTTCTTGATATATATATATATATATATATATATATATATATATATATATATATATATATAGAGAGAGAGAGAGAGAGAGAGTGAGAGAAAGATATATACATATATATAGATAGATAGACAGATAGATAGATATTACGTGAAAAGATACATATCAATATTATTTGATGTTTATGTATGGACATAAAAAGATTACTAATCATGGAGTACATAGGAACATTAATTTTGCAATGTCCTAACTGAAGCATAATCACAGCATCTAACCGCTTATCTGAAGAGAGATTTGTTATTAGGTGATGAAACTCTTTCTGATGTGGGTTCTGTTCTCTTAGCTAAATATTCCCTCTTACAAACTTGCAGGCTATGCGCATATGCAATGCACTAGACATTCCTTTTATATTTTAGTTTACGTGTTTATTAATATATTTTATCGCGGAGGAGAAAGTCTATTAATCCCGCCCAAATATTGAATGCTGTTGATTATTCTTGCATATAGCAATGTCTTGTGGTCCCGTAAGAATCCGGAAGAAAGACACAACACGGTAATTTGTGGAAACAAAATATATTCAACAGAAAAAGCAAATATCACACATGAAGTGTGTGGGTATACTGCGAGTGTAAGATTTGTGCACTGAGAAACATATTACTCTGGTCTTTATAGTGAACTGGGATGGATGCCCGGCATTGCCCGAGTGGTTTGAGCCAAAAAATACTGGTAGTAAGCAGGTATGCTCAACCCTACCGCGAAGGAGGAAAAGAACGTGAAAAAACATGACGTGTTTGCTGTTGCGCCCATTGCTAAACCGGAAATGACGTAGGTTTAAATTAAGGCTAGACAATGTAAAAGAGTGGATGTGTTTCGAAAATACCGGCGAAAAAATCGAACACCTTGTAGATAAGTGCCCAGTTGACGGTGAAGGAATTAATGTTTTTGGCCAGGTTTTCGATATTTGTTGTCCGAAGGGCAGGCTTCAAAACGATACCAATCTCGGTAAATTCCGTTGCCTCTGTCGAAAGTTTTAGGCAGACATATATACATACACACATACATTTAAACAAACAGGTGAGATTATATTATAGATGGAATAGTTCATTATTCCCTGTAAAATTGCGCACCACAATAACCTCTCCTCTTAAACCTTAACTCCGTAGGTGTTTTAAAACCGTTTTCTTTTTAGGTTTATCACGATAAAGACTTTCGTTTTCTCTTTGCATGTTGCTGCTCTAGAGCTGTTCTGAATATCTTTATATAAAAAAGTGTTAATAATAATGCCCGTTACTACATCCCTCTATGGTGTCCTGTCGTGTCATCCCAAAGTCTCTTTCTGGGTTGTTGAGATTTTTTTCAAGTCTGTTGACAAAGTCTGTCTGCGGCATTTAAGAGTGTTGGAAAATATAGCCGTTGTTTCTCAACATTTGTTCTTTTTAATGTTCTAAAATAAATGGTTTTTAGTAATTCTTTGCACTTGTTTTGTGGCGTCCTTTTGGAGGTTCTTGAGTAAAAGTTCCTTAACAATTCCCCCTTGACAGGGGTTTGAATGACATAAGATTTATGTCCAATAATCTTATGATCCGATGAGGGTCCGAAGAAAGATACCTTTCACAAAAAGACACCCGTCTAACTAGTACGATCATCAACAGTTTTCCTCACTATCTATGTCTAAAAATAAACACAAGCGTTAAACACGTGCAAAAATGATAGCTCGAATGAATGAGTACTTTATGCCAAATAGATGGTTGAATATGGTTAAATTTGCGTTCATTTTTGCATTGAATACTACTCAATGATCTTTAACTAAAACTCAAAATACTTAGTTCGCTGCAGCTCATAACAAAAATTCATATAAAATTCCAGTCAGATAGACTCAGTGGTTTCCAAGAAAAAGTGGAACGGACATACACTCAGACAGACAGACTAAGAGAAATATATTATAGATTGCGTTTTTGGATTTTGTGTGGGTTCAAAATAAAAATACGCAAAGAAATAAAAGGTCTTCAGTAGTTTGAGATATTGTTTGTATGTACAAACATTTACAAACTAAAGGCGATTGCTTTTCTTTTCTTCTCTCGTGGTGTTTGTTAATGTATCTTGTGTGTGTGTGTGTGTATGGAGGATGGGAAAACCAGAGGGTGGGCGCAGTATCTAATTTCAGAGTAAGAAACTGAGAAGAAAGGTAAGGTTATGGGTAAGGTAGGAAAATGTTCGAAAAGATAATAGACGGTGATTAAGAGAAGAGAAATGCTTGTCTCGGGTAGATTGGAGACGGCGATTACGGGTGGGGATAGGCTCGCGTGCCGCTTGTTTAGAGAAAACGGGTGGACCATGTTGTGGAGACTAAAACTGAGTGTTTGGCACGCGCTGCGGGTTTTTTTTTTAAGGAGGGACATTGATCCCTGCAGACCCTGACCCCACCATCTTTCGTTTTAACCCTTACCCCTAAGCCCTCTTCTAACACAGGTCGACACCTTAGGATAGGAGATAAACAGAAATTTAAAAAAAATGATAGAATATGAAGAGAAAAATGATGGCGGGAGAGGGGGTGAAAAAGATGATGAGAAGAGTTTAACAGAGAGAGAATTGGATGGAGATCGAGAGATTAAGGAATGGTGTTAGGGTGACGTCCTGAGAAGGACATTTGAGCCGGGTGGTTGTGACCCCTTTGTAAATCTGCCTTCTGCTTCTTTGTACTTCAGGTGAGACCCGGGATGGACAGGTCATCGTACGTCCAGCTGGCTTAATAAATAATCGAGCTAACTACAAGGAGTGGCGATTTCTAAAGTGTGCCAGGCATTTAAGAAGATGGGGAGGAGCGGGATGGATAACAAGGGTCAAAGTGAAGTTTGCCCTTTTCGCATCAGGTTTTATTTTATCAGAAATTTCTAAAAACATCGCCTTCAATAACAAAATAAAAGTCATTGATTTGTTGTAATTTCTATGCAAGATCAGTTGTAGACGTTTAACTTGAAAAGCTCGTTATATGAGGATAGAGCTTTAGATTTAAACGAATATATAACGAATATATATATATATATGTGTGTGTGTGTGTGTGTGTGTGTTTGTGTATATATATATATATATATATATATATATATATATATATATATATGAACAGGATATATGTACTGATTGGCTTTAGTTTATTATTATTATTATTATCATTATTATTATTATTATCATTATTATTATTATTATTATTATTATTATTATTATTAGGTGTAGTAATAATAGTTATAGCAGCTTTGGTAGTTCGTAATAGTATTATCAACAAATCGCTAGTAGTTATTATACACGTTAGTTCTCACTAACAATAATCGAGTCCGAATGATAATAATCTGTCAAGATTTCTAGTATTGTCCACGTCTTTCGATAACCATTGCAAATACTATTATGCTATTGCAGCAGCCGGTTACAATTGGTTTCTCGGTGACAATGATCATTGTTATTCAGTAGGCTTTTATTAGCAATAAGCAATCTCTTTATCTTTTCACTGCTGATATAGTTAGTGCTCAACTGTCTCAATATGTCGATGTTTCTTAACAAGGTACGGTTAAAACGGAAGGAGTGAGTAAGTGTCACTTTCAAAAACTACCAAAAATCAAGTAATTATCCAAGCAATACGAAATTTTCACTGATTATTAAGTGAAGAATGCACTTTATAACAGTGTACTTTTTTATAATCGATATTTATACACACACACACATGCACACACGCACACACGAACATATATATATATCTATATATCTATAAAAGTTTTAGTCTACAGACTCGAAGTTTGATATACAGGGTACTGTGTGCGCGCGCGTGCGTCTGTTTATGTACATTTTCCTACGCAATAACTGTCAATTTTCAGTCTACAGACTCGAGATTTGACATAAGGGTTAGTGAGGTTTGGGAAAATCTTTTTAGTCGGTTTTCGGTCAGAAATTTGGCTGTTAAGGAGTCAAAGTTCAACGATTTGACTTTTGAGAACTCTACCAAACTCTTCCGACAATTTTGGGTCTAAACACTTGCAATTTTAGATATAGGTTCCTTGGACATGGATCTAACTTAATAATTTGATTTGAGCCCAAAACAATAAATGTTAAGGGGTCATAATAGGGGTCAAAGTTTAAAAAAATTGACCTTTTTTCCAGCATACACCTCCAAACACCCAGGCAACGCCAGGCAGCAATGCTAGTATATATATATATATATATATATATATATATATATATATATATACATATATATTACAATAGAAAATGCGAGCATGAAAAGTAATATGATTAAGCTTAAACATGGAAAAGTAAACGACTAGTTGTTAAAACTGGAAAAGGAAAGGACAAGGTTTTCTTGTAAAAAATATTAAAAATTTATAACTTAAAACATTGCAGCATTAAGAATTGATTTATAATATTATAAATTGACTTAAAAAATAAAAATTCTTAATGCTGCAATATTTTTAGTTATAAATGTATTATATTTTTTACTAGAATATCTTGTCCTTTTCTTTTACAGTTTTAACAACTAGTCGTTTACCTTTTCATGTTTAAGCTTAACAATATTACTTTTCATACTCGCATTTTTCTACTGCAATCCATACTTTTTCCAGGCTTCCAAAAATTCACTTGGTCTTTATGGCACTTTTCTGCTTCCAATAATATCTCTCAATTATCTTCCTTTCATATTTTCATTCTCTCTGTTTCACTAGTTACTTCCCATTTTCGAGACAGCAGTGGATTAGTAGCAACAGTAGTCCCTATGGAAACCAGTCATAAAAAAAAACGTCGCTTACCTCCTTATATTTTTTACGATATTGAACACCAGAAATTCATCATAACTTTTGTTTTACTGAACGAAAATTGAAAGACAAATTCACAATATAGCTGAGAAGGTGATCTAGAAACTGCAATAATTGTTTAAAATTTGGTCGTAAAATGATAAAGCGGCGAAGCTTTAAAGCAGTTCTAAATGACTAAAACAGCCACTTAACTATATATTCAAACACTACCGTGTTTGAATAATATATATATATATATATATATATATATATATATATATATATATATATATATATATATATATATATTGCCTACACTTTCCACCTCTTTATTTGTGGTTACAAATAGGCTTAAAATAACCAGCAGAAACTGAAAAAATTGTGGGTGAGGGTGAGGATTAGTAAAATAAAAGCAAAACAACTGCGCATCGATCAGATTTTAAGGTTGAAAATCCGAATTTTGAGTGTGTTTAATTTTTCATCTTTTCCATTTTGAAGTGTGAAATTCGTCGAATATGTTAATAATATTTATTATCTTTCAGATTAGCAAAAAAAAAAAAAAATTATATACTTTCATTATTTTTGCGAAAAACACTACTTTTAAATCTTTGAAAAAAAAAATTGATAATTTTCTTTAGTTACCCCACTATTGCTAATATACCATTGAATAGGAAATGCTTTGACGAATCGATACCAAAAGAGAAGAAAAATCGATAAATAGCTGCACCTTTTGATGAAAAATACGATAATTTGTTGCGGCAATTTGTTGTTACGTTTTAGTGCTTTCTCCCCTCCTTCCATCATACTTGGCCATCTACGACTATTTGATGCTCGCATTACATTTTTTATTTTCATTTTTTTCCGAGAGAGTTAACTTAAGATTATACAGTTTAAGTGTTCTTGGTTCCATGTAGTGTGTCTCTATAATTCTTTTAGATCTGTTGGAGTTTCTGGTTAAAGTTTTTAGCTCAAGAGTATTAGTCTCTGCATTCAAGTGTTTAAATTTCAGCTGTTTACATTCAGTATTGATATTCGTTGTATCTTTTCAGCCATTTCCCTGATTCCAGTATCTGTCATTCTTTTTCAAAGTTTTTTGGAATTGTTCCTAGTGCTCTTGCAATTATTGGTGTTACGCTGATTTTCTTCATCTACCATGTCGCTCTCTAGGCAGACCCGTGTACTTGTGTAACAAACCTTGAACGCGCGTATGTACAGTAAGAAAAAAAGTGACTTTAAAAAAGAACGCGTGCACAGATTGGAGAACGTTAGAGAAGACGATCCCGTGAGAAAAGACGATCACGTTAGAGACGTGGATGACGTCACAGCCGTAACGAGAAGTTACGCGTGACGGAATAATGAGAAATAAAGGTATTTTATTAAATCTTGAAAGAGGAATTAAAGTTCTTTCCTATTCTTTCTCTCCTTTGCAACTGCGTCTACCACGTGGGAGTCCCGGCGATCCACATATTAACGCGTGGGGGAAAAGCTGTAAAACGTTGCATTTGTTTCATTTCTTATCTCTTTGCTATTCATCCTGTGATGTGTTGAAACGAAGAAATCTACGATATAACTATTTTTCCTTCTGTTTACTACAGTGAAATCTGGTTTCTTTCTTCGGTGTGTTTATTTGTCTGAAGTCCATATACCATAAAATTTTATGATTTATGCTCTCAAGTATTACAACCGTTTTATGCTTGTATCATTTGTCTTGGTGCTCAAGATTTCGTTATTTTCATAGTTCCTAGTGTACTATCTTTCTAACCTGGTTATATCTAATCTAATATTTTGGGGGTCTAATTTGCTGCATTTACTTATTATGTGGTTTATTCTTTCGTCTTATTGTCTACAGAGTCTGTATTTGTTGTTTCTTGTGTCTTGTTGATATTTGCTTTCATATGGTTGGTTCTAATCGCGTTATCTTGTGCGGCTGTTATTAGTGATTCAGTTACTCTGTTTCGATATGCTTTCCATAGGCATGTCCATAGATGCTCTTGAGTTTCCTCTTTTGTCATCCTTATACGTCATCCGGGTAGCTGTTTTTATTTCCACTTTTATTTTGCTTGTCTTTTCTCTTACCTCTGTGTGTTTTGTCTTTTGCATTTTTCAGTGTCTCTTGTTGCGGCAAGTAACAGTAATTAAATTAGTTTTCTAATTCCTTTTTTGGTGTCATTCACAGTCTTTTTTACAAATCAGTCTTTTTTAACCATTTTTTCCTTTTCAATTAGTCGGTTAGCATCATTTATTGTGTGTAATGTATTGTGCATGGTCATAAGTTTTTTGGTTTTCTCGTCAAAATGCCTCAGTTCATCTTTGGTCCAAATTATGAATTGTCCAGACTATCTTATTAGTGACACTTCCCATGTATTTATACCTTTTATTACCATATAATTTAGTTTATAGGCGTTTTCTGGGTTTACTTAGATATTCTTTTCTAATTTTCTCTTTCATTTGTGTAGATGTATGGCGTCTGCTTCTATAACTCCTTGATATTTGTAGTTGTCATATTCGCCTAGTGTCCTCATCCTTCCTTGGTTAGGGAGCTCCATGCTTTAAATTGTTTCCAGTTTTCCATTGTGAATTCTATTCGGATATTCTGGCTGAATATTCTTGTGTTATTGTGATCTTTTTTATTCTAGCGAAAAGTTTCAGGTCATCCATATACATTAGATGGTTTATTCTTTCGTCTGGCTTAATAAACATGTATCCGCTTTGGCAGTCCTTATTGATTAATTCTCTTAAATAATCTAGTCCTACTAAAGTGCCACCATTACTGATCATGGTGTTTCACTATCTACCTAACATTAAACCCTTATCCTCGAGTGGCTCCTGGCTTTGATAGCACCTAATTAAAATTAATAAATAAAATAAATTTAAAAAATCGTAACACTTAATGATGAGTAATTGTGCATAACTCCATAAAATAAAAATATCTTCAGTCATTTAATCTCTATTTTAAGATATGTTTTGTAATATCTTGTGTTCAGTATTGAATTGTTGGCATGAGAATTGATAATTTGGATTATATGGATTATTCAGGTCACTGTTTTCAGATTCGATGCTATTCTTACATTGGTTCGTTTGATATAACATTTTAATCATTTCATGTACAACTCGGGTATATTTCTCTCGATTTAGGGAATATGGAGGCATTCTTGTTCTCTTTCAGTCAGCCATAGCCGAGTACAAGTCTTCGTAATTGCCATTCCGTAAGTTCGGTAAAAGGGAGATACTCCTGTCAAACTTATTCAAGTTACCTCCCTTTGTCAACCAATTTTCCTGACACATACGACACCACGGCGAAAAAACAAAGGATACAAAACCATTTACAGAGCCAGTAACTTTTCTCTGTTCTTTTCCAAGATAGCAACCAGCTTGCCTCATGAAGGTTGGAGTCTACACCGACCGAAACGTTGCACAAAAGACACCCATGATGAGAATAATAGTCCGATGAAAACAATGTTCTTCATAGGTATTATGTACAACTCAAGAATATTTCTGTCGATCTAAACAAAATGCTTGCTGCATTTCAAGTTCTTTTAATTGTATTTATATTATCACCTGTACTGAGGTGTTCCTAATGTTGTATTTAAGGGATTTTGGATACTCTTTTCCCATGAATATCATTTTAATAAGTAAATAATATGTAACGGAAATAAAATATCGATTTTAGACATTTGAGCAGGAGAAAATCACTACTTAGACAAGTAAAGAAAGTATGCCAACTGATTTAGTCATAAAATTAATATTCTGTTTGTAAATATTTACGTTGTCCTCTTTTGACTTTCCCTCTCTCCAGCAAACATGTTTCCTTCTCTCTATACTCGTTCTTTTCCTTCACATTGATCAGATAATATTTCTACTATTGAAAATAGCTTTGCCTTTTCATGAAATACAGTTCATCTACATTGAATAGAGTAGATTACTACGATTGATACGATACGTATGTACAAATAATTAACGCTTAAATAAGAAGAAACTGTCTTAACAAGCTTTCACAAAAAGCACTTAGCTACACTCACTACCAACAATTTCTCCTACTCTCTATCTCTGCTTAAATCTAAAAATGAACAAAGTTTCTTAACTAGAGCTTCCCGGTACGCAACCCTGTACTGCGGGCCTACTTCCCAGCTGACTACAACATGGTCGTCTTCAAGTTTAATGTAAAAAAAGCTCTGGATGTATTGCATCCTTAAATAGTCAAATTCTACTCAAGTCGATCACTACGTTGTTGTCCTTGCACTCATTAACTTTTATCCTTTGGGCCTTGATGAATAGTAACTCTTTTCTTAACATGGGAGTCACCATTTATCAGGGCCCGGAGGCCATTCGAGGATAAGGATTATTGAGTATATAGTAGTCAATGGAATAATATCGTAGCAATCGTTAGTCGTGGAAATATGGTAAATTGGATTACTTAAGGGGACGGTTCATCAAGAATTTGTTCATGTTGGACTTGAAGACCACCGAAGTGTAGTCAACTTAAAATTGGCAAACGGAAGAGAGTTTCACAGGCGTGCAGTTCTAAGAAAGCTTTGTTCATGGAATCTACGTTTAGGTTTAGGCACAAATAAAGAGCGGAGGAAATTATTGACAGGTGTTTAAGCTAGACGAGTGTTTTTGTGAAAGTTTGGCGAGGGTTGGACCATAGATTGGAGCTCAGACGAGCACTTGTTCTGAAAATAACCATCAAGTAGACACAGGGTTGCAACGTGTCTTCTGTGAGAAAGAGGTTGGAGAGAAGAGAAAAGGGCATCCTCCACTAGGCTACGAAATCTATTTTGAACTCTGTCAAGGCAGGCTAAGGTCTTTCTAGCAGCTCTCCTCCAGATGTGGCAACAGTAATCCATCCTTAGATGTAACTACCTTTTATATAGATAGAGATTGCATCAGCAGTGAGTTATTTAATGGAGCGGTGAGTTATTTAATGGAGCGGTAAAAGGATCGCACCATTTTTCCAGAGACCTTGGTAACGAATTTAATATACAAGTTCGATTTCATATCAGGAGTAAAAACATGCCTCCCACCCCCGTAAAAGCAATGATTAAAATTAGGATTGTTATGCTATGAAGCATAATAAGAAGGAAGGGCAAATATATGCATCACACGAAGTTGCTGTTAGCTTGCTAGGGTGGGATATTTTCCAACTGTCATTCAGCACTGGGTTCAGTTAGTGTTAGACATTGTTCATCAGCAATTGATTTCTATGCTAGGTGATAACGTGATTTTTATTTTGTAATAGTTAATTAGTGGAGCGGATTAAACGCCAGTATATCGACTCTTTTCGAACAAGAGTAAAGAAAATGCATTTCATGACATCTGTGTATTCGTAATTATCGAAATGAAATAAGTTTATTTTTTGAAAACAATGTCCATCATCGCCCCTTTCTGTTCCTCTCTCTATATATCTCTCTCTAAAAACAGAAAGTGTATTTTTCTTTGTCTTCAAAATATCATGAGTTTGGAGAATAATTACTGTTGGGAACGGGACTCAGAGCCGTACAAAGCTAATTAAAAATTTTCAACATCGATAACTTACACAAGTCAACATTGACATGTCCTTGTGTTTTGGATATTTATATATCTATCATGTATAAAGGTTTAAGATTATGGACAGATTCAGCATTGAATGTCCGATAACATGGGGACTCCACATTTCATTAAAAACTGTGAATCAGGTGATTGTGCTGTTTATCACTAGAGGAAAATTGTCAAATTACCGTACTTAAGTCCATCATAATCTATGACAGCAATCATATTAATTAATATCTCTTTACTTCTTTCATCTCTGTTATTATTTTATGTATATAGGCATATAATATATTGGGTATACATTTACATCATATGTGCATTTACTATTTTCGGTATTTACTTCACCAGTGATCACTACGTGATCTGGCCTTAAGGAGTGCGATGCGATGTCTTTGTTTAATCTCAATAGACAAGGAACACGCCTGTAAAGGTAGCTGCGCGTGCAATTATGGGGCAAAGGTTGCACAATCCCAACCACATCTCCCCTTAATCGGCACTGTTTGTGTCTATTGGCAAGGAGAAGCCCAAGACAGACTGGAAACAACCACGAAAAAAGCAGAGAGCACATACGGCACCTGGAATTCCCAAATGGTCACCCATTTTAGTACTGACAAACTCAGCGTTGCTTAACATCGGTGATTTGACGGGAACTGATGTGTCAACGTGATTATGCTGTATATAAAAATATATATGGAAGTAAGTTACACGGAGTTAGTTATGAATTCAGCCTGAAGATTTCCTCTGATAATGAAATGTTGACGCTTCTTTCTCTTTCTCTATTTACACACTCAACAATACACACATTCTCTCTCTATATTATTATAAATTATAAATACTTATTTTGATACCTACAAACACCCGAGTTTTATGCTTTCGCAACTATCAGTGCAGGAAGTGACGATTGTTGCAGGTCGAGTGATTCGAACCTCGCCACAAAGCAACCTCTGACTCCATTTGAAGAGAAATGGGACTCCTAGCTCACAACTAATCACTCCGAAGAATAAGGAAAATGTAGGATTACTAATTTATTAGGACGATCTATAGTGATCGAGCGACATATATATATATATATATATATATATATATATATATATATATATATATATATATGTATATTGATACAAATCATTCGGAGAAAATAATGGATAATATAAATCAGTGTGAGTAGGTAATTAAATAAGTGTATCTGTTTATTCATTTAGATACAAGATATATATATATATATATACACGCATTTATGTGCATATATATATGCATATATGTATGCATGTATATATATAGAGAGAGAGATAGATAGATAGATAGATATATTGATGCAAAATCAGTGCGAAACAAACAATGAAGAAACAAAGTCAGAGTATGAAATAATGACACAATCATTGAATGACTATAAGCAATTTGTTTCGGACTTCATTTTTAGTCATTGGTCGTTGAATAAAAACTGAATGATGCGAGGCGAACATGGCGGCGACGGACAGGTTAGTTACACAAGATGCTCTCTATCGATAAGCGCATACATTGACCCTTTGTTTTGACGCCATATGTTTTCGGGGCCACCGGGTACGGCAGGGGAGGGCAAACAAGCCCTACAACGAATACTTGCTAAGTTGGCACTAATTAATCAACATCACAAATATCGAGTTACCTCCCCTGTTTTGTTTTCCTGTTGCTCTCTTTCTCCGTTTCAGCTGTGATTTGATCGGCGCTTTTGCGTGATTGTCCTTTGTTTTCTGCTTCGCTTGTGGCCCTCTTCAGAGTCATTCGAACGAACCCGACCATAATAACAATCACAAACAAACAATTGATCTACTCAAATTAAATCACCGTGCTGACTCCATTCCTCATTTTACCATTTATCTATTAATAATTATTCATACTCTTTTCAGCATAAAATAATATATATATATATATATATATATATATATATATATATATATATATATATATATATATATATATATATATATATATATATATATATAAGAATTACAGTTAAGTTTACCAAAATAATCCAAGATGGCAAAACTAAAGTATGTTATAAATATTGAAGAGTTTATATTAATAAAGTAATCTCAACCAGATGTAAAAGCTCGACAAAACCAATAGGAAATAGAGCTTTTTTTTACATAGGCATCACCACTTTTCAAGGCCAAGAGGCCACTCGAGGATAAGGGTTAAAGAGTGTACAGTAGAAATTGGACAATATAGTAAGCGTTAGTAATGGAAATGCGGTAAATTTGTTAACAACTGGAATGGCTCATCAAGAACTTGAAGACAACCATATTGTAGTCAGCTGGAAAGCAGGAGAACGGAAGACAATTCCAGAGGCGTGCAGTTCTAAGAAAAACATGTTGTTCATGGAATCTACGTTTAGGTTTCGGCACAGATAAAGAGTGGGGGGATTATTGATAGTGTTTTCAGCTAGGCGATTGTTTCTTGTGAAAGTTTGGCGAAGGGGGACCATAGACTGAAGCTCAGTCGAGCACTTGCCATGAAAATAACGATACAGCAGAGACAAACTCGCAACATCTCTTCTGTGAGATAGAGGTTACAGGGAAGAGAAAAGGACATCTCCTACGAGGCTTCGAAGTCTATTTTGAATTCTATCAAGGCAGGGCAGGTCCTTTCTAGCAGCTCCTGCCCAGATGTGGCAACAGTATTCCATCCTTGGACGTACCTGGCTCTTATATAGATAGAGAATTGCATCAGCAGTGAGATATCTACTGGATCCACCATATATATATATATATATATATATATATATATATATATATAGGATAAATAGAATAGAAAGTATATATATACATATATATCTATTTATCATATATATACATGATAAATAGAATAGAACGTGTATGTATATATATATATATATATATATATATATATATATATATATATATATATATATATATATATACGCCTAGTCGTAGAAATTTCCAGGTTGGAATCTGGGGGCGCATTAATTCACTGGTAGAGATCCAGCCCCCGTCTTCGTAGAGACATGTATCTAGGAGAAAGTAATTCTGATGTAAAAACCTTCGGTCTACTCTGGGCTGTGGCAGTCATCTGCACCAACAAAGGTTAGAAATAATATCAAAAAGTGTGGTTCGTTCTACACAAAGCCTTCACTACTACAAACAAACTATCTGTGTTGATTTCTGAGCAACTTAGTTATGACGGAAACTCATACGTCGATATCGACGGAAGAGACCATCATATATATATATATATATATATATATATATATATATATATATATATATATATATATATATATATAGAGAGAGAGAGAGAGAGAGAGAGAGAGAGAGATGAGCAGATAGATTTTTATTTTCAATAATAATGGAATATTTCGGTCGAATATCACTCATAAACATATAGCAAGCAGTCCGGCGTTTACATATAATATTTTAATTCATGCAGATTTCCTATTTATTATGATAGAGACAATTTCGTATTGATTATCTATACTGTACCCAATATATAGTAAAGATTTTAAAAGGTAAAAAAAATATAAATGCCATCAGCAAGAATCCAAAACGAAACATTTAACTTACAACTTAAGCTAACAATACATGCATATCAAAACGTGCCATATTAATCTAGTTATAGTTATAAATATATATTGCGCATAATTAGAGCGTACACATTTCGCCGAAATAAGTCTACCAAATTCCAATTTTAAAATTTTGACACCTAATCAGCTATATTTCCGGCTAATTCCAAAAATCTGAATAACATATATATATAAATTTCTAGTCTGCTGTTATGTTAACAAATCGCAGTTTTCTGTCATAAAAATTCAAATTTCTCTGCAACTATTGTTGCATTTTAAACATTTTTTATGCAAATATTCTCTTAATTGCAGTGGTTTTAGCGTCACAAATTCCTCGTTAAAAGGAAATGAATCTTTTAGCCAATGATATTTCTTTCAGTTGCATTGGCACCTTGTTTGAAGCACGTGTGTCTCCACAAGAATAAAAAAAACAACGGGAAAATACCTGATCAGGTTTCCAACCGTCTACCGTGCTCTTAAAACATTTATTATAGCCGTTTAGTGTATAGGGTGACCCTCTCCCCCCACCCCCCAAAAAACAATAGCTAAATGGAGGCTATCTAGATCATATGCTGTAGAACGGAGAAAAAAAAGGCCAAATATCCTAGTGTTTTGATGTGTTGTTTTGAATATAAAAAATTAGTTATGACCAAAGTTTCATTTTAATCGGACAAAACACTAAGAAATGGGGCATTAGAGTTGGGGCCCGTTTTTTTCTGGTCACCCTGTAGTAGCGACCCATGAATTCAAACTTCTGATGTCATCCAATCTATACGTTGCAATAATTATGCTATTACGCTTGAGCTACAAGCAAATAACATATTTCAAACGGCGAAAATATTTACTAACCTATCGTACAATAAAAAAAAATACTGTAATATATTATTTGAAGGATAATTCCACTTGCGTTTCAAATTTCGCTTTTTGCTGCGATAAAACTAATTTAAAACATGTATAGATAAATAAGATAAATGGGATACAATGCGTTGATTTTTTTAAGATTTTGAAGAAAACAAGGAAAGTTCATACAACCACTTATGAAAAACAAGTATTTCTTTGTGTAACTCATAAATCATGAATCCATTTTGGGATTGTTTTCTAAAATATTATCAGATTGTGTACAAGTGAAATGGGTTCTAATCAATGGTATGAAAATCCGTAAAATTCCTTGGCTTTTATGAGCATAATTCTTTACTAATGTGTCTCTGCAATTAAAAAAAAAAACTATTCTTGCTCGGAAACGAATCGGTGCTCCCTTTAATAATAATTTGAGGTCACCAAATCTTGAAAAGTAATTTTTTTGTTCATTTCTGATCTCAAACTCAATTTTTGTTTATGTTTTCCAAGACAAAGTTCTTTTCTACAGAACTAGATAAGGCGATTTTATCATAAAAAAACTCAGAGAGTCAACTAGTTGCATTTTTCGACGCTGGCAAATTAAAGAAGGAGATCCTAGGGATAGCTTGTTTTAGAGAATATAAAAGAAGCCTTTGCGTTGGAAATATATTTTGATATTTTGAGTATTTGGAAACCTGGCTTTTTAGCGCTATGTTGTCGTGATGGTCACGGTTTAAAATGCAAAAAAAATATGTCTTGAACTTTTATTAGTAAATACAGTGATAAAATCCAAACAAATCAAATAAATACAGATATTATAATCAGAGTTTAAGCCCAACGAGACAAGCTAAGGTTGTTTTCCACGTTTAGATAAGATGAGTACAGTAGTGCTATGAATTCAAATAATACGGGACTTTTATTTATTCGCATAACCTTTTCTTTCAATGCTACCTCTGCCCTTCCGCAGGTTTATCTTGTTTAATGTGAGAATCCTTCTGTCAGACTTGAGAACCTTTCAGTCGAACTTGGTAATTTGCATGGAATTCTGAAGGAAACCCTTTCTTTGATCCATGGGCGTAGTATGCTTAAGCAATTCTCAATAGTGCTCTTAGTATCGCTTGCACCGAGCATTGAACTTTTAATCACCGGAAGAGTTTCACTTACAACCGAATTATACCGAGAACTCTATTCTGTGACGCGTTGGGTACGCAAGAAAGATTTTCGAGTTCTACACGATACACGTAAAAAATGTCGTAAGTTACATTGACAAAAACTTTGAGCGAATAACATTAAAAATGAGAACATTAGTCCGATTAATCCAAATAATACACATATTCAGTAAACCCTAATACCGATGGATTATCAATGTTTTATAAGAATGTGTAATTCAGAATTAAGTGAACAATATACCCAAGAGGTGCAGTACTGGATAAAAATCAATAGACACACCTTTCAACAGTGAAAGGGTGAGATTATTCTGCTTGTCGGGTTAATCCGGTGTATGCGCGAGGGGATACAAGTTCTATAAGTTTATGAGAGCACATTCAGTTAAAGTACCTGAAAAACAAGCACAAAGATGTAGCATTGCGTCGATGGGACAGAGGTCGGAGCTTGGCTGATAGTGCATGATCTATTACATTTGTATGTTCTGTTTTTTACCCTCTCTAAGAGTTAGAGACCAGTTCAGATATGGAAAAAAATATGAGACACATGTGCGAATTGTGGCTTTGTAGAATTATAAGATACTCTCTGGTGTAAGTAATTTTCTAGCACGGCAGAGAGAACCCTTTTCCTTAAATCAGCGTTAACATTATCCTAAATGTATTCATTCAAATTAATGTTGCTTTGAATATAAAGCTGAGGAATTTGAACGATTAACTATCAGGTAAGATGTTATTTATCATAGCTATCGGTGGTTGAGAAGGTTTTCTTAGTTTTAAAGGAAAAAGCTTAGTCTTAGTAGCATTAAATGTTCCTATCCATTACAATACATACAGAATGGCGTTTCTTAGCGTTTCATAGATATGTACACATTTCGTCTTTTCCTCGAGCTTATTATTGAACGTGATAGCATGAAGCAAATATACCAATTTCGGACAGCAGTTATAATAAAGGTTCAATGGTCGACCATTGAGGCACACTTGTCATATAGCTTAGACGTACGGAAATTGAGGACTACTTGACTTTTTCTCTTGTTTAGGAATAATCCAATTATGATAAGTATTCGTCCAGGAATATAATATAATTTAATTTTCTTGAGACAGCTTTGATGCCAAACCTATTAGGTTTCGGATATATCAGAGACGACTACCCTAGCTTTCCCCTGCCTTATCCAGTACATGCTATATGCGTTCAGAACAGTTAAAATATCTGTAGTATAACGGGCTTGCTTAAACCTACACTGTTAGTTATAAAGAAGCTTAGCATTTATAAGACGGTGGACTAGCGCTTGATTGATTAACGATTCATTGATTTTAGCGAATAGGGGGAATAGACTGATTGAACGACAATTAAGCGGGTTAGTTCTTTCGACAGTATTCTTGAATACTGGTACAACGGAGGTAGTTTTTCCAGCTATCCGAAAAGCAAAACTCAGGCATTTGTTGAAGAGTTTGAAAAACAGAGGGGCTAGCTCTGTGGAACATTTTTTGATTAATATGGCCGGGATGAGATCAGGCCTATATGGTGTGGAAGCGTTAATTGATATCACGAAAAGGAGAACAGATGATTTGCAGAGCTACAAGTCTGGCTTAAGTGAAATTTGGGAGGAAGTAGAGTCTAAGCAAAGTGATCGGCGTTATCGAGTGGATTATGGACATTTGTCACACAATCCTTGTCAATTAAACACATCACGTACATGAACTTATTTCTACTAATCAAAAGGGAGATCGAAAATCGTATAATGAAATAATCAACATTTTTTAATTAGGATATTCAAATATAACTCAGAATTGAATATTGTGTTCTACTGGAGATTATGAGCAAAATAGCAAATGTAACGTTAGCCACGCATTAAGAAACAAACACCCGAGACCCAACATTCTGTAGCAGAGTACGTCGCAAAGGACTCAGACAAGTAATAACTCGGCTCCTCCTTTTTATAACAACGACATTTATTTCCCCATTCCTTCGTCACGCGTGACTTCCCGATACGGCTGACGTAACCCACGTCTGAAACGTGATCGTCGTCTCTAAAGTGTTCTCTCTACATATTATAGTATTTTTGTTTTTCCTTACCGTGACGTCATTTTACGCACGGCCTGATATTTACATACGCGCGTCCGCGCTCCGATATATAATGAATTTAAACAATAGCTACAATAGTCCCTCTCTTTCTACGGAGGGAGATTGTTCAATGGAAAGGCAAGCATCAAAAAAAGTCGATTCTAGAAGTATCAAAGTAATTACTGACAGTTGCTGGATAGGGCTTACGATAACCCTTGAGACTCTGGCTCAGGATCTTAGGGGTAGCTTTCAAATTCTTTCCTATGAGTACAGACGCACGAAACTGAAGATTTCAAGCAGAGATTTTCTTCCTTTTGGAGTGTTGTCATTCATAGCTGATGCTATGTTTATAACCTGCACTAAGTGATAAAATATGTCACTTAAAAGTAGAAAATGTCTTTATTACTTCTAATGAAAAAGTCTTAAGTTTGACGTTAATATATCAAATAAATACTTTATTTAAAAAATATCATATTGTTTGCTTGATTTTTAACATTCTAAATACAGTAGAACCCCGATATACGGCGTTAAAAATAAGTAACAAAATACAGTACAATATATAATACACATGTATATCATCAAATACCATTATAAATACACCATAAGGCGGGCCAAATATCATAAACAGGAGACAGAAAAACATCGTATTCCATATCGTAACCTGACAAAAACCGTATCATCGGCCACTGTATCCCGGGGTTCTACTGCATAATAAAATATCTACAATACTACAAAGCTAGAATTCTCTTTGTTACTGTTAACTAATCTTTATCTTTTATCTGCATTCTACTACTTTGAATTTATAGCTTAATAATGATTTGCACATTGTTTCATACAATGGTTATAAATTATACATAAAATGAAAAAATGTAATTTCAAGAAATTCGATTATTGAAAGCAGTGATAATGCAATTTAAGATTCAAGACATTTAAAAAAAATTATCAAGAGCAAATTGAATAAAATAACAATATTGACAAATTTAATAAATGATTGCGAACGTATTTTATCGCATAAAGGTCGTATGGCGTCATATTGTTTATATTTCGATGTAAGACCTCTTTTTCGATAGAAAAATCTTCATACAATTCAGAGATCGTTTGCTGTTTATAAGCCAATAGCGGGGTTCCTGTGGGTTATTGTTTGGAGCAGTTCTACAAATAAATAATATTTATTTAATTCTTTTCCTTTATATAGCCACATTTCTTATGAATTGCAATGTTGTTATGCCTGCTATCATAAGCGATTAGAACTGTGATATCAAAATTTCCCTTGATTTGTTTTAAAACAAATATCAATAACAACAAACACATTAAATTACAGGTCGTTTATTTGTACAATCTATGCTTCTTCTACGTTTTGTTTGTCTTGGTTCGCACTGTTCTAACAGATGTTATTAACCCGATTTCCATTTTTACACGTGTCTCTTTCCGATGGTGATGATGTTCAACATAATCATCAATATCATCAGCATCATTATGAGAAAGATGGCAACCATTATGATATTGTCTGTCCAGTCGGGCGTATAACTACGACGAACCTGGCCCTCCCCAATGTCAACATCTCAAATGTCCTATGTAGATATATACACGTGCAACTTCACGAATAATTACAACTGGATTATTATAAATGTATCCCGCCCTCACCCTAGCACCTTTTTGACTTTCAAATTTGTCTCTTCAGTTCGCTTTGTTAGTGAATATATATATATATATATATATATATATATATATATATATATATATATATATATATATATATATATATATATATATATATATCACGGCGTCATGCACGGATTTCTTTTGTCTACAAGCTGAAAGCAAATGTTGTTTCATGTAAAACCCAGCGTTACACTCAATCAACAATTGGTTTATAATCAGTGCTTATGATTAACAGGACATATGAACATATCTCAGTTCAAAATTACGAACCATTACGTTGTCTGCGTGTACATATAATATATTCGAAAACACACACACATATATATAGCAATAGATAAACACGTATATATATATATATATATATATATATATATATATATATATATATATATATATATATATATATATATACGTAAGGGTGTGGGTTCCAAATAGAATCGTTGGTTTACTTTGAATAAAATAAAATACGCATCAAGTGCACTAGAAAGCCAAATCACAACTTAATATTAGGAAAATAAACAAATCCTTTTATTGTTTGAAATTTATTACATTAATATATTTCGGAGCTACACTCCATCCTCAGTATGTTGTTTTCTTCTTCTTTTTTTCTTCTTTCTTGCCATGTTGTAAAGTTGGAGAAAGAAAAGTCTGTGTGAACGATAACAAAATGAAAACCGTTATGAAGTGGCATCTTTCCATTTTCTACGCAACAAGAACGACCCGTTTCTCGACCGGTTTGTGAATGCCGATGAAAAGTGGGTTATTTATGACAACCGGCGATGCTCAGCTCAGTGGTTAGACGCCGAAGAAGCTCCATAACACTTCCTGAAGCCAGAGTTGCACCAAAAGAAGATCATGCTGACTGTTTCATGATCTGCGGCTGATCTTATTATTTACAGTTTTTTTAATGCAGGCGAAGCCACTACATTACCATTATATAAAACATAATAAATTATTAAATGTATATAAAGTTATATAGACAGTGTGTATATTTAAATCAGTGTATATAAAAACACTCGAGCATGTCTGAGATAACCCTTCCATTAGATAATGGAAACGTCAACCTATGGGCTAGAATAACAATGAATCTGATTCTTTAGCTAGCTAAATTTTATTAATATTTTCAATGCTCACTGAAAAATAGTTTCTCTTCTAAAGTTTGTAGAAACTTGGTTTTTGTAGTGCTCTGGAAGCCTCGTTTATTTTATTTAGTGCATTCAGTAGTGGTTTGAGCTCCTGATTTTTATTTTCACTGCTCACTTTAAAAATAAGTTCGCTTAGAGAAAGTAAAACTATTGTTTTAGTACTACTCTGGGGCTTGCCTTCATTTTATTTAATGCTTTCTGTAGCACTCTGGAGGTCTCCTGATTTCTTTTTCACCGCTCAATTATAAAATTGGTTTTGGTTTTGTATATTTTAGTAGAAAGTGGTAGATAAACATGGTTTTAAAACTAATGAGTCCCAGGATAATGAGAGATAAAAAACAAGTTTTAAAAGAAATATCTTAGCATACTTTCTACACTGCTTTTTTAATTATGGTTCTGGATAATAATATGAAACAATTCTTTAGAAGTAACAGATACATGCAATAATGCAGTAGGCTACGTGGAACGGCGTAGATGCTGAATACAAATGTATTCAATACTCTAAATAGAGCTGGTGTGTGTTATAATATAATTTTACTCTTATAAAGTCACATAAATATATATTTTACATAGTCATCAGCACGTATCATGGTCAAGAGGCCACTCGAGGATAAGGGTTAAAGAGTGTACAGTAGACAATTGGACGATGTAGTGATCGTTAGTAATGGAAATGCGGTAAATTTGTTAAATTATATGAAACGGCTCATCAAAAACTTGACTTGAGCACAATCATATTGTAGTCAGCTGGAAAGCAGGAAAACGGAAGACAACATAGGCGTGCAGTTCTAAGAAAGAAGCTTTGTTCATGCAATCTACGTTTAGGTTTAGGCACAGATAAAGTGTGGGGGAAATTATTGATAGTGTTTTCTGCTAGACGGGTGTTTCTTGTGAAAGTTTAGTGGAGGGGGACCATAGATTGGAGCTCAGCCGAGCACTTGCCATGAAACTAACGATACATCAGAGACAAACTCGCAACATCTCATCTGTGAGAAATAGGTTGCAAGGAAGGGAAAAGGACATCTACGAGGCTACGAAGGCTATTTTGAACTCTATCAAGTCCTTTCTAGCAGCTGAGAAAGATTATGAACTTAGAGATACAAAGGAGAAATAGAAGTAAAGAAGTGACGGGAAACACAGTAGGTTTAAATGTGTACGCTTTTCTTATTTCTTATTTTAATTTTAGATGAGATTTTTATCATTTTTATTACAAATAACGTTACTCTTTTTGTGAATGTGTTGAATTAATAAATCGACTTGTCTGAAGTAATGCCACTTATTTCTTATTTTAATGTTATGTTTTGGATTAATTTAGTGGTTTGATTCATTTTTATTTATTCATGTATTTAGTTTGTAATATTTGTTATTTACCGTGATGAATTAATTGCCACATATTTCATTACATACTATTTAGCTCTACCCACGTATTGATTAAATTGTGAAAACCAACGTAAACATATCTCGTTATAACAGTATGTACTGGTACATGAAATTATACACACAATACGCACACACACGCGCGCACACACACACATATACATACATACATTTGTCTTTATTATAGAGGGAAAATATGCATATGTGTTTGTACGTCTTTGTTTGTAGTCAAAGACCTGCAATTCGATGAGTGTCACAGTTTTACAATTATCACGATCCAATTAATCTCATTTTTAATGCCCGGTTTTTCTTGGCATAGAAAATGCGCCATATGTAATGATAATTACTCTCCGCCTAACAACGAATGTCAGGTGAATATAAAACTGATTAACCGCTCGAAAAACGTACTCTTCTTAACTTAATTGTACTCTTATATAATCGTCCTAACAATTAAATTCTTACTAAAAACTCAATTTACAAAATTATTGAAGCCATTGTTCACCATGTTTCCATGTTTTTTTTTTTAATTAATAACTTGTTCGATAACATTTTTTTATTTTCGTACAAATCTAAGTTCTTTTTTATCGAGGTAATCTCTAATTCGGACGGCTTTGTGAATCAATCTAGTTCTATTTTAATTATTACTATCAGTAGTATTTTTTATATGTTTATATATACTAGCGAGGGAGGTAGCCGGTTTTGATCAGGCGTAAAATACGTTTAAATATGATATTTTAATATTCCAGATTTCGTATATATTTTTATAGAGTCGTGGTTTCGAAAGTAAAAAAAAAAGTATGTGAGTGCTATCAGCTAGAATCGAAACTGTAGAATTCAACGTTGATGATGTTACATCTGTACTAACGTGACACGCACAGGAATTAATTAAAATTTAAAAATTAATAATAAACAATACAACATGTATAACGATTATTTCAATTTTGGCCCATTGTTTACCCCTTAAAAACTATTTTAACCGGTTAAAGACCTATAAAAAGAACTATTTTAATCGGTTAAAGACCTATAAAAAACTATTTTAACCGGTTAAAGACCTATAAAAAAAACTATTTTAACCGGTTAAAGACCTATAAAAACTATTTTAACCGGTTAAAGACCTATAAAAGAACTATTTTAACCGGTTAAAGACCTATAAAAGAACGGTTTGTAAAAAAAATGTCCAATCTTTGAGGCATCTAGCGCCGCTCTGCGACTTTTAGTTTCGTTTCGTAGAGTTTGAAAATATGGAGACAGACGGACATATCGACTTTTATATATTTGATTAGTGGGGAGGGGTAGTTTTGTGCTAGCGTAAAATACGTATAAATATGATATTTTACATTGTCCAAATTTCATATATATTATTATAGTGCTATGATTAAAAAAAATATTCGAGCGCAAGGCGTTGAAATCGAAACGGGCGCATTCAAAGCCAGTGATGCTACCATTGTACAAACATGACACGTTTGTGAACTGATTAAAAATTAATTAAGATGAATACAACAAATATATAACGATTTTTTTTCAATTTTGACCCATTTTTCGACTCCTTAAAAACTATTTAAATCGGTTAAAAACCTATTAAAAAAAAACGGTCCGTAAAAACATTCAATCATTTGAGGCCCCTAGCGCCACTCTGCGACGTTTAGTATCGGGGGAGATAGAGTTTGAAAATATGGAGGCAAACAGACAGACATATCGACTTTTATATATAAGATTATGTATATCTTTGTTAATTTATATTGTATTTTTATTTGCGCTATATCCTTTCTTTTCTTTCTTTTTGCTTTTTTCTTTCTCTTCCCATCTTTTCTTTCTTTTTTCTTCTCCGGTTTTTTCCTCTGTTTCTTTTCTCTATTTTTTCGATTTTGATATAAACTTATTCTCTGTCCCCCCCTTTCCGTCTTCTTCATATATATTAAAGGTCGTAATCTTTTTATTTAATGACCCGCGATGAGAACTTCTCAAGTAATTATTTTCTGATTGTGAATCAGTTAATAATGTTCATGACAGTTTAAAATTTTGTATCACAAGCTCGCCTGAAGAGATCTCCTGTTACTTGTAACTGACCGAACGAAACATGCTCATGATCCTAGCGACATATTAATGGTTATGTAAAACAACCAAAAGTATATGTTGCTCTACTTTCGTATTGCGCACTTATGTATTAATCTCGTAAAAACTTCATTGGTTGTTTTACCTCTGAATAATATTAACCTGGAATTATATATATATATATATATATATATATATATATATATATATATATATATATATATACATGTATATATACATATATATACATACATATATATATACATATATATATGTATATATATGTATATATATGTATGTGTATGTATATATATGTATGTACAGTTGTGCCCGATATTATTCATACCCCCCTTGAAAATTGAGTTTATTAGGTGTAACTTTGTTAGAATTTATTGTTTACGTCCATATTGATACATATTCTTAATAAAACTCTTCTGATCATTTTCGTCATTTTAAAATCTCGGGATACTTGTAATAAAAGAAATATACAGCTATTTATAAAATCTGCAATGTTCAAAAATAATCATACCCCCTTATTTTTTCAGTATTAATCGAGTTTCTGACTGTTTGTTTCCTGTTTGATTCTTATTTTGAATGCTTTTATACAACCTTTGATTAATTTCATTTCGTTTTTTGCATTTTTCAGAAATTAAAATGATATCAACTGAAAACCAATAAAAGAATAAAAATTATTAGAATGGGGAAGAAAAAAGAGCTTAGTAATGATCTTAGGACTAAAATTGCGAATTCACATAAGGATGGTTTAGGTTAAAAGTCAATTTCCAAGAAATTTGAGGTCCCTACAGCAACAGTACAGAGCATCATCAAAAATTTCCAGAGCCACCACACAACAAACAACTTGATTGGTAGAGGAAGGAAAAGGAAACTGTCTGCTAGAGCCACCAGGAATATTGTAAGAAGTGTTAATGCAAATCCAACCACCACTACTAAGGACATTTTAGAAAATCTGGAGTCTTCTGGCATAAAAATATCAAGGCAAACATTGCAAAGGACTCTGCATGAAAATGGTCTGAAAGGAAGAAGACCAAGAAGGACTCTATTGCACACCGGTAAACACCTTGCAGCACGTCTAAAGTTTACTAGGAACCATGTGAATTCTCCAGAGTCCGTTTTCTCAAGTATTTTGTGGACTCACGAAACAAAAATTGAATTGTTTGGCCATATGGATGCTTCTTACGTTTGGAGGAAGAAAGGAGAAGCTTACAACCCAAAGAACACCATACCCACGGTGAAACATGGTGGTGGTAGCCTAATGTTTTGGGGCTCCTTTTCGGCTAGTGGTCCAGGTAGTTTGGTCAAGATAGATGGAACCATGAAGAAGGAGCAATATTTGGAGATACTCCAGAAAAAACATTAGACAGGATGCGGAGAAGCTCCATTTAGGACCAAACTGGGTCCTTCAACAGGATAATGATCCAAAACATACTGCCAAAATAGTCAAGAAATGGTTTGAGGATAATCAAATTAATGTTTTGGAATGGCCTAGCCAGAGTCCCGACCTGAACCCTATCGAAAACCTCTGGCACATATTGAAAACTGAGGTTAAAAAGCGGAAACCTAGAAATTTGAGGGATTTGGAGAACTACTGCATTGAAGAATGGTCAAAAATCAGTGTTGATGCTTGTAAAAACCTTGTTGATAAATATCCAAAACGGTTACAGGCAGTTATTAAGAATAAAGGGCATGCTATTGACTATTAGTAAGAGAGGTATGAATAATTTTGAACTAGTGCCATTATTGTTTTTCTTTGTATAATGTTTCAAACTTGCATAATTTATTTATTTGTTGAGTTTAAATTAAATGCTTATGCTTGATTTATTGTTTGAAATCCCTTTAATATTGTCTACCTTCTGGTTTGAGCAATAATCTTATAGAAATCTCAAAGATCCGAGGGGTATGAATAATATCGGGCACAAGTGTATATATGTATATATATGTGTATATATGTATATATATATATATATATATATATATATATAATTCCAGGTTAATATATATACGAGTTGCCTTAAATATGTTTCCATACTAAAGTCTGATTGTCGCTGTTGATGAATTTCAAAAATGCAATGTGGACGTGATGACACTTTAGGAAGATATACAATACGATTCTGTTCTAAACTTGGAAAAAATGCCACGGAAACGTATGGAATGCTTCAGACTTCTTTTGGATAATAGAATATAATTTTTCGAGTGGCATAAGAGAGTCAAGGAAGGCAATAAGTGTGTGAGGGGTGCTGAGAGGAAGAGTAAGGAAATCAGAACACCAGAGTTGATTGGCTAAATAAAGTATTTCATTAATAAGGACCGTCGTGTGTCTATTAGGGCAATAAGGACAGAGTTTGGTGTCAGTGTGGAAACTGTACACAATTATTCGTGAGGAACTGAAGATGCGGAAGATTTACGCGAAATTTGTCATAAGTTGCTCAGAGAAGATCAGAAAAGAAGACGTTGCCATGACAGCAGAGAGAAGGTCGAGCTGAACAATTAAGATCCCACAGTTGTAATACTCTGGTGACCTGAAATGAAAGCTGAATATATTACTGTGACCCAGAAACCACGAGATAGACTTCCCAGTGAAAGCAGGCTGGCTCTACCAGACCCAAGAAGGCCAGACAGAGCAAATCCACCCAGAAACTTATGATGATCCCTTTTTTGACAGCACGGGCATGATCTACATGCACAGGCTTCTTCGTGACAGACAGCTATGTTTAGGTTTAAAGAGAGTTCAGAAAGTAATTCCGTCGGAAGAGGCAATCAATCTTTAAATCAGGTAAGTGGCAATTCCGCATGAACAATGCACGTTCGCAACTCCATCCTTGTCACAGACTATTTGATCAAGTTAGGCATCAAAACAGTTCCAGATTTTTCTCGCTGTGACTTTTTGTTATTCCTTAAGCTCAAGGAAAATCTTAGAGGCTGTCGTTATGAGACAGTTGAGGAGATGAAAGAGGCTGTGACGAGGGTCATTGACATGCTCACACAGGAGGACTCCCATGGAGTCTTCCGAAGTTGTTAGAACGGTACAACAAGTGCATTGCAACTGGAGGAGATTACTTCAGAGGGGACTAGAGTTTCATGTGTACTATCATTAAAAGTGCCCATACCAACAATGTTTGGACACTTATTTAAGGCATATATATAGATATCCCCTATAATCACAAAGTTATGTTTGTTTACACAAAGAGCATTGCAATTTCATATAACAGAAACTCATTCTATGAAAAGCAGCATATTTAATCACTCACAGGCTGATATATATATATATACATCCCCCCACACACACACACATATATATATATATATATATATATATATATATATATATATATATATATATATATATATATATATATATATATATATATATATATACAAGCGATTACAACCCGGCGGTGCCAGTGAAATGTTTTAATTGAAGTTTTATTACGGCTTTGTAAACCATGTCGTAAATCATTTTTACTCTTTTCTTGTTTTGTTTAGAAGAGCGTATCAACAGAACTCATCTGGTTTGTTTCACACCATTAGCAGAAGAACTTGTTTCTGATGCTAATAACATTGAATCAAAAACTGAATAAAAACAAAAGCATATTCTCCATATAAAATAAACAAAATATTAACATATAAAATATATAGAGCGCCCTTTTTTACAAATGAGTTAGCGCTTTTAATGTCCCAGAGCCCACTCGATGATGAGGTTTAATAATTGAATTCCGTGATTATTACTAATAGTGAAAATTGGGGTGAAATTGATTATTTACGAGTGCGGCTCAACAAGAACTTGTTTACGTTTGACTTTAAACCGATTATGTTATGGACATGGGTAGTTGCCCTATGATAGACAGTTCCATAAACAGGGAGCTATAAGAAATAAGTTTTGCTAATGAAGTTTTCGTTTAGTTTTGGCTACAGATAGTATGCAAAAGCTCCACCTCTCTAAAACATAACATTGCCGTATTACTGCTTCTCTGTTGATCACAACATCGTCTTAAAACCATCAAATACTTGTCAGAAATCGCCTTATACGAAATCAATCTAGTTCGTATACGTGTCAATCTTTCCAGCATATTGATCTTTGTCATTTAGCATTTTTTGGCCTTGTAAGTGGTGACCAAAGAATAACAAACACTCTATATGCTTTAGTCTAAAATGTGGTTTTAGATTCATCACATATCTCTATATCAGAGGTTACCTCCGTCTGTACGCCGATTTATTTATCAGTCATGCTTAAATTTGATATGGCATTTCTATCGGTTAACCTGCAAATTGAATGGACAAATCTTCACTTAGCGTTCGAATTTTCTCATGACGATAAGCATCATATTATTTTGTCATTATTTTTAATATTTTCTACTAATGACTTAGCAGTTATCAAGGCCAAAAGTCGGTATAATGTAACAGTTAATAAGATTGAATGCTTACCAGTTGAGACATGAAGGACATTTGCAAATGATTGATACTAATTAACAGAAGAGCTGAAGCTGATATTGTTGTGTTGTTGTATCATAAAGGGGATCGTGTGTGGTTGTCTAGCGGTCAGTCTATTTAATGATATGTTCATATGCCGTTGTGCGCGCGCGCGTGTGTGTGTGGTACATGTATTATTTGGATATACCTTCCTGCTTCGTCGATGTTGGTCTATCTGGATTCATCTCGTGTCTTGGGAGGAAACTGGTACCTTTGGGGACGAAGATTCAATCACTTCAAAACGATGAATTGGTTTTATAGTTTATTTCACTTTCCAGATGTCTCGCAGAAGGATGGAAAGTGAATCTCTGGCTTGCGTGGTTTCTCTTGGTCTCATTTTTACACACGTCGGCGCCCCCCCCATTGAAGCGGAAGAGACGTCAGTGAAGCCGTCCGTCGCCTTCTGAGTCCAAACCAAATCTTACCGATTCAGCTAACCTGATCACTTGACTCACACGCAATCCGATCAGCTGACCCTGACTTCCGGTCAACATGTCTACAATATAATTTACTCACCCCCTCTCTCTCTCTCTCGATCCATTCTATAACAATATTAAGCATTGGAAGATCATGCTGTAATATTCAGGGAAGCAGCCCCACTCTAATATATTCCACAGACGTTCAGTTCTTGCTAAAAAAAAACTTTATTCATGTAAGTTCCATCTGATGCTATGCTTCCGGAGGAAGAAAAGAAAGTTCTTCACGTAATGATAGAAAACGAGTTCTTGCTGTGGATGAGAAGGTTCTTAATAAGGTGCAGTAAACTATCTGCACCCTCTCTCATACATACATAATGTTGATAATCTAAATCTTGTCTATTCTATAAATGTAATTATGTTATACGTTCTTCAGAATTCTGATTTATTCTCTGCATCCTTTGTTTCGGCTTGCTTGACCTGTTGGTTTACTGGTTTTAATATATTCGCATTTTGATTCTTCATTTTAATACAACTTCATATTCCAGTAGTTTATTTCCAAGAACTGCAGGCTTTCCGAGCTCTCTTTCTATTCACTGTTTTTCTTTCCTATATATAACCTTGATCTTTTCAAGATAAAGCCAATAAGCATTTGCTGTTTGCGATAAAAAAGTATGTATTCTTGTTATCCTAACCTACAATCCTTACTCGGCGGATATAATCCCGACACTTTCGATGGAAATAATGACTAATTTTCAAATAACAAATAACTACCAGTGCCTCTTATGATAGAGCTTCTTTGTAAAAAAAAAGAGAAAGGATAAACTCCTACTAGAGTTCCAAGTCGATTTTGAACTTTTTCAATGCAATCAACATGCGTTTTCTTGTTTGTCTTCAGTTTTTATCACATATGTCTTTTCGCTCCGTTGCTACATGGCAATACCTTTTTCCATTTTCGTAAACAACGAAAACAGTAGGAAATATGATCTCCGGCGTAAAATACGCAGACGCACGAGACAATCAAGTGACGCATGAGGCACGGACACGCTCTGTTAGATGAGACGCGTAAAGGGAGAACGCGAGAAACGGACAGTGTCAGTTGACAAAACGGCGGCAGAAGTGAAGGGGGTTCGAGGTGATTTAGGACAGCATTTAGAAGGTAGGGGACAGAAAAGCCATTCGGTGCACTTACCGTTAGTTCCTTTAGACAGATGGGAATTGAAAAGAATTAAAGAATTGCATGTCAGAAAAACCGTTTGTTAGGTATGAATATCGCTGATACAAACTCGAATCTATCGTTCGATGAATGATAATCGATTGGTAAGGAGGGCAATCTATTCAACTAAAACCTAAATTATCCTCAATCAGGCTTTTTAGTAGTACATGCTGTCTTTTCGAGTTCGCTATCGCTATTTTCAATTGATTAACGCAATTTTAATTACTTAACATTTAATTTATAAATTTGTTGTAATCACGAAACAAAATCCTTTATGTTTAATCAGATAGATAAACATTAACATTTTATTCATTTCGACACAAATTTATACATCTTTTAAATGTGACTGTAAAGAAAGAAAAAAAAGTTAACACCTTTACGTTTTTACTTACAACTTAGCAATTATCGCAATTTGTTCAATATCAACTCGTTCCTTCGAAAGCAAACACCATTTGAGAAAATATAGAACAATATAATAAACAGAGCAATTTATTATATTAAAATGATAATGATCAATGAATTAAAGAAAAACAATAACAAATAATTGCATTAAAATTCATCCAGAAGTTGGTAATTTATACATAAGATTTGAGAAAATATGTATTAGATGTTTAAGCAGAATTAGGAAGTCAAAGTCATAAATTTATTTATTATGCTTCATTATTCAATGACATTGTTGAACATATTTCTGAAAGTGGCAATAAATACGCGAAAAGCAAAAGATAAAAGAAATAACAACGATAGTGCTGTGGCGAAACTCACCTATGGTACCTACTAATTGACTCTTCCAATCTAAACAAATACCGGAAGACTAAGCCGTAAGGTGTCAGTCGATATCCGGTGGACCAACATAGGTCGGTCGCCGGCTACGACGAACAACCCACATATTTCATGCTTTGAAATACATTTTGTTACTTTATTTTGGAGTCATGGTTTTCTTTGCAACCTTTAATAGGACTATAACATTGGCGACGTCGGATTTCGAACTCGCAGACTGCACTCGAATGTCAAATATCTCCAACATTCAAGAACTCACGAGTGAAAGCTGAATAAAACCAAGCAAGTATCCAGAAAACACTGATGAAAGTAGAAAGAGAGAAACTCACAAAAACCAAATAAGTGCGTGGGCATAAAAGTTTAAATTGCAAACTCGTGGAAAGTAAGTATATTTTAATATTTTCTTCTCTTTGTGTGACACTGACACGACATCTGGGTGCACCCATAAATACAAAAGAAAGAGAAGTACGAATTATTATGAGTTTTATTTGTTGGCTTACTAAAAAGAAGTAAATACGGTTTTCGGCCTTTTTCTTCACTGTCAACATTGGGTTTGCTTTGAAAGTCATTTGCTTTGAAAAATATATTAAATATTTCTGTGGACATATATATATATATATATATATATATATATATATATATATATATATATATATATATATATAAGGAAAGTGGTGGACAAATGTTTGTTTAAATAGACAGGCGCCGCTCCCGTGGGTCGATCGGTAGAACTGCTGACTGTCCACGCGATGGTTCTAGGTGCAATCTTCGGCTTGGGAGAGCTGCTAGTCTAGCGGCACAGATGAGTTGTGATACAACGAAAGATAATTGTATGCCGATGACTACAATATATATATATATATATATATATATATATACGTTTTATTTTTTATTACCGTTTTATCTGTTCAGTTACATATGTTTCAGTTGCCGGACCATATTTACGATCCAGCAGCCTCGTCAGACCTTACAGAAAGTGCTTTTATTTATTATTTCCACTTTTATTTATTTTATTTTTTATGTTATTGTTGTCTTTATTTTTATTCTCTATTTAGAAATCTAAAATTTTATTTTATTTTATTTTATTTTATAATTTTTTTTACAAGCCAATATAGCTTAACTCCCAATAATCAATTAAAAAAACCCATACAGGCCCCTAAATATTGAACCAGTAACATATATTGGAACATATTTTATCATGCGTCTACCTAAAATCGCATTATTAACTACACCCTTTTATTTTTTTATCCTAACTTTACTTTATTTACTTAGTATAAACAGACACATATGTATGTATATATTTATGGATATGTAGGTTATTATATAAGTCTATGAATGTATTTGTACATGTGTGTGTCTGTATGTATGTATATATGCATCAATATCCTACTGGAGATATATGTCTGTGCATATGTGTATGAAAGTATGTGTATATGTGTGAATATATATATGAGTATGTGTGTGTATGTACATATAAGTATATATGTGTATATAGGTATATAATTATACGCGTGTCTGTATGTATATGTATATATGGGTGTGTGCATGTGTGTACATTTATTGGCATATGATTCCGCGTACTTTCTGTATATATTTTATGTACGTATGTGGTGGTATGCATATAGGTTTATATACTTTTATATATACGTGTGTATTTGTGTATATAGATGTATATATATATATATATATATATATATACGTGTTTATATAAGTATGTATGTGTGCGTATGTTCGCGTGTATTGGCATATGTATTCACTCTTAACTGCCTAAAACAATTCATTGTCGGATGTACGCCTGGACTTGCCGTGGCCACTGCGAGCGTTCTAAAATGAAACTCTGCCAAACGCATATGACATGTTCACTAAACCTTTCTCTCTTCATCTCCCTCCCTCTCTTCATCCCATCAATCCATATACTCCAGTGTATAGCTAAACAATTTTACTAAATACAGCCAAATCTTAAAACCCAAAATTGAAATTCCTCTCCCTTCTTCCCCTTACCCCTCCCTTTTATTTACCTGTCTCCCACTCCCTATATCACTACACCTTCCCCCACGCCTAGCTGAATTTACTAACCCCCACACACTACAATCTAAAGTATTTTAAACTTAAAAACTTAATTATTGTTGATCTCTGTCCCCTTATTTTCTCTTCCCTTCTTTCTTTTTTCCTCTTTTTTCTCTCGTATTTTTTCTCTCGTATTTCTTTTAAAATCGTTCTTCCAAATAATAATAGCCATTTCTATAAGGTCTGACGAGGCTGCTGGATCGTAAATATGGTCCGGCAACCGAAACATATGTAACTGAACAGATAAAACGATAATAAAAAATAAAACGCATATTTGCTCTGCAATAGTATTGAGCACTGTCTTCAGGTTTTACTAATTAAAATTTTTACCATATATATATATATATATATATATATATATATATATATATGTGTGTGTGTGTGTGTATGTGTGTATGTGTGTGTGAAAAAGACATTCTTTTTGTAAGAAATATTTTTTCCAAAGAAATTTAAAGTTTTATGTTCAACGGCTGTTTGCAAAGTTATTAAAGGAAACAAATTACTATCCCCCCTTTCTCCGAGTTGTTCTAAAATTACAACGACCTAGTTTATCCGAACATGTTTTTGATGAATTTCGGCAAATTCAGTATTTTATCCATCATGCAAGTACTGTGAAACCAGTCTTAAAACTACAAATTGAACAACAATTATTAAACACGCAACAAAATTATTTGAACAACAAAAAGACTACGATGAAAGACAACAACAACAGCAGCAACAATAAGGATATATGAAAAATCTACCGCACATAAAATGTTATGCAGTAGGGCGAACAGAAGAAAGTATTTATTAGTTATTAATTTGCCTGTCGATCTATCTATTTATCTATGTGTATTATCGATCTAGTCATTTATTTCTGCATCTATCTATCTGAATATGTCTATATAATTGGAGAGATAAACAAGAGCTGAATATGAAGAATGTTGATAAAAAATATCAAAATATAATAAAATCATATCATAAACAAGTTTACCGGAAGCACGTGTATGTTCCGTCGTTCTAGTTAGCTGAGAAGAATAATTGGAGTTGGAATTTGGATGTTGAGCAGGGCGGACGGTTTAGCAGGTCACCCCTTTCACCGGGGAGGAAGATGACGTGTCTCAGAAGAGAGACCTAGAATTAACCACTCAAGCAAATATATTTACTTTCCATTCTTTTGCGGTCCACACCTGGAAAGTGAATAAAAGCTATATAAAATAAAACCAACTTGGAAGTGAATGAATATTCGTTCAAACAGGCCCCAGCCTCCTCTACAAGAACAAGATGAATTCCAGGTGGACCAAGATCAACGACGTATGAAAATAAGGTATGTTGAAAATACATGTATGACACACACAAATTCACATATAAACATTTAGACGATCATAACATTGGAACATAGATAGACTGCAGCAACATAACTTAGGGTTCAAATAGCGAAGAAATACCATATGCATTTAGTAATTCGTGCACACATAATGATGAACCGTTCGTCACAAGTACATATCACTTTATGCCATGGTGGTACCCTATTACAGACATATATCCTGTATGGTGATATGGTATGTGTGTCAGAAACTTCGTGAAAAATATTGAATAATTTGACCCCCTGTCTTTCCAAGCTTATAACTACTCGAAAAATGTAATTCAAACCCTACTTTTTTCAATGAAAGGAGCAAGGACCAAGGTGTCATTGAAAACATACAAAGAACGTGTTATTTTTTTTAAAAAAAGGTTTTAAACTTCAGACTTTACAGGTAAATTTACAAAAAACTCACCTTTTTTGTTTTAAATTAGAATATATTATTTATTGGTATTTTATTTTCAATTTGTGATATATAAAACTTTGGTACATGAATTAATTATTTAATTTTTAATAGACATTTCAAAATGGAGGGTGTGAATTAATTCGCCCCCCCTGTCTTTCCAAGCTTATAACTACTCGAAAAATGTAATTCAAACACTAATTTTTTTCAATTAAAGGGACAAAGACCAAGGTTTCATTTAAAAAAAAATACAAACAACGTGGGTTAAAACAAAAAGTTTTAAACTTCGGATTTGCAGGTAAATTTAAAAAAAAACTGTTCTTTTTTTGTTTTAAATTTGAATATATTATTTATTGATCTTTTATCTTCAATTTGTGATATAAAAAAAACTTTGGCACATAAATTATTATTTACTTTTTAATAGACATTTCAAAATAAGGGGCGTGAATTAAAAAAAACGTTTGTCTAAAATATTATATTCAGTTTATTGTAAAGAGCATAAAATTTCACATTGACCCTGATAATATCGTAAAAATAGAATCAATAGAAAAATTTTGATAGATTTAAAAAGTCTATCAAAATTTTTCTATTGATTCTATTTTTAAAGTTTAAAGATTGAAAAATACTGAACTCGTCAAATTCAATTAATTTCATTACAGTTTTTAAAAAATATAAAAAATACTATTTCTATTACTTTTTATATAACTTTAATAGTTTATTTTGGAAGTATAATCCACAAAGAAAATAAACAGCCCACTTTTAAGAGAAATTACGAGTTTTTTAAATATTTTATTCGCAGTTTCGTGTTAGGGGTGTCAACAATTCCTACAAAAATTCTGATACACCTAGTGATATGGTAGCCCATTACACAACAAAAAAAGCTGCTTATTCAAGTCAGAAAAAAATAATACGCCCACCGATAATAATACCGCATTTTTACAAGATTCAATAGAAGAAGATACATCATTTTAAGCTTATTTTCGTCGGTATGAAGATACTTTTAGTATCGATTGCAACAGTAGTCGGACCAGAAAAGGGTTCGTTTACTATTACGAAAACTAGAGACGATCGAGCATAACAAGTTTGTGGATTTTATTTTACCACATAAAACGTCGAAATTATCTTTCGCCAAGGCGGTGGAACTGCTTACTGAATTTTTTAGCCCGATAGTCTCTTTATTTCATAAGTATTAGCCATGTCTGAATTTGCAGAAGAATGACAAAAACGAGTTCTCAACGTACGCAGCCATAGTAAATAAGCATTGTGACGAATTCAAACTTACAGATCTCAGTATAGAAAATTTTAAATGTTTAATATTTGCACAATGGCCGAGATGCGGAGATTAGGTGGCGTGTCCTAACAAAATTAGGAAATGATCCAAACTCCACCCTACAAAAGTTAACGGAAGACGGTCAGAAAATAGAAATTATTAAAAAGGATTAGATAGATATCGAATCTGGAGTCGCACAGATAAAAAAAAGTAAAGAGACAATTTAAAAAACAACTAAAAAATAAAATACAAGTTAGGGAAAAAGGACACACATATCAACACATAGCCAAGAAAATCTTTGAAGAAAGGAAAATTCCATCTCTGTGTAATCGATTTTGTAATTTGTATTAGGTTAAGGACTGTCCATATTTATCAAAAAATGTTTAATATGCAAAAATAGGACAGAGGTACTCATGGCAGAAATAAAATTAAACACAAAATCCGAGGGTTTGCAGAGAGTGAAAATAACGAAGAAGTGTTGCGAAAATATGTTACTATCAAAATTCATGATAAAAATGAAACTCGATTCGGGTTCAGACCTTCCGATAGTAAATTTAAATAACTGAAAGAAATGTAGTAAACCTACAATGCTGAGAACACGCAAAACATCAAAGGCCGTTAACGATATGCAAATTAACTTCGAAGGTGAATGTTTAGTGAACGTTACATTATTGAGAATGACGAAAAAATTAAAAGCTTGTGTATTAAGGAATACCACTAACCTACTCTGGTCGGACTAGATGCATGAATTTAATTTATGCGACCTGCTAATATCTACATTCTGCAGAAAATCAGATTTAATGCAAGCAGGACCTGAGACGTTAGTCGCGAATTTAAAAATGAATTTACGGAAGTATTCGCACTGGGACCGAGATAATGTACTAAAGTGGCCGCGGAATCAAAGGTCAAAGCGTAATGTACAACCTATTTTCAAAAGAAAACGCAATGTGCCATTTGCGTCGCTGGAAGAATCGACAAGACACTCGACAGATCATAAAATGTGGGCATTCTATCGAAAATAGGATACAGTCAGTGAACTATCCTTCACGGTCTATGTAAAAAAAAAATCATGGAAAATCCGTGTTACGGCAGATTTTCGACGAGGTTGAATATGTCATCGGAGGATTTCTATTATCCACTGCCAAGTTCGGAGGAAGTTTTACAGGACTAAACGGTGGTCGAATTTTCTCGAAAAATCGACCTAAGCGTTTAAAATAGAAGTGTTAAATAAATGTTAAATAAACTTGCATAACTGTTGTATAAGAATAGCTGTCCCCTTCTCATATATATAAGAATAGAAGACTAGATAAGTGAAAATGATATTAAAAAAAGCTAGAATGGAACCCGTTAGGTAGGTTGAAATCCTAGGAATGCAGTCAATTGTTAATTTTTTAGAAATGACTAAATATATTTTATGTCAGAAAAAGAACGATAGTCCATTATTTCAGAAATAACTGGATATTAAAAGTTAAAAGAATGGACAATACGAGTTTATACATAATGATTAAACATAGGTTATATATTGAACAATTAAAATTGGGAATTCTTTGTTTGCCAAAAGTGTGTTGGGACAGACATATGTAACATCTACGTGAAATTAAGTCACGTTGGTTAACAACAACACCTCTGCGTCATAAGCAAAGGAGATTCCCAATATATTGAGACGAGGGTTCGAAGTTAGAAATGAGGATCAGAGAATCACAGACAGTCACAGACGAGAGTCGGACAGCGACTCAAGTGGAGCTGATCCTCTTAGAGGCGAAGGAGGAAGACAATGTAGTCGAAAAAGCTTGAATCCCTGACATTATCAATCAGCCGGGTAAGAAATAAAGTAAGCATCTCATACTTTGTAACTGTTTGTCTTCCTGTCGTCATTCCACCAACTGAACTCTTGTATAACCCCCTTCCAAGTAATGTGTCCCCTTCTCAAAAACTGTATAAATGTCCTAGCTCCGTATTATAATATAATACAAGAATTATTATAACAGTGGTCATGATGTACCAAAAATATAAATATTTTTCCCTCAGTATTGTCATTACCATCTTTGTTATGAGTCCCCGTTATACATGTATCCGATATGAACCCCCATCATCCTCAATATGTACTCGATAAACAACATAAATATCGATCAAGGTCTTTACCGATGTGAAATATTACCGGTAAATTTCGCATCTTCCATTTTACACAGATTATGGACACAATTCTAGGCTGTCTTGACATTGCCATCGCATATCTGGGCGATATTATTATATCCAGCCGTAACAACGAACAGCACAAAAGACATTTTTGGTCAATAAAAAGGACTACCCACATTTACGGCCAAAGATAAGGAACCAGTTTATTGAATTATGAGTTTAAACTGGAATTTTTATCATCAAAGCTGCAAAGCTGAAGCTGCAAATGATGAATTTATAAAAACACAAACGCAGAAATTGGAACAAGGAAAATTTACTTCTGATATGTACTTTGTCTGCGACAACATTTTGCTTTAAAGAGTGTCATAATCCGAAGGCTCTCCAAAGGAGAATACTAAGAAAAACTTCTATATGAGTCATCCTGGCACAAGTAGAATAAAACGCTTGATGTGTGGCTTCGTTTACTAAACGTCCATAGATCAAGATATAATTAATATAGTTAAAGCATGCACATGTTATACTTTGGCTGCAAACGTACCACCGATTATCCACAAACTCTGACGAATATCCGAATAATCGTGGTCCAGGATATATATAGACTTTGTGGGACCACTGGATGAATTCTATTACTTTATAGTAGTAGATAGTTTTTCCAAATTGCCAGGCGTGCTAAGAGGCAGGATACCCACCACAGTGGTAACTATTAATTTTTATATGAGCTTTTCGCTCGTTTGAGTGTTGTTGACTGTATTGTTAGTTATAATGCTACCAAATTCACTTCTTCGAAGTTCCAATAATTTGGCGAGACATATCAGGTAAAACATTTTACAACCCCACAATATTATCCGAGATGTAACGGCCTAGCAGAGCGCTTTGTGTATACACTAAAAAGGGCGTCAAGAAAGGCTTATGTATCACCAAAAATAAAAAGCTCTACAGCAGTTTCTTTACACAGGATTACGGCAAACCCTAACGCAACAACAGGCAAATCATCAGCATGGGCTATGTTTGGCTGTAAAATCAGATCAGTATTTGAGAAGTTGCTATTAAGACAAATCATATATAGGGAAACCTCTACAGTACCACTAAAAATACAATCTTGGCGAGAAAATATACTTCAAGCATTTTAAAAATAACATTTCATTTTGGGAATTGGGAAAAAGTAATACAAAGGATCGAAAATGTGCTCTATGTAATTCAGGTACCAAAATTCACACACAAAAGGCATGTGAGCCAGATACGCAAACGTATGACTGAGGACCAAGAAGAGTTGCCTCAGAAAGAAGTAGAGGCTATTGAAACTGTCTATAACATGTTTGATATTGAGTCTCGCCAAATTACACCAGAACCACGACGTTCGGGCAGGAAGAGAAAAATCACCGAGCCGTTCATTCTCCACCCTAAGAGAAAAAATACTGATACACCGTCCGGAGTATTAAGCTTGAGTGGGGTTTGTTGTATGCTGTAAAATAAACTATTCCAATTTCAATAAACACCAGAAGACTAAGCCGTAAGGTTTCAGTCGATATCTGTTGTACCGACCTAAGTCGTTCGTCAGCTACGACGAACAACCTACCTATTGTATGCTTTGCAATACATGTTGTTACATCATTTTGGCGTTCTGGTTTTCTTTGCAACCCTTAACATGACTATAACAGAACGAAAAGACTGTTTTACTAATTGAAGAAATTTATCGAAGATTTCGAGTCACACCCAACAACCGTGTTTAATTTTTACTAGGTTAAAATGAAAGCATCGAAGAAATCTGTTATTGAAATAAAATATGATGTAAAACAAGTTTCAGAACATTAAAACAATACACGTCCGTGAAAAATAATTTTTATCGCATTTTTAATAAATTTGCTTAATTTTGATTCACTGTGTGTTAAAGACACTGAAAAATAACTGTAACGGTTTTTGACAAACAAGACATCGGATTTGAAAACGACAATATTGTAATTAGCAAAGAAGCAATTACAAAATATTGTATTTCACCGATGGAGAAATCTGCAAAAAAATCGTACTGATGAACATTTCAGCCTGAATCTAATCTCACTTAGAAAGAAAGGAGAGTTGTTTTCCTTGCAGTACAAAAAGAGTTCTTGCCGTCAATATTTTACCAGGAGGTACTAGAGATTGGGGCTTAGTCGAGTACATTCCACAGAATCAAGAGTAGGCGAAAGAGCGACTAAGTGTTTATTCTGTAAGAAAGCCTTCTAAAGAACAAAAGCGATAATGCCTAGTAAATTTCGAAATTCATCTTGTAATCTGTGAAAACAAGAAACAATGTTTAAACATAAAATTACTTTTTTTTTGCAAAGAAGTCAACCATTATCAAAGCCCGGAGGCCACTCGAGGATAAGGGTTACTCATTGTACAGTAGTCAATGTGAAATGTCGTAGTAATCGTTAGTAGTAAAAATTTGGTAAATTGGATTACTTAAGGGGAACGGCTCATCAAGAATTTGTTCACGTGGGACTTGAAGACAACCATATTGTAGTCAGTTGGAAAGCAGAAAGACGGAACAGAGTTCCACAGGCGTGTAGTTCTAAGAAAAAAGCTTTGTTCATGGAATCTACGTTTAGGTTTAGGCACAGATAAAATGCGGGGGAAATTATTGATAAACGATTGTTTTTCGTGAAAGTCATGCTACCGGGGATCATATATTGGAGCTCAGTAAAGCACTAGAGCACCCCACTAGGGAGTTTATTCACAAATACTATTATTATCAGTCTTTTTTTTGTTAAAATTTAAATATGATTTGACGAATTAGTTCGACTAGTAAAGGTCGTAACCATTTCGATTAAAATTTTTAAAAAATATTCTCAATCAAGTTTTCATAATATTTTATAACGTTGAAAAGAAATCGATTTGATTAAAGTTGCTCTATATTTTTATCTCATTTAATATTTTTTATTAAAAACAATTTCTATAATGGTTTATTTCATCTTAGGTTTTATCGTTTAGATGTTCCAAGTTTTCTTAAACACACTAGGGAATATTTCTGAGAATCATGTCTGTCACTTATGTCACGCTAGCTGTTTAAAACTTTTATCTTTCAATATTAACCATCCAATTTTTATGACACCTGACTGCTAATTGTAGGAGAAGAAGCCGTTTTATTGAATATAACTTTTGAAATTAATACAGACATAAATGTCCATAGGTCATCGGCATTTTTTCTAAAGCCTTTAGTATTTTTGGTAAGGTTCTGACGGTTACCAACAAGACAGTCTTCTGAAATACTCTACCATTGCAAGAGATCCCGGTTTTCTCAATCCACTTGGGAAATCATTTTATCACATTCTCCAGGGTTCTAATAACAACAGCTGCATTTTCTACTTTCTTCAACTTCCACAATCTTTTTATATCCCTTGTCAAGTCACATCCACATAAGCAGACTCGGCCATTTCAATGAGTATTGCCTCGGTTCATTTTTCGGTACTTCTGCATTTAACGAATCAGACGTAACTCAGCATTTGCTCGGCTTTGTCCGGCGCATGACGTCAACAGCCGGATAAAACCGAGCGTTGGCGATAAAATAAAAACAACGTTACAACAAAATAACTGTACAATGAAATTGTAAAATGTAGAAACAAAAAAAAATATATAAGTAAAAAGCAAAAACCTACCGTTCATTTATGTTTTTTTTATTATTATTGTTTGAAATTGTTTTCTGTTTTCAAAATAAATACATATAAAGCAAGTTTTTTTGTTAAATAATAAGAAACTTTTTTTTTGTCTGAACTGTTTTTTTTTCAATTTTTAACGTAAAAAAACATATTGTCTATGTCTTAAACAAGTAAAAGTTAATATTTTTTTTTTGCAACTCTTTATGTCAAATAAATGGAAAACGTCTAAAAAAGGGCAATAAAAAGCATTGGGGGGAGGGGAGGGCAGGAACAAGGATTATTTGTACATTTTTTTCGCCAGAAACAAGGACTTTTTTTAATTTATTAGTGGAAGGAGGGTTTCGCGTTCCTATTTGGTACAGTGACCAAGAAACCCTCCTTTTCGGCGGGGTCGTATCCACCGTAGACCCAGACTGGTGTCAGAAGTCTGCCGACGTTGTGTTTTCTGCGGTTAAAAACGGACTCGTCGATTTCTACCGTATGGCCTGGGTCTCCAATCTGCAAGGGATTCCTAAGAAAATAGTCCCTGCATATATCACGCAGGAAAATTTTCCAATCCACAATTGTGTGGCGAGAACGTAACCCACATTCGCGATGGAGATTTTTTGTAGATGCCATCTCGAACGCCCATAAGTATATTATTTTTATTATACATGCGATGGTTAGTCAGAATTTTGAGAAGAAGGCCCCCATCCTAATGGAGGTCCATCGACGACATGTTTCACTTCTACACCTCCAACCTTAACCGTCGGAAAGGCTTGTTGTCTTTGCAAGTACACAATCCTGGCCAAAATGTAAACACCTTTTCTCTTCTGCCAATAATTTCCGTTGCTGGCAAAAGTTTAGTGCAGCCTCTGGGGTCTGGAGCTGGTCTGCAAGGTTTGTAATATTCATTATTATTTCGTCAGTTATCTTTTTAAAAAAAAATATTTTTTTTAACTCTCTTCAAATAAGCGTTTCTTGAGTTGTGACACTCTTCCAATTGATAGCGAAATCCTCGTCTGCTTAATCGGCAACGCTCGGTTACATCCGGCTGTTTACGTCATGCGTCGGACAAAGCCGAGCAAATGATGAGTTACGTCTGGTTCGTTAAATTCACAAGTACCCATTTTTCTAACAAGATTAAATCTGGTCTCTTGGCTTTAATCAAATTGTCACATTGAATATTAATATTATACAATAATTTCGCATTATCACTCGCATTCTTTTGTAGTATATTTTGAAGTATACTTGTACAATTTGTCACTGCATCCCAGCCCTATTTTCCTACATGTATCCCAATGTACCTTTCTCGCAATATTATCATGCCGCATCTTGTGCTACTTCTGAATTAACTTCCCACAACTACCGATGATGTGTTGTATATTATCGCCCACTGTTTACACGGTTGACTCGGGTTTTCAGCCTTTTTATCCACTTGTCAAATCTTGTCATGAAGCGTTATTGCAAGAACTGCTAACTATCAATTTCTCACTGGCAACAGCCATGGGCCTTTATTGGCAGTTGATGTCATCGTCCTCTAATGGAGTTCTGTTCTTTGCTCTTCATCCTCGGGTTTTACATTCACTGTGGACCTTCACATCTATTTGTGTGTGGTATTAGCTGATGTCGATGTTATACTTTTTGATGGGGTGGGGAAATTTATTATTATTATTATTATTATTATTATTATTATTATTATTATTATTTCTTTACTTAAAGCATGAAGAACGATGCTGGGTTAATAAATCAACGACTGATACAAATATCGTCATATGCGTAATTACACAAAGTAAATTATTTTGAGTAAATTAAGTGATTGATCTAATTATTCCAATGCTGTGTGGATCTTGATAATTACGATGACTATCACGAATCACATATGACAATTTGTGTTATTCATTTTCAGATAATTAAAACACGCGAGTCCATTATGACCGCACGTGCAACAGAATTCGCGACAAACATCTTAAAATATCTTACGTGCGATATACGTTCCGAAAAAGGGTGATTTCAGCTTGCTATGTTTCTTTTTCCTGCGGAAGCAGACAGTATAGAAATAATTAAAAAATAAAGAATCACTGTAGCTTTTCTTTTCACACAAATAGTGTTTTAGTAAAGGACTGTTTTCCTTTCGTTTTTTTTTTTGCGGCGTTTTTCGTTTACTAGTAAATGAAAAAACAAGTGAAATAAAAATGACTAACCAAATTATAATAGCACTCAAGAATATTGAACTTGGTTTATTATCCAAACTAGATCTGAGGATTTATTCATATTTGCGTCGAATATTAGAGAAAGGAACAGCGAAGAGAAGACACATGGCAACCCAAAAGGCGTGTTCCCACGTGTAGTTTGGCGCGTTTATGATCACTGACTTATCACGGATGCATCAGGAATGGAAGCGATAAGCAGCGCATGTTGGTCGCCTCTGTTTTGCCGCTGCGCACTTGTATCCCTCTCACCGAATCGATCGTGGCCGTCGACTTTTGATAATGTATTGAGGTGAGATGCAGAAAAAGATATTGCTATTAGAAAAAGGAAACGTTAATATTGGGGAAAACGTCTTCTTTTTCTTGAAGGGTCGGCAAAATGTGATCGTCGGAGCGGAAACGCCTCTAATTTTATAGTTAAATAGAGAGAGAAAGAGAGAGGGGTAAAGAGAGAAAGAGAGAGAGAGAGAGAGAAAGAGAGAAGTGTAAAAAGTGATATCTCTCTCACTGAAATGGAAAGAAGAAAATAGAATGTTGGGAGAGAGATACGGAGGAGGGGGCATGAAGATTTATATATGGATAGCAATATAAATAATGAAATTATAGATAGAAAAATAGATGAGTAAAGAGAATGAAAGATTAAAATAGTCATATATACAAAGAAAAATAAAGAGATAAAATGCATATATACACATAAATACACACACATACATATATAATTGAGTGCATGTGTATGGGTGTGTATGCAACAGTAGAGAGAGAGAGAGAGAGAGAGAGAGAGAGAGAGAGAGAAAGAGAAAGAAAAAGAGAAAAAGAATGGAAAGAAAAATAAAGATCGAGTGAAAGAAATAGAAAGTAAAGAAAGTAATTAGAGATATTTGAGAGAATCACATATATAGAGTGAAAGAGAAAGATTCCCCCCTTACACACACACACACGTACACACACACACATATGTATATATATATAACTACTTCATTTAGTCACATAAAATTAATATACGAAAGTATAAATTTATGCGTAAACTTTAAGTATTTACTTCAAAAGAGCTCAATACGTATGAATTTATTAAGTATTTACTTCAAAAGAGCTCAATACGTAGGTAGAGCAAGTTAGTAAGTTATAAAATATATATAGCGATTAAGCTACATGCGTATATATATATATATATATATATATATATATAAGAGAAATAAAATTAAAACTGCAAGTTTAACTTTACAATCAAAATTTATTATTAGTGGTGGTGGCGGTGGTATTGATGGTAGCGGCATTAGCATCTCTTATAACTTGTATATGTGTATATAATTGTCCTTATGTGTGTCTATGTATGAGTATATATACATATATATATATATATATACACGCATGAAGGTTTTTATTTATTTTTTCATATATCTATGTAAATGTGTTTTGTGCGTTATATATATATATATGTGTGTGTGTGTGTGTGTGTGTGTGTACGTACTCGTGTGTTTATGGATGTATTTATGTATATATGAATATGGGTAAGTACATGTATGTATCCTTTGTGCATATGTATAAGTATATATGTGTGTGCATGTGTGTGCATATATATATGTATATATATATACGTATATGCATGTATATATATATATATATATATATATATATATATATATATATATATTTACTTTTATCATTATCGGTATATGATTGACATTATCATTCGTGTCATTATCACTATTGCTGCTATTATAAATATTAATATTATCGCCACGTTTATTACGATGTTTTCATCATTATTACTAATTTTTTTAATACTCATTTCTAAATTTATTACTATAATTACTGAATTACTAAATTACTATTATTATTATTAGTAGTAGTAGTTGTATCCATGATCACCGACTATACTATTATGAGAATTACTTTGCATTTATTATATTTATTATTATTATTATTATTATTATTGGCTCACATGGAGCTTTCACACAAGTCAACAAACGATCTGATTGGAAACCTGTGGTATTCTCTGGAGGTTGAGTGACAACAAGTCTCCCCAGACGTCCAGTTCTTTCTACCGCCTTCGATAGCATTTGTTGCATAATCGCAACAGCCTCTTACCATTGATTTCTCGCCGGCAGTTGTCATTGGTTTATACTTGAATTTGAGTGGCACTAAACCTCACTAAGGTCCCAGTTCTCTTTGCGCTTGTCCAACCGAGGTCTGGCTAGCGCTCTCTCCTCGGTCTTTCATTCCTTCTTGACCCTTCTCAGCTCTTTGGTGTAATTTTTTTATTGGGAGGAGCGGTGGTGAAGCTATGGGGGATGCATGATGGGGGTGTACAACTTGTAGATATGCAGCTTCGGTGTTCTTAATTTCCTGTAATGCTTATTCGTTATATTGTCTTCTTGTATTATTCTCCGCATTCAAGGGTTTTCCTTAATATTTCCGTCGTTTTCATTATCGTTAATCGTTGTACTTTTGCAGTTATTCCTCTGATTCCAATTTCTGACATTCTTTTTTCGAAGTTTTTCGGAATTGTTCCTAGTGCTCCTACTATTATCGATACTATTTTGATTTTCTTCATCATCCAAATCCCTTTTAACTCTCTGGCTAGCTCTGTGTATTTGCTTCGTTTCTCTTTTTCTTTCATACTCGCCCTGTGGTCAGCTGGGACAGCAAAGTCTACGATTTGACAGGATTTTTCTTTCTTGTTAATTATTACCTCTGGTCTTCTTGCTTGGATGGGTTTGTCCGTCTGTATGTCCATGTCCCATAGGATTTTGTGGTACTCTTTTTCGGGTGCTGTTGCGGGTTTATGCTTGTACCATTTGTCTGTACGCTCCAAATGCAGTCGTTTGCACAATTCCCAGCGCACCACCCTCCCCAGTTAGTCATGCCTGTTTTTGTATTTCTTTTGAGCCAGTTTGCTGCATTCACTTACTATATGGTTTATCGTTTCGTCTCTTTGTCCACAGAGTCTGCATTTGCTGTTTTCTTGTGTTTTATCGATTCTTGCTTTGATATGGTTGGTTCTTATCGAGTTATCTTGTGCTGCAGTTATTAGAGATTCAGTTTCTCGGTTTATATGTCCTTTTTGCATTCATGTCCAGGTGTTTTTGTTATTCTCATCTTTTGTCATTCTTATGAATCTTCCGTGGAGTTGTTTCTCTTCCCACTTCCTTTTTTTCGTTTTTTCATTTTATTATTATTATTATTATTATTATTATTATTATTATTATTATTATTATTATTATTATTTTGTCATCTTTATCATCATCATGTCTTTTCGACAACCTTAATAAGCTACGATTCTGAAACACTTAAAAGTTTATAATCCTGACTCCTACAATTTATTTTTTTTAATAATGACATCGAATTTAACACTTTATAGAAAGATCTGTTTCGTTCTCTAGACAATTTCCGGTCAGAGTGCTACGAGGTTGCACGGACTGAATTTTTCCCCTGCTTAGCCTGAACTTAATTATTTTAACATTTAATTTGAAATCACTTTTTCTAATTAAGCTTATGATGAAGGATCTCATACTGGTTTTCTCTCTTTTTAATATTAGGTCCCATTTGACTGGGAACAGACTTCGCTTTGGGCTACTGCACTGCCCGAAAAAAATTCACTTCATTATTTCAGCTGTTTTGAAGCCTTTTTAATCGGATTATATGCATTGTCACGCTGGACTTATTTTTGAAATCCATTTTCTCTAAAGAACTTTAGAGGATTTTCATGCAAGCTGAAATATTATGCGCGGTTTGTTTTTATATCTACTTTTTTACATATCCAACATTTTTTTTACTTTTTTATTTGGCAATTTATAACTCCAATAAATTGCGGTTTAACTTTATGCCTAAACTAGCAAACTCTAGCATTGCTACAAATATAATTTGCTGATTTCTTTATGTCCTCTTCAGGGTTTATAGGGGGTGGAGCCAAAACACAGCCTTTTCACGTTTTCACCATGGTGGTAATGTCTTGGTGCATAGATGGTCAGTAGACGAAACTTCTCATAAGGCTTTTTATCTAGTTTGTCTATGGATGACCTATGCGAAAATCCTTGAGTATACCTTTTTCAGGGTTTTAGGGATGACAACCCTTTCACGGTAAAGCAGCACGTCGTTGCAAACAGAAAAAATGTCTTAAACGGTATCACCCAGTATTAACTTCTTAGTGGTTTGGTTTCAATTGTCATTCTCAGACTCTCCCTTAATTTCTTGGGGTGTTACCGGCAGTTCCTGGATAATATTATTACTCATGATTTTCAATTCGCTACTAATACGTAGCGCCGCTATTACGGGGTCTTCGAGAGGGACCATTTGGGCAGGGATTAGTCTCAACAGACCGTCCGCATGTGCAAGTTGTTCCAATAAGAGAAATGCTACTGTAAAATCGTAATTAGGATAAATGGTTCCCCATTTTAAAAGTCGGTTCGCCGTAAATGTGGGAAGTCCCTTTTTTATCCAAAAAATGGATATCATAGGCGTATGATCAATGCAGAAAAAAATGACTTAAGTATGTTTGCATGTCTGCCCAACACTTTCGACGGATTTTGTCAAGATCAGTATCGTTTTGAAGTTCGACCGTTCAGACGACAAATATCGAAAAATTGGCTAAAAACATTAATATCTTCAACTTAACTTGGACACTTTTCTACAGGGGGGTCGCTTTTTTCGCCGATATTTTTTAAAGTCATCCTCTCTGTTCAATGTCACTTCCGCTTTGGCGGTGGTCGTAACAGCATAGACGTCAGGTTTTTTCCCCGTTCTCTTCCTCCTTTGCGGTACGGGTTCGAGCCTTCTTTCCTACTACACTTTTTTTTTTTTTGCTCAACATACACATCTAAACACCCGGGCAACGCCGGGCTGAAATGCTAGTATTATATCATTTTAATCATCATTTATTAATTCATTTTAACTCTTCTATTATTTATTTTATTTTTTGCTTTAATTTTAAATCTAATCATATTTCACACTAATTGGACTCTAATTATATTCCCTGGTGTATCATGGCTAACTTCCACATTCTCTACCATACCTCTAATTTTCAATGTGTTAAAACCCCATTCTGACTTACAGTCCTTAAATTGTCTTAATAATTCCCGTGCTCTGTCTTCCACTTCACACTACTGTACACTCTCTATACAAGATATCTTAATATTTCATTTATAATGTTAGACGTCGCATTCCTTATTACCTAGTATCCTCTCTCTTCTACTGATGAAAAACATAAGACTTCGAAATACTTTGTCAGAAAGAGCTTTTATAACCCCTACTCTTATCATATATCTTCTTTATTGAATTTATAATTAAATCTATATGCACAAGTATATACTTTTGTATTGTCGATATTTTCGTTTCAAAGCAAAACGTTTCCAGATAAAAAAAAAAAAAAGGTTCAACACTATTAAGGGGAGAAAACAACAATACTCAATGAAAGATGAGGAAGAATAGTTATATATAACTTTATTATATTATCAAAACAATAAGGAAAAGTTAAGGGAAGAATTCAGAAAAGCTCTTAAGGCCATGGTATTTCAAAGCTAAATGCTTTTCATCAGAAGAGAAGAAAAGGTAAGAATTATACAAAATGCAAATCTAGAAAAACAAAACTGGCTTCATGACATGTACATATGAAATAAGAATTAAGATGTCATCAAGCAAGATTTTCTATACTTGAATTTTATATAATTCTTGGCCGTTACATACATTTTCAGATAAGAAGGATTTAGCTTCGAAATGTTATGCTCTAAAGAGATTCTTTCTAAATTTTCCCCTGAACTTTTCCTTATTGTTCTGATGATATAATAAAGTTATATATTTTTTATTCCTCATCTCTCATTTAATATATATATATATATATATATATATATATATATATATATATATATATATACCTGTATATATATATGTATATATATATAATTTTTTAAAATAGTAATCTACAGACACGCGTGTTTCAGAGCCTTACTACTCTTATGCGTCCAAATAAAAAATGGGCGATTTGCTAAGAGAAATACCGGATCTCCAAGGCGGAGACGTTAACCTAATATCGTTTTAAAAATCAACAACAAAAACTATATATATATATACATATATATATATATATATATATATATATATATATATATATATATAAGTGAACGGGTCTCTGTGTGTATCTATGTGTGTGTGGGGGGGCTGGAAATTCTCTTTCTAGAGATACAATATCTAAACGAATGAAAGAAATGGGATTTTCCTCTAAAAGGTGTGCAAAGAAGCCACCTATATCTAAGAAGAACATCAATGATAGAAAGAGATTTTTCTCATGTTATGGCAAGAAAGATACAGATTGGTTCAGGAATGTTTTCTGGTTAGATGAATCAAGATTTTGTCTTGTTAGTAATGCTTCCGATACTCCCGAACGGTGGAATCGAAGAACTGGAGAAAGATTTTCGCTAAGTTGCATAAAATCGACAGTTAAACACTGGAATGGAGGGATAATGGTATGGGGAACTTTTCCTGCAGCAGAAGTTAGGGAACTTATTAGATGTGAGAAGTCAATCAATCCAAAGGAATACATTCGAATGTTAGAAACAGAACTGTTACTAAGTATCCAGAAGCTGGGAATATCCAAGAACATTATTTTTCAACATGATAATGCCACTGCACACACTGCTAAAATCACAAAAAATGGTTTTCTGATAATCAATTGATGTGATATTTTGGCCAGGTCAAAGCCCCGATTTAAACCCAACCGAGAATATTTGGTCCATAATATCTCATACATTAGCTGGAAGAATTTTTTCGAACAATGACAAACTGTGGGAAGCTGTGCAAAGCGAATGGAATATCATCTTCTCTTCACAGTATTCCACTTTGGTTGAGAGCATGTCTAAAAGAATTGATCTTTTAAAGAAATCAAAAGGAAATGCGAATCCATGCTAAGCATTTATTAAAGTGAATGTCTTGGTCTGTGTTATTAGTTTCGTTTAAGTTTCCTTGTTCAATTGTTCTTTATTCAATATAGCTTTTAGTGCAATAAAATGTATAAAATTTGTTTGGCCCATTTTTATTTTGCTCACGAGTGTATATGTGTTTACCGAGAGATAGAGGGATAGAGATAGAAATATAGAAACAGAAAAGGGGAGAGAGGAATAGACTATGTGTATGCGTACATATGTGTGCGTCCATCTCTATGAACTCGAGCGAATTGCAATTGGTAATAAAAGCTTGCATTTATTTAATTAATTAATCAATTACACTCATCGCGAGATTTGAATCCTGCATTTTATCTCTCTCCACCTCACCTTACCCGTATGCACTAGAAGATGGTAACTGATTGTTTGGTCAAGATGCTATCATCACCTCCATTTGTCTCTCTTAACTTTCCCTTCTCTCCCAGCTCCGCCAAAACAAAATTGTTTTCAACAATATTTCTGTATTTGCCTGTTAGAATAATGAATACAGAAAAAAAAACATGACAAAAATAATAAAAAAAACACGACAAAAATAACAAAAAAAAAAAAACACGACAAAAATAATAAAAAAAACAAAAAACAAAAACAACAACAACAACAACAACAAATTACAGATCCAAACGATTTTCGCAAAAAACAGAGCCATCCATAATATTTTGCTTCGGATTCGGATAAAGTTTGGAATCCAACGCTTATTGTCCCTTCAATTTAGCAATATCCGTATGTTCAAGGCGTTGTCCGGGGAACATTGTATTTTTTTCTCCATTTTTCGTTTATCTCATTTTTAAATCGGCCCGATTGTTTTAAAAAATTACGAGGGTAATTACAAACGAAAGACTTCTATTATTTTAATTCAAAATGTTGAAGAGCAGCAGAGACGGGAGCGGTACCATTAAAACGAGCGACTTTTTGTGTTCCACAATGTATTTTTCCACATAGTTACCATCATTCTCAATGCACTTTCGTCACGAATTAAACGACAAATCGCTGCTTCTGAAGCACGTCAATGACAGGGATTGTTTTCTTGGAGTCTGATATTATTAATATCTACAACAGAGAGATGAATTTGCAGGTCATAGATGCATAAGTTCAGTCATCATAAAAAAATGCAATTTGCAATTCCCTCTGATACATTCGCGTGGAATTAAGCACAAGAAGCATTTATGTTGGAATTACCCTCGTAAAGCTTTTATTAAAATTATAAATACATCATCGTTTGATTATTAGATGATTGAAACAAATTGCTATAAAACTGTAACAACTTTTTGTTTGAGTAATATTGTTTTTATATCGATCTATAAAATTTCAAACAGTTTAATTTTCTGTTGCATGAGAATTAATTTACAATTTCTAATATAATAAATTACTATCTATTCAATTGATTAACTATTTCGGTGCTAGTGCGCTTACTGATCCGCGATCTTTTTTAAATCATATTTCCAAATTTAATTAAAGTTTTATGATATGCTTTTTTTTATTTAATTGTAAGGTTAAAGTATAGAATAATTACAAATCACCCTCCTCTCCCCATGTTAAGAACGGCTTTTTAAATAATAAAGTTATTATTTCAGCACGGATCAATAAGTCCACTAGTACCAATATTTCAATTTAAATATTTAAACATTAAATATTTAAATAGTTAAATATTTCAATTGATTAAATATTTCCAAATTCATCTTAAATATAAAATCTGAAAAATAAACCAACTCATATTACTAGCAGGGGGTCATCCGGATTTTTACGGGCGTAAAATACGCTAAAATATTATATTTTAATTTATCCAGGTTTCGTATATATTATTATAGAGTCTTGATTTTAAGAGTAAAAAAAATGTTTAGGTGCCATCAGCAAGAATGGAAACCGAAAGCAAAACTAGCATTCAAAGCTGGTGACGTTACCACTGTACCAACGTGATACGCATGTGAACTTCTTAAAAATAAAAAATAAAAATGAACTAAGATGATTACACAAAATGTATAACGAATATTTAAATTTAGACCGATTGTGACCCTTAAAATCTATTTTAACCGGCTCAAAACCTTTAAATTGGGCGTAAAATACGCTAAAATATGATATTTTAATTTGTCCAGATTTCGTATATATTATTATAGAGTTGTGATTTCAAAAGTTAAAAAAAATATTTAGGTGCCATCAGCTAGAATCGAAACTGTAGCATTCAAAGCTGGTGACGTTACCATTGTACCAACATACACGCATATAAACCGATTAAAAATGAAAAAAATACAAATAAACTAAGATGAATGTACAAAATGTTTAAAAAAAATTTAATTTTGACCTATTTTTAATCCCTTAAAAACTATTTTAACTAATCAAAAACTCATAAAAGAACAGCCCACAAAAATCCAATCATTTAAGGCTCCTAGCGCTGCTCTCCGACATTTAATTTTGGAGGAGATAGATTTTGGAAATATGGAAAAAGATAGACAGACTGACAGACAGACAGACACTTAGCCGTTTATATATTAGATTTTGATTTGTAAAGAAAAGATTAGAATAGTTGAGGTATTTGCAAAAAAAAAAAAAAACTAAAAAATTAAATCTATTCTGATAAATATAGTTTCGGAATTAAATTATTTTTAAGTTGATTTATTTTTTATATTCGGTTTACACACTAGCTTTTTTGGGGGGATTCCAAAAAAAGTCAATAAAAACCTAACAAATAAATAATTAATCGTAGGTAACTTACAGGCGAGAAATACATATATACACACCAAAAGTTGCAAGATACCTTTTTAATATAACATCCACAAAGTATACACGGAATTATCATGGTATGATATATAAAAACCATTCGTATTTTATAGAGAGAAAGATATAAATCTGAGACTGCTAGATAGAAATGTGTGTAATAATAAAGTATCCAGCAACATATTATGATTGAAGAAAAATATCACATTAAAGCCATAGAACATACTGCTCATTTATGAGAAATATTAGTGCTATATTAAAGCCATAAAATCTATATATATATAAAAGTTAAATTAGCTGTGTGTGTGTCTGTGTGTGTACATTTCCCTACCAAACTACTCTGTCAATCTTCAGTCTACAAACTCGAGATTTGACATAAGTGTATTGGGATTCGGGAAAAAAAATTCAATCGGTTTTCGGCCAGAAATTTGACTGTTAAGGGGTCAAAGTTCAACGATTTGACCTTTGAAATTCTACCAAACTCCTCCGCCAATTTTGGGTCTAAACATTTGAAATTTTAGATGTAGGTTACTTGGTCATGGATCAAACTTTTTAACTTGATTTAAGGCCAAAACAATAAATGTTAAGTAGTCAAAATTAGGGTCAAAGTAAAAAAAAAGGACTTCTGAGGTCTCTACCAAATTACTCAGCTAATTTTTGGTCTAAACATTTGAAATTTTACATAAAGGATATTCAGAAATGCAGCAAGCTTTTTAAAACGTTTTTGGGCGAAAATTTGGCTGCCAAGAACTCAAAGAGGTAAACCTTTGCAGAGTCTACCAAACTCCTCCGCCAATTTTGGATCTAAACACTTGAAGTTTTAGATATGAGTCACTTTAACATGAGTCAAACTTATATATATATATATATATATATATATATATATATATATATATATATATATATATATATATATGTATGTGCATGTATGTGTGTCTGTTTCTGTGTCTATGCAAAGTTTAGCTTTTATTGCCTTTTTATAAAACCCGCGCAAGAGCTGGGCTAAACGTTGACTTTCCACATTGCCATTTTATTTCTCGCACACACACACACACAAACACACACAAAAACACACGCACGCACGCACACACACACACATACACACACACACATATATATATATATATATATATATATATATATATATATATATATATATACAGAGAGGATGTGTATCATACAAGCAGTTATTTCGCCCTATAACGGTTTATTCAAGTTGTTGGACACGACATGATACAACTAAAAGTGCAAAAATTAGCATGCGTGTTTGTCTGTATTGTTAAAAAATTATCTTGAGAAAAACGATCAATAGCGAATATTGAAATATCAAATATTAAATAGCATTGTTGGTCCATTTAGAATGGAAGAAATCTTTATAAACGGATACAAATGAAAAAGAAAAGTGCTTTTTCACGATCAGAATACGCTTTATCTTAAATCTAATGCAACGATGAAGAAATTAATCAAATGGAGATTGAATTGATTATTATCCAGCCTATTTTCCAGATTTGACCTCCAAACGACTACTAGCTGTTTACTGACTTTAAAAATGTTCCATGGAATGTATAGTCAACTCGAACAAATCATATCGAGAACCGAAGCCCATTTTGAAACTAAAGCTAGATCTTTGCACACACACACACACACACACACACACACACACACACACACACACACACACACACACACACAAATGTTCGGGAATTATTCTAATTACAAAGTGAATATGTTGATGAATAAAGTCGAATTTTGCGTAAATGCTGTTGGTTTATTTATTGATCGATGTGCTATGTTAAATATACTTTCGTGATGATTGCCGTGATTTCTTGTTAGTGGTTTACAGTGGTGAAACAGGACGTTATCTTAACACGTTCCACATTCTTCATAGAGCTGATGAATTAAATACGTAGGCAAGACATACAAGACTAAATACATGAATATGAACAACGAATAATATTTACAATATTTAATTCTGCATTAAGAGTTTCCGGCCGAAATTTTCGTGGATTGTATCATACAATTCTGGAAGCTTTAATTATGATTCTTTTACATAGGAATCGAGTTTCAAAGTAGGTTTTCTATTTGAACTCTAGATTAAATAATGTTGCTAAGTTCGCGAAAAAAATGGTTGGGTTAGTCTTTTACTCCAGAAAGTACCATCCCCCTAGATTTAAGCCATTAAAATTAGATATATCCCAAGATGCAATACTGCGTCCACATCTAACGAGGTGCGACACAGAAATCTATTTCTTGTTTTAACAGACTCTAAAATCGACTTCATAATCTAGTGGGGTGTTTTCTCTTTTATTTCTTATAAACTTTCTTATAGAAGTAAAGATGCTAGTTTCTATCTACTCTATCGTTATTTACACTGAAAATTTCTAGACTGAGCTCTAATCTCCTGTTCTCCTATGTAAGATATTCATAGCAAGAATTTGTGTCCCATCACAACGGAAAAATCTCTCCATTCTACATCCATATCCATAGTGTCGGTTGGAATTTTCATCGAGAGTTTCTTTGCAATAGTGTCTCTTTATGGAACTCATGGCTGTTGGACTGCTTACTTACTGATTACAACAGAGCCATCTTCAAATTTAATATCAACAAATATTTGTTATAATCTAATCAAACACAGTTCATCTATGCTTGTTCTCATCTTTAAATCAACAATCATTTTCGTTTAAGTAATCCCTATTCTCGTGTGGCTCTTGGACTTGATGTGATGATCCGATAGTAAAAAAAGGCTCCTATTTCAAAATGCACATCCCTCATATCACGTAATTATTTTCGACGAATCAGCTTTTTCGTTACATCTCGGCTCTTTCTTTATTATGTAACATTATTTAAGAACACTTTGATACAAATCTAAATCAAATTATGAATCTAATGGATTTAAGCAGACATTTTTTCTCATGTGTTTATGAGATTAGAGGTTCCACGTGAGAGTGTTAAGTCAATATATCGAGTCTCTAAAGTCTTAACACATAAGTAAAAAGAAATAAGATCAGCTGAGATCAATTTGCTTCATACTGCAGCAAGATATGGCATGAGACCGGGAGATGAAAAAAAAGACACCCCCTCGTGGCACACTAGTCACGTATCGAGAATGAGCCCTTACGTATTTCTTTATTCTGAGGTGGTAATTCCTGAGAAAGTGCACGTCTTAGAGCAAAAACTGGCGATATCGTGACCTTCGTAAAATGTAAGGCTTGTTCACTGCTCAAGTGACGTTATGTTAGTGAAATAGGCAATCAAAATTTATTGAACTGTCCAATTGTCGATAATAAATGAGGACTTAAAAAAGCATTAGAAAACTTTAAGAAATGATTTTATCAAAAAGAAAATATATGAACGCGATTTGATTTATATTGAAACTGAACAGTAATGTAATACTAGCGAAGATCGTAAATTTTTTTTTTACAAGGTGGTCACCACTTATCAAGGTCCAGAAGCCACTCAGGGATAAGGGTTATTGTAAGTACAGTACGTTACGCTTAAATATATTTTAATTCATGCAGATTTCGTATTTTTATTACTGAGCCAATTATCTCTTGAATATTATATTGTACCTAATAGATATTAGTGATTTCAAAAGTTTAAAAGAAATATGACTAGTGTGGCATTAGCTAGATTCTTAAACAAATCATTTCGAGCCTCAATCGCGTTCTTTACACATGTTCCTATCGCGAAATAAGAAAAAATTAATATTAAAAGACGTGAAGAAATTAATTAAATTTGGGCATGCACGGAAAGAAATAAAAATATGTTGACAAGTTGAAATAAGCATTTTGCATATGAACTTGGCCATATTTGCCTATACGCATAATTCATCCATCCAAAGATTTTACTCATTAAATCATCCTTGGTATATGATCACTATTTTCTGTTGATTTCAGTGTTATGTGACAAATAGTTCCAGAGTTTATTGGTTAAATAATTGCACACAGACAAACACGCATACATGTATCTACTGTTTTATTTACATAGATAAATGATTAGCAAACAAGAGTATAAAATTAATATGTAAGTTCCGTTATATTACTTTGTAAAAGTAAATAAACCATCTTGTTTCATAGATTTTAAAGACTAAAATTCCTTTATTATTTTGACTGTCAACAATCCGAAGAAAAGTTTTTACAGAAGTTATTAAAATAAAAACAAAAATTTGAAGAAATGTTGATTATAAGTTTTTCAAGTTTCAGATATATAAACTTAGTATGTCTTGGGTAGACACTATTGTTGGTTACGGTCTATAATGTATGTTTTTAAAGTCATGGAATTATGTTACTAATTTTTAATTAAATACAAATTTCAAAAAGATAAAAAATGTCTTAACTTGACAGCATTCTAACAATCTATTTTTTTTTCACTCTTATTTAGTGTTTTATTCATTGTCTCGTTTTTATAATTAATTCTTGTTTGTTTTTACTCGTTTTTATTTCCTTTTTATCTTGTTCTTTTGTTTTCTATCTTTTTTTTCTTGCTTTCCCTTATGTCTTCCCCTTCTTTTTCCTCCTTCTTTCCTCTGCTTAGTTGAACTTAGTTTCTTTCTTTTTACTTTTTCTCCCTTATTTGTTTTGAGAAATTTCCGTCACATTTATCGTACTACCATTTTTTTTTATTGCGCGGTATCTTAATTATTATAACACTTCTTTTGTTTTTATTTTTCCTCTACACCTATCCTCCCATTCTTCTTCTTCTTCTTCTTCTTCTTCTTCTTCTTCTTCTTCTTCTTCTCCTCCTCCTCCTCCTTATCCTCGCCCCTTATTCTCTTAGTCTCTCTTTTCTAACCTCGTCCCACAACTCACGCTGATGTTTTTTATTGTGTTTTTTATTGTCGCTCACCAGATGGTGACAGAAATCCAGGGACGTCGGAATCAACGGGGGTGGTGAATTCATTCTGGCATTTTGGTGTCCACAGCAGAAAGAAAATAAAAAGAATGAACTCGGCCTTCAAATCAGGAATGAGAAGAGGGTAATTCTCTTGTCCGGAATTGGCTATAGGGGTCGCACTATAGGGTGACCCGACAAATCTGCAATAAGACCCAGCGAGAGATAGAAAGAGAGTGAGTGGAGGACGGTTGGAGTGGTTATATAGTCGAAGCACTTGTAAATAACAAAAAAACAATAGTCAATGTCAATAAGGTGAAGAGGTTTATCGAAGAATGAATTTGGTTTCCCGTATAAAAACAGAAGAGTTTTTTTTTTATTTAAGTGGACAATAAAAATTGCTGAAGGATAATTTACTCCAAAATAGTCAAACGTAGAACTAAGTACGTTTCAATAAACATCTGCCTGATAAAACGATATTTCCTAATCTATATAAGCTGAAATTCTATGAGCAAAGTTTCGTTCTCAAAAATTACCATCTGAGAAACACAATATTACGAGGCTGCTTCCCAGCTGACTGCAACATGCTCGTTTTTAATTTGTAATCATAGTTTCAACAAATGTCTAGACTTTGGAATTTATTGTTTCTCTGAGTGTACTGATACGAAGAAGTTTAAATATTAGATATCTCGCCACCCAGCTTTCAACGTTACACCCTGTAGACATGATCCCAATTAGGAACACCTCACGCCAATTTAGCAATACGTTTTGTTTGTAGGGGACGGAAAAGATTTTTTAAAGGTTCAACATTAACAAATTCTTGTTAAGTTGTGCATTTACATAATCAATTTTTCCACAGTTTTTAGCCGTTGTCACTTCAATATTTTTCTCAGAGTACACCAAACAAAAAAAAAAACTCATTAACACTTTTTTTAAATATCCAGTACGTCTCGCTAAATAGCGACTCATTAGTACAAAAATACTGGAAAAATTATATATATATATATATATATATATATATATATATTAATCACATTTTCACCCCAAACAAGGCACATTGCCACACTGTGATGTAAGGGGCTACTATCAGGGGCAACAGCTACTGGGACACTATGTTGGGATTTGGGCAGCAAGATGTCGGTTCACGTTACACTTGAACTTCTGCGTGTCAGTAGAGTTGGGGAAGCAGGGACCTGTATCGAATTCCAAAGTCTAGCGGTTCTGGGGAAGAAACTGCTGGAGTAGAGAGATCTTTTACATCTAGGGATTTCTACCGTGTGGAGTGGGATTTTGCAGCCTGTCGGGTCTGTCGAGGGTGTTCACGTCGTGGGGGCACAAGTGATTGCAGTTCGTCAGAGCATTCACCATTATAATACTTGTAGAACAGGCAGAGGGATGCAACGTTTCGTCGATGGGACAGAGGCTGAAGCTTAGATGCCAGTTCAGGTCCTATCGGATTAGCGACTCTCTTTTGAACCTTGTCAAGGAGCAAGAGACTAGTAGCCGATGCACCCGTCCAAATATGACAGCAATACTCCATACATGGGCGAATGGTTGCCTTATATAGGTACAGGATACTTTCGGGTGTTAGTAGTTTTCTAGCACGGTAGAGAGAGCCCACCTTCCTTGCAGCGACCCTGGCAATGCCCTCGATGTAATTGTTCCAACTCATGTTTCCTGTGAACGTTAGGCCAAGGAGCTTGAAAGACGTACTCTCAGATAAAGAGTCGTTGGACATTGCTATAGGTGGTAGAAAAGTTTCTTGTAATTATTGAATGAAACTAGTTTAGTCTTGGCGGCATTGAACGTGACCATACATTTTTGTCCCCATTGCACTACAAATTGGATGTCATCTTCTAGTGTTTCTGTCATTTCTTTAGATATGTTTGCATTTGTTTTCCTGTCGTGTCTGTTATAGAGTGTGGTGTCATCAGCATATATACCCATCTCAGAGGAAATTTTGTCGGGGAGGTCATTTATGAATATCAGGAACAGTAGAGATCCAAGGATAGACCCCTGTGGCACTCCCGCATTTATATCATATTGTTTAGATGTACGACCGTCGAGGACAAACTGGATTTTTCTCTTATCTAAGAAGGATTTAATTATGTTAAGTATTCTACCAGTGATACCGTATGATCTAATCCTCCTGAGGAGACCCTCATGCCATACCCTATCAAAAGCCTTAGATATATCTAGAGCTACCGCTCTGCCCTCCCCCGCTTTGTCCAGTGAATGGTGTATACGTTCAGAGATTACATTTAGGATGTCTGCTGTGGAACGGGCTTGTCTAAATCCATATTGTTTGTCAGTCAGAAGCTTAGCACCTGTAAGGTGACGGACTAGAGCATGGTTAATTATGGTCTCAAATATTTTGGCGAAAAGTGGGAGGAGGCTAATGGGGCGATAATTTAATGGGTCAGTTCTTTCGCCAGAATTCTTGAATACTGGTACCACAGAAGCAGTTTTCCAACAGTCCGGAAAGCAAGATTCATTAAGGCATTTGTTGTAGAGTTTGGAGAGAACTGGAGCTACTTCAGCTGAGCACTTTTTTAATAGCACAGCTGAGATGAGATCGGGTCCACATGCTTTTGAAGTGTCAAGGTTTTTGATGATAGCATGTACTTGAGCAGGGGTGATTTGTAGATCGTCTAGCGTGGCGTCTGTCCGCATAGGAAAGTCAGGTAGGGGGTGGTTGGCAGGGTCCAGTGTGGAGTTTGAGGCAAACCGGCTGGCAAGCATATTAGCCTTGTCGGTTGCTGAGCAAACAACCTCGTGATTGTTGGTTAGTGGGGGAATTGTTTTTATTGATTCAGTAAATTTCCTCTTAGCTGTTGCTATTTCTTTCTTAACGTTACTTCTAGCTTCTATATATCTGTTTGTTTGAACTGGACTTATGTCGGTTAAATCTGCGGTATGCATGCTGCCTTTGAGCAATGGCAGTTGCGCAAGTCGAAGTAAACCATTGGGGAGAGTGGGGCTTGCTATAAAATTTCCGCATAGGAACATGCGCTTCGATTGCAGTTTTGAATCATTCAGTGGTCTCGTTTGCACACTGTTCAGTAGGAAGAGAAAAAATATTTCCCCATGGGGCATCTCTGATAAGATCTCTTATATATATATATATATATATATATATATATATATATATATATATATATATATATATATATTAGTAAATTGAAATACACTAATATATTTTTTCAAAGGTGCTCAATACAAAGTAGACATTTTATAAAAAATATTAAGAAAATATTGATGAATGCGTCGTCGTCGACCTCGACGACGACGCATAAAATTCTCCTACGTTGTCGTCGCCGTACTGTGTGTACGTGTCAAGCCGTGAAGCGATCCCTTCCCAGGGGATCCCTTTTCACATGAGAGTCAATCCTGGGTCACGGACCAAATGTGACCCATCGTTCGTAGGTCAGCAAGATATCTAAGTGCGTCAGGGCCTGTCAATCGATTTGATTGGTCTTAACTTCGCATCGGTTGATATGTCGTCTCTTCGTCGATCTGCCGTGCTGGAAGGGAAGCAATCTCATGCACACCAAAGAAACAATTCAGATCGCTATTCTACGATAAGATATACAATACATATAGTTATTTACAATTGTCCGTTTATCAATGTTTATTTTGACAGCCTCTACTAGGTAAAAAAACAATAGATTAATTTCTCTCCCTGTATAGCGGTGGGATGATACGGGAAGAGAGGAGGTGTTTGGCGAATCTTCGACTATGTTTAACGCTTCTCTAAGACTCAGCCCGATTTTAGCGGTTTCAACGATGGGATCCGTTCATATAGTGAGGTGAGAGGTGGCCCGGGGCTGTATCCGGGACCAATCGCAACTAGTTACGTCACCCCTAGGGGAGGCTTCATTTTCTGCGGTTTCACCTGTGGATCGCAGGCGCCATTCTCACGACCGAAAGGTTAAGCTCATAACCTCGGTTCGTGTTAATTGTGCTCAAAGGCTAAACATTTCTCCTTTACCCTTGCGTCATCATTCGTTGGCATCGAAAACGAAATTATGTTTTCGTTACCTCGTCTCAAAGTGACATTGCGTTGTCGCCTGTCCATAAAACAATGAAATTTACAAATCCAATCTTTCTCTCAGCAAGGTCTCTTGCCGTCGCCCGGACATACAAACAATAATTAAAGAATAAGGAAATCAAATCTGCCCGGCTTCTCCAGCATTTTGGGAGTTTCTCGGACGGTCACTTCACATACGTTGTTGCGTTTTCCAATCGACGCATTCCATATATATTTATATACTTAAGAGTTAAGCTCCCAAATATTAATTTTTTTCCTAAATACATAAAAACAACAACATTTTCGTCATAATTAAATTTAAAAGGTTAACTCCCAAATATTTGCGTTTTTTCATCATTATGCCGAAAAAAAAATACAGAAGTTTATTGAACGAAATAAAACGAACTTCTTTTTACCAACAATTTTATTTACGCTGCATACTACTTTTAATATACTAGCGGGGGGCCTTTGTCCGGGCGTAAAATACGCTTAAATATGATAATTTAATTTGTCCTGATTTCGTATATATTATTATAGAGTCATGATTTCAAAAGTAAAAAAAAACAAACATAAAAAGCATCTGGGTGCCATCATCTAGAATCGAAACCGAAATCAACACTAGCATTCAAAGCCGGTGGCGTTACCATATACGTGATACGTATATGAGCTGATTAAAATATACGTGATACGTATATGAGCTGATTAAAAATTAAAAAAGAAAAACTAAGGTGAATGCACAAAAGTTATAACGATTTTTTCGATTTTGACCTATTTTTGACCGCTTAAAACTATTTTAACCGGCATAAGGCATCTAAAAGAACGGCCGGTAAAAAAATATAAGCATTTAAGGCCCCTAGCGCCGCTCTGCAACTTCTAGTTTCGGAGGAGATAGAGTTTGAAAATATAGGGACAGACAGACATACGGCGCAATCAGGTTGACACACCGGGTGTTCAAGATCACCGAAGTTAAGGAACGTTGAGCCTGGCCTGAATCAGACGCGTGGCCATTTGGGAGGGCGAGGCGCTGTATGTACCGCGTCAAGTCGTAGAAATTTCCAAGTTCGTATCTAAGGGGCGCAATAATTCACTGGGAGAGATGCACCTCTATTCTTCGTTAAGACAGGCACATCTAGGAGAAGGAAAATCTGATGTAAAAACATGCTCCCTGCTGTATACTCTGTCCTGGGCACACTTTAACACACGGATATATATATATATATATATATATATATATATATATATATATATATAGAAATCCGTGTGTTAGAACGTTTTCATGTTAAAATCTACGCAATTATCCATAATGTAGAAACTATGCATAAATATAATTCGATTTTAATAGTGAAATGAAACTAATCTAATACGAAACAATGAAAATGAATAAGTAATTAATTTAAGCTCGTTTTTGAAAGGAATATGACAATTATCTAATCTTTCTGCAATCGCTCATATATCCCTGACTGAGTATATTAAAAAGTTCGTTTTAATAATTTTTTTAAATAGAAAAAAAGCAAAACAATAAAGATCTGAATTTTATTCCCTCTCGTTGATTTTACCGTTCCCTTTTAATCAATCAAGACCATTTTTATGCCACAGTTTTTAGAGGGGGAAGTGACAGATTTAAACTATCTTTAAGTTTCAATTTCTCGATTTATTATATATATATATATATATATATATATATATATATATATATATATATATATATATATATATATATATATATATAACAAATCAATAAACTTAAACTGACAGATAATTTTAATCCGGCACTCTCCCCCTCTTTCTCTCTCTCTTTTGACAAAGGATGTGTTCAGGGTAAATGTTTTCGCATGCTTCCTTTCTATTAAGGGAAATTTCTTTAAACAATGTTTTATAGTCAGAGTGTTTTTTATTCAAGAAGTCTGAAGAGAGGCTTGTTATGTGAAAATTTTCAAACGCCGTAATGCTTGAAATTGTCCAACCGGTATTGAAACAATTATAACTTACAATAAAATACACTTTTTGTTGCTAGTTGCTATCAATTCCTTTTCTGAAGTCTTGGTTTTGTTAATACAGTATATATATATATATATATATATATATATATATATATATATATATATATATATATATATATATAAAGTCACTTTGTCAGTGTGAAAATCTCTACCAAAAACACTTCTCAGAATATTTAGTCTACAAAGTTGAAATTTGATATATAGGATATTTGGTCATGTAGCATATTTTTAATTTGGGTTTTAACCGTTAAAATAGTTACTAAATGGTCAAAATTGTAAAAATAACATGTACTATGGCCTGGCGTAAGTTGACTATACCTGTTTGTTTCTGCGCATGCGCTAATAAAAAGTTTTAGAATAAACAACGTAATTGTTTTTGTGTTTTTATGCATATGGATGCAGGTCATACGTTACTGTTTAGACTGGAGAGCTGCATGTTTGGTTTCGATTCTAGCTGGTAGCACACACGTCATTATTTTTTTACTTTTGAAATCACTAGTATATATTAGGTAAATATATTAATTAATAAAAAATACGACATCTATATGGACTAAAATATAATATTTAAGCGTATGTTTCGACCGGGCAACGTCAGGTCACTTGCTAGTTTATATATATATATATATGGTAACCTCTCTCTATTTCCTTATTTAAAATTATTTTTCCGATAATCTCTCATTTGTTTTTTTTTTAGAAAGTATCGAAAGAAAACAGACAGCAACGATAGTTTTGCATACCTAAACATAATTATTTATACTCGATTTGAACTTAGCCTGCCGACTCGCTAGTCTGTATCCGTAGCAATGCATCATTCTTAAATCTTCACTGATATAATCATAGTTAATATCATTGATCAATTTCGCCTGACACTCAGTCCATCCCACTAACTATTATCCTCGAGTGTCTTTTGCTTTGATAAGTTATGACTTGACTAAAAAAAAAGAAAGAAAATATTTAAGCCTAGACGAAGACGCGATTTCACCTCAAGCATAAAAGTCGAACATTTTTATCTGTCACGCTTAAGTTTTAAACAATATTTGTTTAAAACTTAAGCGTGACAGATAAAAATGCTATTTCCAACATAAGCGTAAGAGACGAACAGAATGTTGTTTATAAGTTACATGTGACAGACAATTATTTAAAATTTAAGCGCGAAAAACGAACAAATATATTGCTTCACACTTAAGTGCGACAAGCAAAAAATGCTAGTTCCAACTTAAGCGTAGCAGACAAGGAAAATATTTCGAAGTTAAACCTGACAAAACGTATTTTAAACACAAACACAATGGACGAACACCGAATATTTTTGCTGAAGGTTAGCTTTACAGAAGAAAATAGTGATTTAAAACTTCAGCGTAAGTCGAACGAAAATGCGTTTAAAATCAAGCTTGACGGATGAAAAAAAATGGTATTTAGAAATATGCGTAACACATGAAAGAAAATATTGTTTCAAAATTAAATGTTACAGACAAAAATACTATTTCAACTTTAAGCTTAACAGACAGGCGCAATGCTATTGCATAGTTAAGTGTAACAGTTAGATATAACTATATCGTGACAGACGACTAAACATGCTACTCTATGTTTGAGACGCGGCGTGTGGACGCAACTGCATCGCAATAAAGGTAAGAAAGAAAAAGAAAAAGGAATTGAAAATCTGTTCTATTTTGAGTGTGATTGTAAAATAAGAAGCAAAAAGCAAATCTTTAATGTGTGGGCCGTTGAACAAAGACAACAAAAAGAGCCTGGAGTGGAATCAAAAACGGGAAAGAGGCTACTAAGTGGAAGATATGAAATTGTGAGGGCTCATTTTGTGCCTCCCAAAGCAGCAGGTGAATTAAAAGGGGATAGAATGTGTAGAGAGGCCCACGTTGAGCAGGGGAAGTCGGAGCCGAGATGAAGGGGGTCGAGGGTAAAACGATTGGCGATATTATAGGGGTCAGACGAGATTCGTCATTCGTTCAGAAGAGTCAGGTGAAGATGTTGCAGAAGGGAAAAAATACATTTGGGCTTGCGCGGAGAAAGTCGTCAGCGGGAGGTGACCTTTTGGAGCGTTAAGAGCCAAACGTATGTATGTGGGAGACGTATTGTACCTAATAACGGACAATTTGTTATGATAACAACTAAGGGGGCGGGCGATAAGAAATCCAGAATTAAATTTAATCTGAAATAAACATTTTTTAAATGGGTCATAATATTTTTTTGAAAATCTCAAACGATATATATATATATATATATATATATATATATATATATATATATATATATATATATATACTACCTAGCCCTTCCTATGTACTGAGCACTGTTGAAGTAAATACTTAAAGTTTACACATAAATTTATACTTCCGTATATTATGTGATTAAATGAAGTCGTCATATATATATATATATATATATATATATATATATATATATATATAATTCAAGTTTTTCGATTATTATATAATTATTATATTATATTATATTATTATATTATTATATTATATATTTATAATTGTTTGTTTCAAATTAAATTTAGTTAATCTCTCTCTCTCTCTCTCTCTCTCTCTCTCTCTATATATATATATATATATATATATATATATATATATATGTGTGTGTGTGTGTGTGTTTATATCTATATCTATATATATATATATATATATATATATATGTTTGCATATATATATATATGCATATATATATATATATATATATATATATATATATATATATATATAGTCTAAACAAGATTTGAGTAAAAAAATGTAGAAAAATATAAATAATGCAGTTTAAATTCACAGAAAAAAAAACAACTAAATTTGACCTATCGCAGACTTAGCACCTACATAATCCGACTTCTAAAACGTTTATATGATTACAAAAGAGAATTCAACTATATAAGGATTTTAAAAAAAAGAGAAAGCCTTAACGTAAATTGTTAAAGAGAAATAGACTTAGCACTTGCATAAGCTGATTTCTCAAATGTCTTCAATTATAAAAGCGAATTTAATTATATAAGAATGAAAAAAGAAAATGTTAACTAATTTTTGTTAATAGAAAACGGGTATCCTCAGCTGCTTACCATGTAGCTGTTTCAGAGATTTAAAAACAGGACAGCTATTAAATACATTGCTCTCCAGCGGATAATACCACTTCCCCCAATAAGAAAATGTAAAATAATACGGTTACGATTTTTACTGATATATAAAAGCAATATAAAAATAAAACAAATAAAATATTAATATTATATATAAATAAATTTAACAAGATTACAAGATCTATTCTGCAACATGTTTACTAGTATATAAATGCTATGAGAATAAAAATGCATAAAAGCTTAATTTTTGTCACGTTTTGTAGGTTGAAGTAGTATTTTTGTTTATCTCTCCCGATGTACTTTAAAATAGCATTTTTGTGTCACGCTGGAGTTTGAAATAGAATTTTGTCGCTCTGACATGTTGAAGTTTTAAATCGAATTTTTTTTTAGGTTCATCATGCTAAAGTTTTAAATCGAATTTTTTAAGGTTCATCATGCTCAAGTTTGAAATAGTATGTTCATCAAGCAGTCTCGTCGAAGTATGTAAATAGAATTTTTGTCAATCCATTATTCCGAAGTTTAAAATCGAATTTTTGCCGGTCTGTTATACAGAATATTTTAATAGTATTGTCGTTAGTCTGTTACGAAGAAGTCTGAAAATAGTATTTAAGCCGGTCAGTCATGCTAAAGTGTGAAACAGAATTTTTGTTAGCTTGTCAGGGATACTAATGATAATACGACCACTGCCAATATTTCCTGCACTCTTTATCTGTGATTAAACCTAAATGTAAATTCCATGAACAAAGCTTCTTTCTTAGAACTTCACGCATGTGGAACTCTCTTCCGTTGGCCTGCTTCCCAGGTGACTACAATCTGATTGTTTTCAAGTCCAATCTAAACAAGTTCTTGATGAACCGCCCCCTATGTAATCCAACTTACAAATATCATATGTTAAAAACGCTATAAGCACATTGACTACTGTATACCCATTAACCCTTATCCTCGAGTGGCCACCGGGCCTTGATAAGTGGTGATTCCTATGTAAAAATAAGAAAAAAAAAACAGCCTCAAGCCGATCAAAAATGTCGTACTATGGGGGGACGCGCAATAATAACCGTTATTTCAAGCAATTCTCATTAAAATGTGTTCACTTTATATCATTCCTGTTCTTATCTCGAGTGTTATTCTCACAAACGTTTCGGCCGATGTAACATCTATCTTTCTTCAGGTGTATTTTGGAGGATAGTACGCTCTAGTTCCGTCAATCATGACCGGTTGG